>NW_027168106.1:943975-1258634 GCF_040954835.1 Lepisosteus oculatus
CCTGAAAGGTGGCCCCAGAAAGCTACGTTATTACTGTATTGATATTTTCTTGCCTTGTGAATGGTTTGCGACCAGACTGTGTACGCAGTGCTAGTCTGGACTTTTTCTGGAAGCTGTTTTATTGGTTTCATTTCCTGTTCCCAGCTGAGAAAGAACAACTGGAGGCAGAAGCACGAGGATTTCATTCGGAGCATCAAACAGGCCAGGGAGGTGCAGCAGGTGATCACGCAAGGAGGGAAAGTTGTGAACCTGCCCCAGCCCCCCGCGAATCCAAACCCCGACTACGTGCCCTGCCCTCACTGCGGCCGGCGCTTTGCCCCCAGGCCGGCACAGAGGCACTTCCCCAAGTGTCAGCACATCAGGAGCCGCCCTCCTCCTCCTCCTCGCAGATGAAAACTGATGTGAAGAAGAGCAAAAGAGTCATGATCTTGGCTCACGACTCACATCCTGCTTTTTCTTTTTAGAAACACATTTAGCACAGTTCATCCGTATGATGATGAAAAAAAAATGTTACCTTATTTTAATTAAATGATTTTTTTTTGGTGGACTGGTGTTTGCGTAGCTGTGGTTATTTCAGTTTTTCTCTTATCATTCATACACCTTGACCTCCTAAAAATAATTTTTCAACCTGGAACGTACAATTAGCAGGCAATAGAACAGGTCACATTGGTCTTGGAACCATCAAAAAGCAGTATTCACACATTCTCGGCATCAATTTTCCTTAAAAACAACTGAAAAAGCAAGGTAAAGAGTGATTGATTTTTTTAATGAAAGTTATTTGATTTAATTTATTTAATTTTCATAATATTTGAAATATGTTGGGATTAATGTGACTCAATATTATCTGCAGCTCTTACACTCCAGGCACCTGATAAAGTGGAACGCAGTGTCTTTGCCTTACATGGCGCTCAGCTCTTCCTCAATCCCAGCAGAAGCAGCAGCCTCCGGGTCCTGCCTCATGCACAGCTTAAAATGCAACACCAAGTAATACAACAAACAACAGGGAAAACCATTCACGATCAGACACATCCGTTGATTGCTGGCTCTCAGTAAAGGGACATTGCATCATTACATCACAAAATAGACTACATTTCAAGGTTAAAGAATTACCATGTTCTGCGATTCAGAACGAGGCAGCAAAACTTCCTATAATCTGTTGTGGCCCTGTGACATTGTAAAGGAGCAGGCTTGTGAATACATCTCGTTTAATCCAATGGAAATATTGCTATCAACTTTTTTACGTTTTTGCCAATAAATAATACTACATTGTTAACTCTGCATAAAGAACCTTGGAATGGAACGTTTTTTGCAGTGAAATGTTTGCTGCATAACCTATACCCTTTCTCTCCTACATCACATTGCATTAGTCATTACAGTGATTAGTGAGCAGGAAGGGCTGCATCACATCGCAATTTGTGTGGAACTTGAATGCGAATTTGTTACAACATGGCGTAACTTACAGTCCTTTCACAAAATTCCTGATTTTGTGCTCAATTTTGAGTTTGTAAAGTTTTTCTATAATGTCAATGATTTTATTTTGTGACTGAAATTAAATACTTTTGTGTCTGCAAAATTGGGACTGTAGTTCCACCTTAACCTACTAGTACTGTATGTCTTTGGACTGTGGGAAGAAACTGGAGCACCTGGAAGAAATCCACACAAATGAAGGGAGAACATACAATTCCATCCAGACTGCACCCCAGGAATTGAACCCAGGACCCCAGCTCTGTGAACCACAGTGCCAGCTCATTGCTATAGTCACTATAATTAATGTCAAAACTCATTTGCAAATGAGCAGCCTGGGATCCAAAAGGATCAAGACAAGGATCCAAACAAAGCACTATCCCAAAGCTTGGCTTTGTACCGTATATAATACAGGGCTTGATGCAGAAGGCAGATAATCAAAGTCCATGCAATAATTGCTAAGGGAAAGTGACTTTGTGTTCTTGGAGGGAAGTCACTCAACACGGAGCTGTGTTAGTGAAATGATTGTTCTGATGTACGGCTGATGTCCAAACACTGAAAACATGATTGTGTATGCAATCGCATTCCTGAGCTCCATTGGGTATGGTTAAAATAACTTTTTATAGTTCATCACATTCAAAGTGTGTGTACTTGATGAAAGTGTAACACGCATTTGGAGGAGTTATTCAGGATTTTCTTTCATTCAACTTTTTCAAGACCCATTATTTTCAGATGTTGTAGTATACGTGAATAATGAAAGGCCTTCATATTACACAATGAAGGAATGACTTCGCAGGTGTGAAGAATGAAAGATTAATTCAGCTCACTTTGGGGAGTTTCACAATGGCCCTCCTTATAGAAATGTGGGTTTGATTAAAGGAGTGAAGAAAAAGCACTGAATAATATTTGCTTCTGTAAACGTAATCATCTCAAAATATGGTTGAAGAAATTGAAGAAGGTTAAACATAATCCAAAACGTATAAGGTCAATTTAAGTACAACCAGAATTCTAGTGTTTATGCAATGCATCTGTGGGTTGATATGAAATATGGCCGTACTTAAACTAAACGAGGTTATCGAGAGCATATTCCGAATACGGCTTTGGCCAGTTGTACTGTGAACTGCGAGGACCGTATCTTATCCTGAACTGGCTGTGCGAATACCGTCCTCTGCTGGCAGAAGGAATAGATTACAACGGCACTGTATTGGCGATTAGTCCTATTGCTAGAATATTGAAACAACAAGGAGTCCGCGGAGTCAAGCAATGCTGAATAAACAAGTACCTGAAATTCAATAGGATTTTGTGTATTGATTACAAATAGGTGTGAAATTTTCATGTACAGTGGTATTCATGGATTCCTTACACAAGCAGCCGTTGTTATGATACTTTCGTAATCTGAATATAAATCTGTTATCTACTTAAAACTGTAATTATTGAATAGATTAATGTCTTTGAAATGCTTCATTAACTGGGCAGTTTCCATGTTTGGAAATGTTTTTATTTTGATTGCTGATTGCTAGATACTGTATGTTTAATAGGCATGCTGTTAATATTTTCTACAAATAAGACCGTTATGCTGTAGTAAGTTCTATATAAGTTATATAACATAAGTTATATTTTGTTCTGAGGTCAATTTGAATCTCATACTAAATTACTGGTGTCCTTTTATCTGAGAAACACTACCTGATTGATCACCTGATGCCTAGAAATTAGCATGCACAGTAGCCCAGCGTTTAGCATTGCTAGCTCACAGTGCTGAGGCCCTGGGTACACTTCTGGACCTGGGGTGCTATCTGTATGGAGCTTGTATGTTCTCCCCATGTTTGCATGAGTTTGCTTTGGGTGCTCCGGCTTCCTCCCACAGTTCAAAGAACTACTGGTAGGTTAATTGGCTTCTGGGATAATTGGTGAGTGTCTGTGTCTTCCCTGCATTGGACTACCATCCAGTCCCAGGTATCTCCTGCTTATTACTTTCTGAGGCTCTGGCTCCCCCGTGACCCCCCGACCCCCTGACCACCTGACCCTGAATTGGATGAAGCGGTTAGAAAATGGGTGGTTTCTGTTATGCTCTGGTCATGCTCTGCCATAGCAACAACTTGTAAAAAATGCAGATGCTAGGATTTAACTCAAAGAAGGAGCTCAGATCACTGTGTTGGCATCACTGTACAGGTGTCCGGTGTGTTTTAGAACATATGTTAAAATCTTATTTACTAACTTCTAGACTTTTTACCCCCCATATCAGTCTGCAGGTGCACAGTGGTCTGTGGACACCCTCCTTGCTCTGTCGTAAAAGAGGAAATAAAAAGCAACTGGTTTTGACTTTAATGCACTGAGACTGTGGAACTCACAGAACTCTCTTGTCAGAAAGGCAGCTTCTAACAGCTTTTAAGTGAAGACTAAGAACACTTTTCTATTTTATTAAAATAGATGATATATGTTTTGTTTAAATATATGTTATAAATGTTGAAACGACAGCTCGTATAAGCTTGTATTTTTACCTTTCGATCATTTTTAGAATTGCTTTGAGTTGCTTTTACCATGATAAACAGTACAAAATATGAGGTGTTGAACTTGTCTAAAGTTTTAAAGCGCTTTATGACGTAAAGTGTGATGACAGTCCTTGGCGGTCTATGTAACAATTCTTCTTGAAGTAGGTCATCGGGCCAACAGTATACAAACATTACAGCTCAAGTGCTTTTGTATCTGAACGCTTTTAGGTAAGTTATTTAGCAGCTGCGGTATTAATAATGATTTTAATGGCAAATTCAATTGCAGGTAAAATAAAAATGGCGGATAATTTCTTTCTAGCTTCGTGAAGCGGTCGCGCTATATTATACATATATACCAAAGTAAGAAACATAATATGTACAGTAGAATTTTTCACTTTAAGCTGGCATTATCCAGAACCGGGTCAGGGAAAGGACCCGGACCGTGCAGTGTGGTCCGCCGGCCTAAAGATGTTTAGGAGATCGAGGCGCCCTTGGATTTGATTAGAAACTTGCATTATTTCTTAACTTGACCCCATTATCTTAAAAAAAAACGGCCAGGCCAAGACCAAAGCATGAAGGCTGCGAGGATCGGGGGACTCTCATTTTTGGTCACAGCGTACAGTAGTAGATCAGTAACCTCTGTTTATCGTGATAACCTTTAATTATTTTCCAGTACTTTTTTAAATGATAAAACACATTGTCTCGCCAGTTTTGCTAAAGATACGGTTTTAGTGTTTACGCATAAATTTGTAAGCCGTAGGTTTAAATCTCGTGGTCTTATTTTCTGCATTTTCATCGTAAGGGAAGGCGCTCGTTTGCGATTTACGCGCTGAATATTGTAAGCAGAGGAGCCTTAAGGCACAGCCTCGCCTTAACACCATCGTTTGCATTGTCATTGTCATCCAGAAAAGCAGTCGTAAGAAAATGAATCTGTGGCGGCTCCGAACATTAAAAAAACTATATCTAGACTGCAAATACATCCCAATCTTACTATCAACACGTTTTAAGACCCCTCTCCTTTCCACCGGTATACAAGCTAAGAGAGAAATATTGGAAATCCCATCTGAAGTAGCCCTCGTCTCACCTTCGGAGCTGTGAGCGATGGGGATCATAATTAAAAGGGGTACAGTTACTTTGAAAATGTGTATGTGATACTTAAATTTAAATAAAATAAAAAGATAAATTATATAACACAGACTGCTATCTATGTCCATGTGTTTAAGACGTATGAATCGGTTTTAAAACAGGCACACCCCTTTACTTCTCACAAATCCAACTGGAGTCTCAGTCCGTCGTCGCGATGAATTAGGAGCTCAGATGTAGGCTAAGTGATTGCAATTTACTTATTTAAAAGAACCACTTCAAATCAAAAGGGAGACATTTTGTAATGGTAGTTATCGTATTATAGTATACGATAACTGTATACGTAGTATACGTAATTGTAGATATACAGTACATAAAGGGTATGAATAGGTGTGAGCTTTTACTGTATATTTAATATTTTATCTGACCCACTTGTAGAAACCGCCTACTCAGATTTATTTAAGTGGTCTGCCACCATAAAGACAGAAAAATATAATGACACCCTGTTACATTAACTGTAAAATAAACGCCGTAACTGCGGCCATATGAAAATTTGGATAAAGATTATACAAACATCCTAAGGAGCTCTATGACATATGAGCGTCGTAATAATGGTTGGTGACCTGACGTAACAGTGCTCCCTGAATTACGTGATCTGTATATACCCAAATACAGATATATCACATAGGGAGATGCAGTCAAACATTGCATTGCTATCGTCGTGGTGAACTATTTCTCCGCTGTTTAAAACTTGTTTGGTAAGTGTCATCAAATATGCTTGTCAATTTGTAGCGAAATCGATATACTGTATCATAATCCTTCAGCTATCTATAATGTAGTGAAACGGCTAATTAATATTGATAAATTCCCTTATTCACAGTGACTTTTGCTCAAACCCCTGTTGCATAATGGGTTAATTTTATATAAAAAAACATTTATATCATAGATATAATACAAGCTTTGAAATGAAATAGCACATTTCCAGGTTTCAGTTAAACATTTTTAAAAAAGCTCATGACTTTAAGCATTCTGAACATTGAGAATGTTATTTGGGAAACAAATGTTTATTATAATGTTTATGTTTAGGATCTGTCTCCTACTGAGTCAGCATGCAGCATTCAACACCATTAGGTTTAATATTAAAAAGTTGTGTATTTCCTGAATTGTTTTTTTTTATTCTTTTCTATTAGACCATACTAGACTGTGCAGGATATCATTTATTTGCCATTTTTGCCTTTTCCAGATACCTGGGAAACAAAGCTCATATCTCATTTGCCAATGGAGCCCAGTCCTAAGCCTGGTGCTCTGTCCCCCTCCCCGAAGGACACAGACTCGAATCGACCCGCGCCCTTAAGGCAACAGGATCTGATCTCCACGTACTGCCCGCCTCCCAAGATACAGCTTCTGAAGGCCACCTTCCAAGAGAAACTGATGCAGGAAAAGGAGAAAAAAATGATCGCCATGTACAATCGGCGGCAGGAGGCAGCTCTACAGAAGATGAGAAAATGTTTCCAATATGTCAAATACGCTGCAGAGAAGAAGATGGGGAACAGCTATCGCTTCCAAGCCCAACAGGGCCCCGAGAAGAACATTGTGGGGTATGATCGGTCTTACCCCCTGAAGCCTATGGGTAACAGGAAAGTCTCCGGCCCTGGTGAGGTTCGGGCTGTGGACCGCCCGGACGCACAGAGTGATTCCTTGTTTGCCCCCACCCCGCCTCAGGATGGTCATGAGAGGCCCTGCGAGAGGCCGGGCAGGAGGGGCTCAAGAGTACGCAAACCTAAGGACAGGACTGTCCTCCCCATGGTGGCGACCCCTCCAGGGCAATGCCCTTCTCATGCCAATGGGAAGGAGCACTTTCAGTTGCAAGAGGAGCTACGAAAAGTGGCCGAGGCAGAGGCCGCGCTGAAGGAGGAGCATCGCCGGAGGGAGGCCAGCCTGCAGGATGAGATGCGCCGGAAGGAGGCCATGATGAAGGACGAGATTCGCCAGAAGGAGGCCATGATGCAGGCGAAGCTCTTCAGAGCTCAGGAGGAGCTGAGGATGGTTCCGAGAGAGATGGAAGACTCCAGAGAGGTGGCCGGAAGGGAAAATAGAGGCGAGGCAGAGCGAGCTTTGCCCCAGAGGACCATGGGCCAACCACCGCTCTAAGGCCGTGCCTCTTCTGACCTGCAGAATGGAGAAGCAAAAAGCCTTCACTCCAAGGAAAGCCCTTCCTATCAGAGGAGACAACCTTGATTATGGTTCTCCAATGGAAGATGGCGGATGCGCAGAATCGCACTTTCCCTCTGCGCTTTCCCATCAGGAGAGACGTCAAGTGAGCCCTTGCAGCCGTGGGCTAGAAGACGTCCCCTGTGGAAGGAGAAAGTATCTCAAGAAAGCAAGGCTCCCTGAAAGTGACGTGTCAGCGGCACAGGCCGCGCAGGGCCACTTCAGAAATAACACCACATGTCTGGATGAACAAACTCTGTCAGTGGAAAACAGATATTTGTCCCCTACAAGTCTGATGTGCCCTACCGCTGAGCAATTTCCATATGAGAATAGCCAGAGTGGAAACCCTCAGCTGGTGCCCTGTGAACTGTGTCACGGGAAGTTTGCTGTAGAGAGGCTGGAGAAACACAGCAAGATCTGCAAGAAGCTTCAGAATTCAAAGAGGAAGGTTTTTGACTCTTTCAAGCACAGGGCCAAGGGAACAGAACTGGAGACATACATCCATAAGAAGAAGGTTAAACCGCCAATCGTGGTAAGGGCTATCCTTAAACTCTTTCCAAGCTTCCCTTTTTTTCTCCTAGAGTCAGACTCAGCTTATAAATCAATGTAAACAATAAATAAGTGTTTTATGAAGTACTCTTCTGAAAAACTGCCGCAAAGGCACATTTGCCAGACAGAATAAATGTGTCTTAGTGACTTCTGAATTCTGTTGTAAAAATCTACATATCAAGCAAATAGCACTCACAGGAAACAAAACCATAACTACGTAAATTGTACTCTCTACCCAATGACCTGAAAGGTGGCCCCAGAAAGCTACGTTATTACTGTATTGATATTTTCTTGCCTTGTGAATGGTTTGCGACCAGACTGTGTACGCAGTGCTGGTCTGGACTTTTTCTGGAAGCTGTTTTATTGGTTTCATTTCCTGTTCCCAGCTGAGAAAGAACAACTGGAGGCAGAAGCACGAGGATTTCATTCGGAGCATCAAACAGGCCAGGGAGGTGCAGCAGGTGATCACGCAAGGAGGGAAAGTTGTGAACCTGCCCCAGCCCCCCGCGAATCCAAACCCCGACTACGTGCCCTGCCCTCACTGCGGCCGGCGCTTTGCCCCCAGGCCGGCACAGAGGCACATCCCCAAGTGTCAGCACATCAGGAGCCGCCCTCCTCCTCCTCGCAGATGAAAACTGATGTGAAGAAGAGCAAAACAGTCATGATCTTGGCTCACGTCTCACGTCCTGCTTTTTCTTTTTAGAAACACATTTAGCACAGTTCATCCGTATGATGATGAAAAAAAAATGTTACCTTATTTTAATTAAATGATTTTTTTTTGGTGGACTGGTGTTTGCGTAGCTGTGGTTATTTCAGTTTTTCTCTTATCATTCATACACCTTGACCTCCTAAAAATAATTTTTCAACCTGGAACGTACAATTAGCAGGCAATAGAACAGGTCACATTGGTCTTGGAACCATCAAAAAGCAGTATTCACACATTCTCGGCATCAATTTTCCTTAAAAACAACTGAAAAAGCAAGGTAAAGAGTGATTGATTTTTTTAATGAAAGTTATTTGATTTAATTTATTTAATTTTCATAATATTTGAAATATGTTGGGATTAATGTGACTCAATATTATCTGCAGCTCTTACACTCCAGGCACCTGATAAAGTGGAACGCAGTGTCTTTGCCTTACATGGCGCTCAGCTCTTCCTCAATCCCAGCAGAAGCACCAGCAGAAGCAGCAGCCTCCGGGTCCTGCCTCATGCACAGCTTAAAATGCAACACCAAGTAATACAACAAACAACAGGGAAAACCATTCACGATCAGACACATCCGTTGATTGCTGGCTCTCAGTAAAGGGACATTGCATCATTACATCACAAAATAGACTACATTTCAAGGTTAAAGAATTACCATGTTCTGCGATTCAGAACGAGGCAGCAAAACTTCCTATAATCTGTTGTGGCACTGTGACATTGTAAAGGAGCAGGCTTGTGAATACATCTCGTTTAATCCAATGGAAATATTGCTCTCAACTTTTTTACGTTTTTGCCAATAAATAATATTACATTGTTAACTCTGCATAAAGAACCTTGGAATGGAACGTTTTTTGCAGTGAAATGTTTGCTGCATAACCTATACCCTTTCTCTCCTACATCACATTGCATTAGTCATTACAGTGATTAGTGAGCAGGAAGGGCTGCATCACATCGCAATTTGTGTGGAACTTGAATGCGAATTTGTTACAACATGGCGTAACTTACAGTCCTTTCACAAAATTCATGATTTTGTGCTCAATTTTGAGTTTGTAAAGTTTTTCTATAATGTCAATGATTTTATTTTGTGACTGAAATTAAATACTTTTGTGTCTGCAAAATTGGGACTGTAGTTCCACCTTAACCTACTAGTACTGTATGTCTTTGGACTGTGGGAAGAAACTGGAGCACCTGGAAGAAATCCACACAAATGAAGGGAGAACATACAATTCCATCCAGACTGCACCCCAGGAATTGAACCCAGGACCCCAGCTCTGTGAACCACAGTGCCAGCTCATTGCTATAGTCACTATAATTAATGTCAAAACTCATTTGCAAATGAGCAGCCTGGGATCCAAAAGGATCAAGACAAGGATCCAAACAAAGCACTATCCCAAAGCTTGGCTTTGTACCGTATATAATACAGGGCTTGATGCAGAAGGCAGATAATCAAAGTCCATGCAATAATTGCTAAGGGAAAGTGACTTTGTGTTCTTGGAGGGAAGTCACTCAACACGGAGCTGTGTTAGTGAAATGATTGTTCTGATGTACGGCTGATGTCCAAACACTGAAAACATGATTGTGTATGCAATCGCACTCCTGAGCTCCATTGGGTATGGTTAAAATAACTTTTTATAGTTCATCACATTCAAAGTGTGTGTACTTGATGAAAGTGTAACACGCATTTGGAGGAGTTATTCAGGATTTTCTTTCATTCAACTATTTCAAGACCCATTATTTTCAGATGTTGTAGTATATGTGAATAATGAAAGGCCTTCATATTACACAATGAAGGAATGACTTCGCAGGTGTGAAGAATGAAAGATTAATTCAGCTCACTTTGGGGAGTTTCACAATGGCCCTCCTTATAGAAATGTGGGTTTGATTAAAGGAGTGAAGAAAAAGCACTGAATAATATTTGCTTCTGTAAACGTAATCATCTCAAAATATGGTTGAAGAAATTGAAGAAGGTTAAACATAATCCAAAACGTATAAGGTCAATTTAAGTACAACCAGAATTCTAGTGTTTATGCAATGCATCTGTGGGTTGATATGAAATATGGCCGTACTTAAACTAAACGAGGTTATCGAGAGCATATTCCGAATACGGCTTTGGCCAGTTGTACTGTGAACTGCGAGGACCGTATCTTATCCTGAACTGGCTGTGCGAATACCGTCCTCTGCTGGCAGAAGGAATAGATTACAACGGCACTGTATTGGCGATTAGTCCTATTGCTAGAATATTGAAACAACAAGGAGTCCGCGGAGTCAAGCAATGCTGAATAAACAAGTACCTGAAATTCAATAGGATTTTGTGTATTGATTACAAATAGGTGTGGAATTCTCATGTACAGTGGTATTCATGGATTCCTTACACAAGCAGCCGTTGTTATGATGCTTTCGTAATCTGAATATAAATCTGTTATCTACTTAAAACTGTAATTATTGAATAGATTAATGTCTTTGAAATGCTTCATTAACTGGGCAGTTTCCATGTTTGGAAATGTTTTTATTTTGATTGCTGATTGCTAGATACTGTATGTTTAATAGGCATGCTGTTAATATTTTCTACAAGAGCCAAATAAGACAGTTATGCTGTAGTAAGTTCTATATAAGTTATATAACATAAGTTATATTTTGTTCTGAGGTCAATTTGAATCTCATACTAAATTACTGGTGTCCTTTTATCTGAGAAACACTACCTGATTGATCACCTGATGCCTAGAAATTAGCATGCACAGTAGCCCAGTGTTTAGCATTGCTAGCTCACAGTGCTGAGGCACTGGGTACACTTCTGGACCTGGGGTGCTATCTGTATGGTGCTTGTATGTTCTCCCCATGTTTGCATGAGTTTGCTTTGGGTGCTCCGGCTTCCTCCCACACTTCAAAGAACTACTGGTAGGTTAATTGGCTTCTGGGATAATTGGTGAGTGTCTGTGTCTTCCCTGCATTGGACTACCATCCAGTCCCAGGTATCTCCTGCTTATTACTTTCTGAGGCTCTGGCTCCCCCGTGCCCCGCGACCCCCTGACCCCCTGACCCTGAATTGGATGAAGCGGTTAGAAAATGGGTGGTTTCTGTTATGCTCTGGTCATGCTCTGCCATAGCAACAACTTGTAAAAAATGCAGATGCTAGGATTTAACTCAAAGAAGGAGCTCAGATCACTGTGTTGGCATCACTGTACAGGTGTCCGGTGTGTTTTAGAACATATGTTAAAATCTTATTTACTAACTTCTAGACTTTTTACCCCCCATATCAGTCTGC
Source organism: Lepisosteus oculatus (assembly GCF_040954835.1). Lineage (NCBI taxonomy): Eukaryota > Metazoa > Chordata > Actinopteri > Semionotiformes > Lepisosteidae > Lepisosteus > Lepisosteus oculatus. The sequence goes on from NW_027168106.1 coordinate 955,740, forward strand.
AGGTGCACAGTGGTCTGTGGACACCCTCCTTGCTCTGTCGTAAAACAGGAAATAAAAAGCAACTGGTTTTGACTTTAATGCACTGAGACTGTGGAACTCACAGAACTCTCTTGTCAGAAAGGCAGCTTCTAACAGCTTTTAAGTGAAGACTAAGAACACTTTTCTATTTTATTAAAATAGATTATATATGTTTTGTTTAAATATATGTTATAAATGTTAAAACGACAGCTCGTATAAGCTTGTATTTTTACCTTTCGATCATTTTTAGAATTGCTTTGAGTTGCTTTTACCATGATAAACAGTACAAAATATGAGGTGTTGAACTTGTCTAAAGTTTTAAAGCGCTTTATGACGTAAAGTGTGATGACAGTCCTTGGCGGTCTATGTAACAATTCTTCTTGAAGTAGGTCATCGGGCCAACAGTATACAAACATTACAGCTCAAGTGCTTTTGTATCTGAACGCTTTTAGGTAAGTTATTTAGCAGCTGCGGTATTAATAATGATTTTAATGGCAAATTCAATTGCAGGTAAAATAAAAATGGCGGATAACTTTCTTTCTAGCTTCGTGAAGCGGTCGCGCTATATTATACATATATACCATAATAAGAAACATAATATGTACAGTAGAATTTTTCACTTTAAGCTGGCATTATCCAGAACCGGGTCAGGGCCCGGACCCGGACCGTGCAGTGTGGTCCGTCGGCCTTCTAAAGATGTTTAGGAGATCGAGGCGCCCTTGGATTTGATTAGAAACTTGCATAATTTCTTAACTTGACCCCATTATCTTAAAAAAAACGGCCAGGCCAAGACCAAAGCATGAAGGCTGCGAGGATCGTGGGACTCTCATTTTTGGTCACAGCGTACAGTAGTAGATCAGTAACCTCTGTTTATCGTGATAACCTTTAATTATTTTCCAGTACTTTTTTAAATGATAAAACACATTGTCTCGCCAGTTTTGCTAAAGATACAGTTTTAGTGTTTACGCATAAATTTGTAAGCCGTAGGTTTAAATCTCGTGGTCTTATTTTCTGCATTTTCATCGTAAGGGAAGGCGCTCGTTTGCGATTTACGCGCTGAATATTGTAAGCAGAGGAGCCTTAAGGCACAGCCTCGCCTTAACACCATCGTTTGCATTGTCATTGTCATCCAGAAAAGCAGTCGTAAGAAAATGAATCTGTGGCGGCTCCGAACATTAAAAAAACTATATCTAGACTGCAAATACATCCCAATCTTACTATCAACACGTTTTAAGACCCCTCTCCTTTCCACCGGTATACAAGCTAAGAGAGAAATATTGGAAATCCCATCTGAAGTAGCCCTCGTCTCACCTTCGGAGCTGTGAGCGATGGGGATCATAATTAAAAGGGGTACAGTTACTTTGAAAATGTGTATGTGATACTTAAATTTAAATAAAATAAAAAGATAAATTATATAACACAGACTGCTATCTATGTCCATGTGTTTAAGACGTATGAATCGGTTTTAAAACAGGCACACCCCTTCTCACAAATCCGACTGGAGTCTCAGTCCGTCGTCGCGATGAATTAGGAGCTCAGATGTAGGCTAAGTGATTGCAATTTACTTATTTAAAAGAACCACTTCAAATCAAAAGGGAGACATTTTGTAATGGTAGTTATCGTATTATAGTATACGATAACTGTATACGTAGTATACGTAATTGTAGATATACAGTACATAAAGGGTATGAATAGGTGTGAGCTTTTACTGTATATTTAATATTTTATCTGACCCACTTGTAGAAACCGCCTACTCAGATTTATTTAAGTGGTCTGCCACCATAAAGACAGAAAAATATAATGACACCCTGTTACATTAACTGTAAAATAAACGCCGTAACTGCGGCCATATGAAAATTTGGATAAAGATTATACAAACATCCTAAGGAGCTCTATGACATATGAGCGTCGTAATAATGGTTGGTGACCTGACGTAACAGTGCTCCCTGAATTACGTGATCTGTATATACCCAAATACAGATATATCACATAGGGAGATGCAGTCAAACATTGCATTGCTATCGTCGTGGTGAACTATTTCTCCGCTGTTTAAAACTTGTTTGGTAAGTGTCATCAAATATGCTTGTCAATTTGTAGCGAAATCGATATACTGTATCATAATCCTTCAGCTATCTATAATGTAGTGAAACGGCTAATTAATATTGATCAATTCCCTTATTCACAGTGACTTTTGCTCAAACCCCTGTTGCATAATGGGTTAATTTTATATAAAAAAACATTTATATCATAGATATAATACAAGCTTTGAAATGAAATAGCACATTTCCAGGTTTCAGTTAAACATTTTTAAAAAAGCTCATGACTTTAAGCATTCTGAACATTGAGAATGTTATTTGGGAAACAAATGTTTATTATAATGTTTATGTTTAGGATCTGTCTCCTACTGAGTCAGCATGCAGCATTCAACACCATTAGGTTTAATATTAAAAAGTTGTGTATTTCCTGAATTGTTTTTTTTTATTCTTTTCTGTTAGACCATACTAGACTGTGCAGGATATCATTTATTTGCCATTTTTGCCTTTTCCAGATACCTGGGAAACAAAGCTCATATCTCATTTGCCAATGGAGCCCAGTCCTAAGCCTGGTGCTCTGTCCCCCTCCCCGAAGGACACAGACTCGAATCGACCCGCGCCCTTAAGGCAACAGGATCTGATCTCCACGTACTGCCCGCCTCCCAAGATACAGCTTCTGAAGGACACCTTCCAAGAGAAACTGATGCAGGAAAAGGAGAAAAAAATGATCGCCATGTACAATCGGCGGCAGGAGGCAGCTCTACAGAAGATGAGAAAATGTTTCCAATATGTCAAATACGCTGCGGAGAAGAAGATGGGGAACAGCTATCGCTTCCAAGCCCAACAGGGCCCCGAGAAGAACATTGTGGGGTATGATCGGTCTTACCCCCTGAAGCCTATGGGTAACAGGAAAGTCTCCGGCCCTGGTGAGGTTCGGGCTGTGGACCGCCCGGACGCACAGAGTGATTCCTTGTTTGCCCCCACCCCGCCTCAGGATGGTCATGAGAGGCCCTGCGAGAGGCCGGGCAGGAGGGGCTCAAGAGTACGCAAACCTAAGGACAGGACTGTCCTCCCCATGGTGGCGACCCCTCCAGGGCAATGCCCTTCTCATGCCAATGGGAAGGAGCACTTTCAGTTGCAAGAGGAGCTACGAAAAGTGGCCGAGGCAGAGGCCGCGCTGAAGGAGGAGCATCGCCGGAGGGAGGCCAGCCTGCAGGATGAGATGCGCCGGAAGGAGGCCATGATGAAGGACGAGATTCGCCAGAAGGAGGCCATGATGCAGGCGAAGCTCTTCAGAGCTCAGGAGGAGCTGAGGATGGTTCCGAGAGAGATGGAAGACTCCAGAGAGGTGGCCGGAAGGGAAAATAGAGGCGAGGCAGAGCGAGCTTTGCCCCAGAGGACCATGGGCCAACCACCGCTCTAAGGCCGTGCCTCTTCTGACCTGCAGAATGGAGAAGCAAAAAGCCTTCACTCCAAGGAAAGCCCTTCCTATCAGAGGAGACAACCTTGATTATGGTTCTCCAATGGAAGAGGGCGGATGCGCAGAATTGCACTTTCCCTCTGCGCTTTCCCATCAGGAGAGACGTCAAGTGAGCCCTTGCAGCCGTGGGCTAGAAGACGTCCCCTGTGGAAGGAGAAAGTATCTCAAGAAAGCAAGGCTCCCTGAAAGCGACGTGTCAGCGGCACAGGCCGCGCAGGGCCACTTCAGAAATAACACCACATGTCTGGATGAACAAACTCTGTCAGTGGAAAACAGATATTTGTCCCCTACAAGTCTGATGTGCCCTACCGCTGAGCAATTTCCATATGAGAATAGCCAGAGTGGAAACCCTCAGCTGGTGCCCTGTGAACTGTGTCACGGGAAGTTTGCTGTAGAGAGGCTGGAGAAACACAGCAAGATCTGCAAGAAGCTTCAGAATTCAAAGAGGAAGGTTTTTGACTCTTTCAAGCACAGGGCCAAGGGAACAGAACTGGAGACATACATCCATAAGAAGAAGGTTAAACCGCCAATCGTGGTAAGGGCTATCCTTAAACTCTTTCCGAGCTTCCCTTTTTTTCTCCTAGAGTCAGACTCAGCTTATAAATCAATGTAGACAATAAATAAGTGTTTTATGAAGTACTCTTCTGAAAAACTGCCGCAAAGGCACATTTGCCAGACAGAATAAATGTGTCTTAGTGACTTCTGAATTCTGTTGTAAAAATCTACATATCAAGCAAATAGCACTCACAGGAAACAAAACCATAACTACGTAAATTGTACTCTCTACCCAATGACCTGAAAGGTGGCCCCAGAAAGCTACGTTATTACTGTATTGATATTTTCTTGCCTTGTGAATGGTTTGCGACCAGACTGTGTACGCAGTGCTAGTCTGGACTTTTTCTGGAAGCTGTTTTATTGGTTTCATTTCCTGTTCCCAGCTGAGAAAGAACAACTGGAGGCAGAAGCACGAGGATTTCATTCGGAGCATCAAACAGGCCAGGGAGGTGCAGCAGGTGATCACGCAAGGAGGGAAAGTTGTGAACCTGCCCCAGCCCCCCGCGAATCCAAACCCCGACTACGTGCCCTGCCCTCACTGCGGCCGGCGCTTTGCCCCCGGGCCGGCACAGAGGCACATCCCCAAGTGTCAGCACATCAGGAGCCGCCCTCCTCCTCCTCCTCGCAGATGAAAATTGATGTGAAGAAGAGCAAAAGAGTCATGATCTTGGCTCACGACTCACGTCCTGCTTTTTCTTTTTAGAAACACATTTAGCACAGTTCATCCGTATGATGATGAAAAAAAAATGTTACCTTATTTTAATTAAATGATTTTTTTTGGTGGACTGGTGTTTGCGTAGCTGTGGTTATTTCAGTTTTTCTCTTATCATTCATACACCTTGACCTCCTAAAAATAATTTTTCAACCTGGAACGTACAATTAGCAGGCAATAGAACAGGTCACATTGGTCTTGGAACCATCAAAAAGCAGTATTCACACATTCTCGGCATCAATTTTCCTTAAAAACAACTGAAAAAGCAAGGTAAAGAGTGATTGATTTTTTTAATGAAAGTTATTTGATTTAATTTATTTAATTTTCATAATATTTGAAATATGTTGGGATTAATGTGACTCAATATTATCTGCAGCTCTTACACTCCAGGCACCTGATAAAGTGGAACGCAGTGTCTTTGCCTTACATGGCGCTCAGCTCTTCCTCAATCCCAGCAGAAGCACCAGCAGAAGCAGCAGCCTCCGGGTCCTGCCTCATGCACAGCTTAAAATGCAACACCAAGTAATACAACAAAACACAGGGAAAACCATTCACGATCAGACACATCCGTTGATTGCTGGCTCTCAGTAAAGGGACATTGCATCATTACATCACAAAATAGACTACATTTCAAGGTTAAAGAATTACCATGTTCTGCGATTCAGAACGAGGCAGCAAAACTTCCTATAATCTGTTGTGGCCCTATGACATTGTAAAGGAGCAGGCTTGTGAATACATCTCGTTTAATCCAATGGAAATATAACTCTCAACTTTTTTACGTTTTTGCCAATAAATAATACTACATTGTTAACTCTGCATAAAGAACCTTGGAATGGAACGTTTTTTGCAGTGAAATGTTTGCTGCATAACCTATACCCTTTCTCTCCTACATCACATTGCATTAGTCATTACAGTGATTAGTGAGCAGGAAGGGCTGCATCACATCGCAATTTGTGTGGAACTTGAATGCGAATTTGTTACAACATGGCGTAACTTACAGTCCTTTCACAAAATTCATGATTTTGTGCTCAATTTTGAGTTTGTAAAGTTTTTCTATAATGTCAATGATTTTATTTTGTGACTGAAATTAAATAATTTTGTGTCTGCAAAATTGGGACTGTAGTTCCACCTTAACCTACTAGTACTGTATGTCTTTGGACTGTGGGAAGAAACTGGAGCACCTGGAAGAAATCCACACAAATGAAGGGAGAACATACAATTCCATCCAGACTGCACCCCAGGAATTGAACCCAGGACCCCAGATCTGTGAACCACAGTGCCAGCTCATTGCTATAGTCACTATAATTAATGTCAAAACTCATTTGCAAATGAGCAGCCTGGGATCCAAAAGGATCAAGACAAGGATCCAAACAAAGCACTATCCCAAAGCTTGGCTTTGTACCGTATATAATACAGGGCTTGATGCAGAAGGCAGATAATCAAAGTCCATGCAATAATTGCTAAGGGAAAGTGACTTTGTGTTCTTGGAGGGAAGTCACTCAACACGGAGCTGTGTTAGTGAAATGATTGTTCTGATGTACGGCTGATGTCCAAACACTGAAAACATGATTGTGTATGCAATCGCACTCCTGAGCTCCATTGGGTATGGTTAAAATAACTTTTTATAGTTCATCACATTCAAAGTGTGTGTACTTGATGAAAGTGTAACACGCATTTGGAGGAGTTATTCAGGATTTTCTTTCATTCAACTATTTCAAGACCCATTATTTTCAGATGTTGTAGTATACGTGAATAATGAAAGGCCTTCATATTACACAATGAAGGAATGACTTCGCAGGTGTGAAGAATAAAAGATTAATTCAGCTCACTTTGGGGAGTTTCACAATGGCCCTCCTTATAGAAATGTGGGTTTGATTAAAGGAGTGAAGAAAAAGCACTGAATAATATTTGCTTCTGTAAACGTAATCATCTCAAAATATGGTTGAAGAAATTGAAGAAGGTTAAACATAATCCAAAACGTATAAGGTCAATTTAAGTACAACCAGAATTCTAGTGTTTATGCAATGCATCTGTGGGTTGATATGAAATATGGCCGTACTTAACCTAAACGAGGTTATCGAGAGCATATTCCGAATACGGCTTTGGCCAGTTGTACTGTGAACTGCGAGGACCGTATCTTATCCTGAACTGGCTGTGCGAATACCGTCCTCTGCTGGCAGAAGGAATAGATTACAACGGCACTGTATTGGCGATTAGTCCTATTGCTAGAATATTGAAACAACAAGGAGTCCGCGGAGTCAAGCAATGCTGAATAAACAAGTACCTGAAATTCAATAGGATTTTGTGTATTGATTACAAATAGGTGTGGAATTCTCATGTACAGTGGTATTCATGGATTCCTTACACAAGCAGCAGTTGTTATGATGCTTTCGTAATCTGAATATAAATCTGTTATCTACTTAAAACTGTAATTATTGAATAGATTAATGTCTTTGAAATGCTTCATTAACTGGGCAGTTTCCATGTTTGGAAATGTTTTTATTTTGATTGCTGATTGCTAGATACTGTATGTTTAATAGGCATGCTGTTAATATTTTCTACAAATAAGACCGTTATGCTGTAGTAAGTTCTATATAAGTTATATAACATAAGTTATATTTTGTTCTGAGGTCAATTTGAATCTCATACTAAATTACTGGTGTCCTTTTATCTGAGAAACACTACCTGATTGATCACCTGATGCCTAGAAATTAGCATGCACAGTAGCCCAGCGTTTAGCATTGCTAGCTCACAGTGCTGAGGCCCTGGGTACACTTCTGGACCTGGGGTGCTATCTGTATGGAGCTTGTATGTTCTCCCCATGTTTGCATGAGTTTGCTTTGGGTGCTCCGGCTTCCTCCCACAGTTCAAAGAACTACTGGTAGGTTAATTGGCTTCTGGGATAATTGGTGAGTGTCTGTGTCTTCCCTGCATTGGACTACCATCCAGTCCCAGGTATCTCCTGCTTATTACTTTCTGAGGCTCTGGCTCCCCCGTGCCCCGCGACCCCCTGACCCCCTGACCCTGAATTGGATGAAGCGGTTAGAAAATGGGTGGTTTCTGTTATGCTCTGGTCATGCTCTGCCATAGCAACAACTTGTAAAAAATGCAGATGCTAGGATTTAACTCAAAGAAGGAGCTCAGATCACTGTGTTGGCATCACTGTACAGGTGTCCGGTGTGTTTTAGAACATATGTTAAAATCTTATTTACTAACTTCTAGACTTTTTACCCCCCATATCAGTCTGCAGGTGCACAGTGGTCTGTGGACACCCTCCTTGCTCTGTCGTAAAAGAGGAAATAAAAAGCAACTGGTTTTGACTTTAATGCACTGAGACTGTGGAACTCACAGAACTCTCTTGTCAGAAAGGCAGCTTCTAACAGCTTTTAAGTGAAGACTAAGAACACTTTTCTATTTTATTAAAATAGATTATATATGTTTTGTTTAAATATATGTTATAAATGTTAAAACGACAGCTCGTATAAGCTTGTATTTTTACCTTTCGATCATTTTTAGAATTGCTTTGAGTTGCTTTTACCATGATAAACAGTACAAAATATGAGGTGTTGAACTTGTCAAAAGTTTTAAAGCGCTTTATGACGTAAAGTGTGATGACAGTCCTTGGCGGTCTATGTAACAATTCTTCTTGAAGTAGGTCATCGGGCCAACAGTATACAAACATTACAGCTCAAGTGCTTTTGTATCTGAACGCTTTTAGGTAAGTTATTTAGCAGCTGCGGTATTAATAATGATTTTAATGGCAAATTCAATTGCAGGTAAAATAAAAATGGCGGATAACTTTCTTTCTAGCTTCGTGAAGCGGTCGCGCTATATTATACATATATACCATAATAAGAAACATAATATGTACAGTAGAATTTTTCACTTTAAGCTGGTATTATCCAGAACCGGGTCAGGGAACGGACCCGGACCGTGCAGTGTGGTCCGTCGGCCTTCTAAAGATGTTTAGGAGATCGAGGCGCCCTTGGATTTGATTAGAAACTTGCATAATTTCTTAACTTGACCCCATTATCTTAAAAAAAACGGCCAGGCCAAGACAAAGCATGAAGGCTGCGAGGATCGGGGGACTCTCATTTTTGGTCACAGCGTACAGTAGTAGATCAGTAACCTCTGTTTATCGTGATAACCTTTAATTATTTTCCAGTACTTTTTTAAATGATAAAACACATTGTCTCGCCAGTTTTGCTAAAGATACGGTTTTAGTGTTTACGCATAAATTTGTAAGCCGTAGGTTTAAATCTCGTGGTCTTATTTTCTGCATTTTCATCGTAAGGGAAGGCGCTCGTTTGCGATTTACGCGCTGAATATTGTAAGCAGAGGAGCCTTAAGGCACAGCCTCGCCTTAACACCATCGTTTGCATTGTCATTGTCATCCAGAAAAGCAGTCGTAAGAAAATGAATCTGTGGCGGCTCCGAACATTAAAAAAACTATATCTAGACTGCAAATACAGTGCCTTGCGAAAGTATTCGGCCCCCTTGAACTTTTCAACCTTTTGCCACATTTCAGGCTTCAAACATAAAGATATAATTTTTTTATTTTATGTGAAGAATCACCAACAAGTGGGACAGAATTGTGAAGTGGAACGAAATCTATTGGATTTTTGAAACTTGTTTAACTAATAAAATAATGAAAAGTGGGGCGTGCAAAATTATTCGGCCCCCTTGCGTTAACACTTTGTAGAGCCACCTTTTGCTGCGATTACAGCTGCAAGTCGCTTGGGGTATGTCTCTATCAGTTTTGCACATCGAGAGACTGAAATTCTTGCCCATTCTTCCTTGCAAAACAGCTCGAGCTCAGTGAGGTTGGATGGAGAGCGTTTGTGAACAGCAGTTTTCAGCTCTTTCCACAGATTCTCGATTGGATTCAGGTCTGGACTTTGACTTGGCCATTCAAACACCTGGATACGTTTATTTGTGAACCATTCCTTTGTAGATTTTGCTGTATGTTTGGGATCATTGTCTTGTTGGAAGATAAATCTCCGTCCCAGTTTCAGGTCTTTTGCAGACTCCAACAGGTTTTCATCCAGAATGGTCCTGTATTTGGCTGCATCCATCTTCCCCTCAATTTTAACCATCTTCCCTGTCCCTGCTGAAGAAAAGCAGGCCCAAACCATGATGCTGCCACCACCATGTTTGACAGTGGGGATGGTGTGTTGAGGGTGATGAGCTGTGTTGCTTTTACGCCAAACATATCATTTTGCATTGTGGCCAAAAAGTTCGATTTTGGTTTCATCTGACCAGAGCACCTTCTTCCACATGTTTGGGGTGTCTCCCAGGTGGCTTGTGGCAAACTTTAGACGAGACTTTTTATGGATATCTTTGAGAAATGGCTTTCTTCTTGCCACTCTTCCATAAAGGCCAGATTTGTGCAATGTAAGACTGATTGTTGTCCTATGGACAGACTCTCCCACCTCAGCTGTAGTTCTCTGCAGTTCATCCAGAGTGATCATGGGCCTCTTGGCTGCATCTCTGATCAGTCTTCTCCTTGTCTGAGCTGAAAGTTTAGAGGGACGGCCAGGTCTTGGTAGATTTGCAGTGGTCTGATACTCCTTCCATTTCAAGATGATCGCTTGCACAGTGCTCCTTGGGATGTTTGAAGCTTGGGAAATCTTTTTGTATCCAAATCCGGCTTTAAACTTCTCCACAACAGTATTACGGACCTGCCTGGTGTGTTCCTTGGTCTTCATGATGCTCTCTGCGCTTTCAACAGAACCTTGAGACTATCACAGAGCAGGTGCATTTATACAGAGACTTGATTACACACAGGTGGATTCTATTTATCACCATCAGTCATTTAGGACAACATTGGATCATTCAGAGATCCTCGCTGAACTTCTGGAGTGAGTTTGCTGCACTGAAAGTAAAGGGGCCGAATAATTTTGCACGCCCCACTTTTCATTTTTTTATTAGTTAAAAAAGTTTCAAAAATCCAATAGATTTCGTTCCACTTCACAATTGTGTCCCACTTGTTGGTGATTCTTCACATAAAATAAAAAATTTATATCTTTATGTTTGAAGCCTGAAATGTGGCAAAAGGTTGAAAAGTTCAAGGGGGCCGAATACTTTCGCAAGGCACTGTACATCCCAATCTTACTATCAACACGTTTTAAGACCCCTCTCCTTTCCACCGGTATACAAGCTAAGAGAGAAATATTGGAAATCCCATCTGAAGTAGCCCTCGTCTCACCTTCGGAGCTGTGAGCGATGGGGATCATAATTAAAAGGGGTACAGTTACTTTGAAAATGTGTATGTGATACTTAAATTTAAATAAAATAAAAAGATAAATTATATAACACAGACTGCTATCTATGTCCATGTGTTTAAGACGTATGAATCGGTTTTAAAACAGGCACACCCCTTCTCACAAATCCGACTGGAGTCTCAGTCCGTCGTCGCGATGAATTAGGAGCTCAGATGTAGGCTAAGTGATTGCAATTTACTTATTTAAAAGAACCACTTCAAATCAAAAGGGAGACATTTTGTAATGGTAGTTATCGTATTATAGTATACGATAACTGTATACGTAGTATACGTAATTGTAGATATACAGTACATAAAGGGTATGAATAGGTGTGAGCTTTTACTGTATATTTAATATTTTATCTGACCCACTTGTAGAAACCGCCTACTCAGATTTATTTAAGTGGTCTGCCACCATAAAGACAGAAAAATATAATGACACCCTGTTACATTAACTGTAAAATAAACGCCGTAACTGCGGCCATATGAAAATTTGGATAAAGATTATACAAACATCCTAAGGAGCTCTATGACATATGAGCGTCGTAATAATGGTTGGTGACCTGACGTAACAGTGCTCCCTGAATTACGTGATCTGTATATACCCAAATACAGATATATCACATAGGGAGATGCAGTCAAACATTGCATTGCTATCGTCGTGGTGAACTATTTCTCCGCTGTTTAAAACTTGTTTGGTAAGTGTCATCAAATATGCTTGTCAATTTGTAGCGAAATCGATATACTGTATCATAATCCTTCAGCTATCTATAATGTAGTGAAACGGCTAATTAATATTGATAAATTCCCTTATTCACAGTGACTTTTGCTCAAACCCCTGTTGCATAATGGGTTAATTTTATATAAAAAAACATTTATATCATAGATATAATACAAGCTTTGAAATGAAATAGCACATTTCCAGGTTTCAGTTAAACATTTTTAAAAAAGCTCATGACTTTAAGCATTCTGAACATTGCGAATGTTATTTGGGAAACAAATGTTTATTATAATGTTTATGTTTAGGATCTGTCTCCTACTGAGTCAGCATGCAGCATTCAACACCATTAGGTTTAATATTAAAAAGTTGTGTATTTCCTGAATTGTTTTTTTTTATTCTTTTCTATTAGACCATACTAGACTGTGCAGGATATCATTTATTTGCCATTTTTGCCTTTTCCAGATACCTGGGAAACAAAGCTCATATCTCATTTGCCAATGGAGCCCAGTCCTAAACCTGGTGCTCTGTCCCCCTCCCCGAAGGACACAGACTCGAATCGACCCGCGCCCTTAAGGCAACAGGATCTGATCTCCACGTACTGCCCGCCTCCCAAGATACAGCTTCTGAAGGACACCTTCCAAGAGAAACTGATGCAGGAAAAGGAGAAAAAAATGATCGCCATGTACAATCGGCGGCAGGAGGCAGCTCTACAGAAGATGAGAAAATGTTTCCAATATGTCAAATACGCTGCGGAGAAGAAGATGGGGAACAGCTATCGCTTCCAAGCCCAACAGGGCCCCGAGAAGAACATTGGGGGGATGATCGGTCTTACCCCCTGAAGCCTATGGGTAACAGGAAAGTCTCCGGCCCTGGTGAGGTTCGGGCTGTGGACCGCCCGGACGCACAGAGTGATTCCTTGTTTGCCCCCACCCCGCCTCAGGATGGTCATGAGAGGCCCTGCGAGAGGCCGGGCAGGAGGGGCTCAAGAGTACGCAAACCTAAGGACAGGACTGTCCTCCCCATGGTGGCGACCCCTCCAGGGCAATGCCCTTCTCATGCCAATGGGAAGGAGCACTTTCAGTTGCAAGAGGAGCTACGAAAAGTGGCCGAGGCAGAGGCCGCGCTGAAGGAGGAGCATCGCCGGAGGGAGGCCAGCCTGCAGGATGAGATGCGCCGGAAGGAGGCCATGATGAAGGACGAGATTCGCCAGAAGGAGGCCATGATGCAGGCGAAGCTCTTCAGAGCTCAGGAGGAGCTGAGGATGGTTCCGAGAGAGATGGAAGACTCCAGAGAGGTGGCCGGAAGGGAAAATAGAGGCGAGGCAGAGCGAGCTTTGCCCCAGAGGACCATGGGCCAACCACCGCTCTAAGGCCGTGCCTCTTCTGACCTGCAGAATGGAGAAGCAAAAAGCCTTCACTCCAAGGAAAGCCCTTCCTATCAGAGGAGACAACCTTGATTATGGTTCTCCAATGGAAGATGGCGGATGCGCAGAATCGCACTTTCCCTCTGCGCTTTCCCATCAGGAGAGACGTCAAGTGAGCCCTTGCAGCCGTGGGCTAGAAGACGTCCCCTGTGGAAGGAGAAAGTATCTCAAGAAAGCAAGGCTCCCTGAAAGCGACGTGTCAGCGGCACAGGCCGCGCAGGGCCACTTCAGAAATAACACCACATGTCTGGATGAACAAACTCTGTCAGTGGAAAACAGATATTTGTCCCCTACAAGTCTGATGTGCCCTACCGCTGAGCAATTTCCATATGAGAATAGCCAGAGTGGAAACCCTCAGCTGGTGCCCTGTGAACTGTGTCACGGGAAGTTTGCTGTAGAGAGGCTGGAGAAACACAGCAAGATCTGCAAGAAGCTTCAGAATTCAAAGAGGAAGGTTTTTGACTCTTTCAAGCACAGGGCCAAGGGAACAGAACTGGAGACATACATCCATAAGAAGAAGGTTAAACCGCCAATCGTGGTAAGGGCTATCCTTAAACTCTTTCCAAGCTTCCCTTTTTTTCTCCTAGAGTCAGACTCAGCTTATAAATCAATGTAGACAATAAATAAGTGTTTTATGAAGAACTCTTCTGAAAAACTGCCGCAAAGGCACATTTGCCAGACAGAATAAATGTGTCTTAGTGACTTCTGAATTCTGTTGTTAAAATCTACATATCAAGCAAATAGCACTCACAGGAAACAAAACCATAACTACGTAAATTGTACTCTCTACCCAATGACCTGAAAGGTAGCCCCAGAAAGCTACGTTATTACTGTATTGAGATTTTCTTGCCTTGTGAATGGTTTGCGACCAGACTGTGTACGCAGTGCTGGTCTGGACTTTTTCTGGAAGCTGTTTTATTGGTTTCATTTCCTGTTCCCAGCTGAGAAAGAACAACTGGAGGCAGAAGCACGAGGATTTCATTCGGAGCATCAAACAGGCCAGGGAGGTGCAGCAGGTGATCACGCAAGGAGGGAAAGTTGTGAACCTGCCCCAGCCCCCCGCAAATCCAAACCCCGACTACGTGCCCTGCCCTCACTGCGGCCGGCGCTTTGCCCCCAGGCCGGCACAGAGGCACTTCCCCAAGTGTCAGCACATCAGGAGCCGCCCTCCTCCTCCTCCTCGCAGATGAAAACTGATGTGAAGAAGAGCAAAAGAGTCATGATCTTGGCTCACGACTCACGTCCTGCTTTTTCTTTTTAGAAACACATTTAGCACAGTTCATCCGTATGATGATGAAAAAAAAATGTTACCTTATTTTAATTAAATGATTTTTTTTTGGTGGACTGGTGTTTGCGTAGCTGTGGTTATTTCAGTTTTTCTCTTATCATTCATACACCTTGACCTCCTAAAAATAATTTTTCAACCTGGAACGTACAATTAGCAGGCAATAGAACAGGTCACATTGGTCTTGGAACCATCAAAAAGCAGTATTCACACATTCTCGGCATCAATTTTCCTTAAAAACAACTGAAAAAGCAAGGTAAAGAGTGATTGATTTTTTTAATGAAAGTTATTTGATTTCATTTATTTAATTTTCATAATATTTGAAATATGTTGGGATTAATGTGACTCAATATTATCTGCCGCTCTTACACTCCAGGCACCTGATAAAGTGGAACGCAGTGTCTTTGCCTTACATGGCGCTCAGCTCTTCCTCAATCCCAGCAGAAGCACCAGCAGAAGCAGCAGCCTCCGGGTCCTGCCTCATGCACAGCTTAAAATGCAACACCAAGTAATACAACAAACAACAGGGAAAACCATTCACGATCAGACACATCCGTTGATTACTGGCTCTCAGTAAAGGGACATTGCATCATTACATCACAAAATAGACTACATTTCAAGGTTAAAGAATTACCATGTTCTGCGATTCAGAACGAGGCAGCAAAACTTCCTATAATCTGTTGTGGCCCTGTGACATTGTAAAGGAGCAGGCTTGTGAATACATCTCGTTTAATCCAATGGAAATATAACTCTCAACTTTTTTACGTTTTTGCCAATAAATAATACTACATTGTTAACTCTGCATAAAGAACCTTGGAATGGAACGTTTTTTGCAGTGAAATGTTTGCTGCATAACCTATACCCTTTCTCTCCTACATCACATTGCATTAGTCATTACAGTGATTAGTGAGCAGGAAGGGCTGCATCACATCGCAATTTGTGTGGAACTTGAATGCGAATTTGTTACAACATGGCGTAACTTACAGTCCTTTCACAAAATTCATGATTTTGTGCTCAATTTTGAGTTTGTAAAGTTTTTCTATAATGTCAATGATTTTATTTTGTGACTGAAATTAAATACTTTTGTGTCTGCAAAATTGGGACTGTAGTTCCACCTTAACCTACTAGTACTGTATGTCTTTGGACTGTGGGAAGAAACTGGAGCACCTGGAAGAAATCCACACAAATGAAGGGAGAACATACAATTCCATCCAGACTGCACCCCAGGAATTGAACCCAGGACCCCAGCTCTGTGAACCACAGTGCCAGCTCATTGCTATAGTCACTATAATTAATGTCAAAACTCATTTGCAAATGAGCAGCCTGGGATCCAAAAGGATCAAGACAAGGATCCAAACAAAGCACTATCCCAAAGCTTGGCTTTGTACCGTATATAATACAGGGCTTGATGCAGAAGGCAGATAATCAAAGTCCATGCAATAATTGCTAAGGGAAAGTGACTTTGTGTTCTTGGAGGGAAGTCACTCAACATGGAGCTGTGTTAGTGAAATGATTGTTCTGATGTACGGCTGATGTCCAAACACTGAAAACATGATTGTGTATGCAATCGCACTCCTGAGCTCCATTGGGTATGGTTAAAATAACTTTTTATAGTTCATCACATTCAAAGTGTGTGTACTTGATGAAAGTGTAACACGCATTTGGAGGAGTTATTCAGGATTTTCTTTCATTCAACTATTTCAAGACCCATTATTTTCAGATGTTGTAGTATACGTGAATAATGAAAGGCCTTCATATTACACAATGTAGGAATGACTTCGCAGGTGTGAAGAATAAAAGATTAATTCAGCTCACTTTGGGGAGTTTCACAATGGCCCTCCTTATAGAAATGTGGGTTTGATTAAAGGAGTGAAGAAAAAGCACTGAATAATATTTGCTTCTGTAAACGTAATAATAATAATAATTAATAATTGCTTACACTTATATAGCGCTTTTCTGGACACTCCACTCAAAGCGCTTTACAGGTAATGGGGACTCCCCTCCACCACCACCAATGTGTAGCATCCACCTGGATGATGCGACGGCAGCCATAGTGCGCCAGAACGCTCACCACACATCAGCTATCAGTGGGGAGGAGAGCAGAGTAATGTAGCCAATTCATAGAGGGGGATTATTAGGAGGCCATGATTAGTAAGGGCCAATTGGAAATTTGGCCAGGACACCGGGGTTACACCCCTACTCTTTTCGAGAAGCGCACTGGGATTTTTAATGACCACAGAGAGTCAGGACCTCGGTTTTACGTCTCATCCGAAGGACGGCGCCTGTTTACAGTATAGTGTCCCCGTCACTATACTGGGGCATTAGGACCCACATGGACCGCAGGGTGAGCGCCCCCCGCTGGCCCCACTAACACCTCTTCCAGCAGCAACCTTAGTTTTTCCCAGGAGGTCTCCCATCCAGGTACTGACCACGCTCACACCTGCTTAGCTTCAGTGGGTTACCAGTTGTGAGTTGCAGGGTGATATGGCTGCTGGCATATCATCTCAAAATATGGTTGAAGAAATTGAAGAAGGTTAAACATAATCCAAAACGTATAAGGTCAATTTAAGTACAACCAGAATTCTAGTGTTTATGCAATGCATCTGTGGGTTGATATGAAATATGGCCGTACTTAAACTAAACGAGGTTATCGAGAGCATATTCCGAATACGGCTTTGGCCAGTTGTACTGTGAACTGCGAGGACCGTATCTTATCCTGAACTGGCTGTGCGAATACCGTCCTCTGCTGGCAGAAGGAATAGATTACAACGGCACTGTATTGGCGATTAGTCCTATTGCTAGAATATTGAAACAACAAGGAGTCCGCGGAGTCAAGCAATGCTGAATAAACAAGTACCTGAAATTCAATAGGATTTTGTGTATTGATTACAAATAGGTGTGGAATTCTCATGTACAGTGGTATTCATGGATTCCTTACACAAGCAGCAGTTGTTATGATGCTTTCGTAATCTGAATATAAATCTGTTATCTACTTAAAACTGTAATTATTGAATAGATTAATGTCTTTGAAATGCTTCATTAACTGGGCAGTTTCCATGTTTGGAAATGTTTTTATTTTGATTGCTGATTGCTAGATACTGTATGTTTAATAGGCATGCTGTTAATATTTTCTACAAGAGCCAAATAAGATAGTTATGCTGTAGTAAGTTCTATATAAGTTATATAACATAAGTTATATTTTGTTCTGAGGTCAATTTGAATCTCATACTAAATAACTGGTGTCCTTTTATCTGAGAAACACTACCTGATTGATCACCTGATGCCTAGAAATTTGCATGCACAGTAGCCCAGCGTTTAGCATTGCTAGCTCACAGTGCTGAGGCCCTGGGTACACTTCTGGACCTGGGGTGCTATCTGTATGGAGCTTGTATGTTCTCCCCATGTTTGCATGAGTTTGCTTTGGGTGCTCCGGCTTCCTCCCACAGTTCAAAGAACTACTGGTAGGTTAATTGGCTTCTGGGATAATTGGTGAGTGTCTGTGTCTTCCCTGCATTGGACTACCATCCAGTCCCAGGTATCTCCTGCTTATTACTTTCTGAGGCTCTGGCTCCCCCGTGCCCCGCGACCCCCTGACCCCCTGACCCTGAATTGGATGAAGCGGTTAGAAAATGGGTGGTTTCTGTTATGCTCTGGTCATGCTCTGCCATAGCAACAACTTGTAAAAAATGCAGATGCTAGGATTTAACTCAAAGAAGGAGCTCAGATCACTGTGTTGGCATCACTGTACAGGTGTCCGGTGTGTTTTAGAACATATGTTAAAATCTTATTTACTAACTTCTAGACTTTTTACCCCCCATATCAGTCTGCAGGTGCACAGTGGTCTGTGGACACCCTCCTTGCTCTGTCGTAAAAGAGGAAATAAAAAGCAACTGGTTTTGACTTTAATGCACTGAGACTGTGGAACTCACAGAACTCTCTTGTCAGAAAGGCAGCTTCTAACAGCTTTTAAGTGAAGACTAAGAACACTTTTCTATTTTATTAAAATAGATTATATATGTTTTGTTTAAATATATGTTATAAATGTTAAAACGACAGCTCGTATAAGCTTGTATTTTTACCTTTCGATCATTTTTAGAATTGCTTTGAGTTGCTTTTACCATGATAAACAGTACAAAATATGAGGTGTTGAACTTGTCTAAAGTTTTAAAGCGCTTTATGACGTAAAGTGTGATGACAGTCCTTGGCGGTCTATGTAACAATTCTTCTTGAAGTAGGTCATCGGGCCAACAGTATACAAACATTACAGCTCAAGTGCTTTTGTATCTGAACGCTTTTAGGTAAGTTATTTAGCAGCTGCGGTATTAATAATGATTTTAATGGCAAATTCAATTGCAGGTAAAATAAAAATGGCGGATAATTTCTTTCTAGCTTCGTGAAGCGGTCGCGCTATATTATACATATATACCAAAGTAAGAAACATAATATGTACAGTAGAATTTTTCACTTTAACCTGGCATTATCCAGAACCGGGTCAGGGAACGGACCCGGACCGTGCAGTGTGGTCCGTCGGCCTTCTAAAGATGTTTAGGAGATCGAGGCGCCCTTGGATTTGATTAGAAACTTGCATAATTTCTTAACTTGACCCCATTATCTTAAAAAAAACGGCCAGGCCAAGACCAAAGCATGAAGGCTGCGAGGATCGGGGGACTCTCATTTTTGGTCACAGCGTACAGTAGTAGATCAGTAACCTCTGTTTATCGTGATAACCTTTAATTATTTTCCAGTACTTTTTTAAATGATAAAACACATTGTCTCGCCAGTTTTGCTAAAGATACGGTTTTAGTGTTTACGCATAAATTTGTAAGCCGTAGGTTTAAATCTCGTGGTCTTATTTTCTGCATTTTCATCGTAAGGGAAGGCGCTCGTTTGCGATTTACGCGCTGAATATTGTAAGCAGAGGAGCCTTAAGGCACAGCCTCGCCTTAACACCATCGTTTGCATTGTCATTGTCATCCAGAAAAGCAGTCGTAAGAAAATGAATCTGTGGCGGCTCCGAACATTAAAAAAACTATATCTAGACTGCAAATACATCCCAATCTTACTATCAACACGTTTTAAGACCCCTCTCCTTTCCACCGGTATACAAGCTAAGAGAGAAATATTGGAAATCCCATCTGAAGTAGCCCTCGTCTCACCTTCGGAGCTGTGAGCGATGGGGATCATAATTAAAAGGGGTACAGTTACTTTGAAAATGTGTATGTGATACTTAAATTTAAATAAAATAAAAAGATAAATTATATAACACAGACTGCTATCTATGTCCATGTGTTTAAGACGTATGAATCGGTTTTAAAACAGGCACACCCCTTCTCACAAATCCGACTGGAGTCTCAGTCCGTCGTCGCGATGAATTAGGAGCTCAGATGTAGGCTAAGTGATTGCAATTTACTTATTTAAAAGAACCACTTCAAATCAAAAGGGAGACATTTTGTAATGGTAGTTATCGTATTATAGTATACGATAACTGTATACGTAGTATACGTAATTGTAGATATACAGTACATAAAGGGTATGAATAGGTGTGAGCTTTTACTGTATATTTAATATTTTATCTGACCCACTTGTAGAAACCGCCTACTCAGATTTATTTAAGTGGTCTGCCACCATAAAGACAGAAAAATATAATGACACCCTGTTACATTAACTGTAAAATAAACGCCGTAACTGCGGCCATATGAAAATTTGGATAAAGATTATACAAACATCCTAAGGAGCTCTATGACATATGAGCGTCGTAATAATGGTTGGTGACCTGACGTAACAGTGCTCCCTGAATTACGTGATCTGTATATACCCAAATACAGATATATCACATAGGGAGATGCAGTCAAACATTGCATTGCTATCGTCGTGGTGAACTATTTCTCCGCTGTTTAAAACTTGTTTGGTAAGTGTCATCAAATATGCTTGGCAATTTGTAGCGAAATCGATATACTGTATCATAATCCTTCAGCTATCTATAATGTAGTGAAACGGCTAATTAATATTGATAAATTCCCTTATTCACAGTGACTTTTGCTCAAACCCCTGTTGCATAATGGGTTAATTTTATATAAAAAAACATTTATATCATAGATATAATACAAGCTTTGAAATGAAATAGCACATTTCCAGGTTTCAGTTAAACATTTTTAAAAAAGCTCATGACTTTAAGCATTCTGAACATTGAGAATGTTATTTGGGAAACAAATGTTTATTATAATGTTTATGTTTAGGATCTGTCTCCTACTGAGTCAGCATGCAGCATTCAACACCATTAGGTTTAATATTAAAAAGTTGTGTATTTCCTGAATTGTTTTTTTTTATTCTTTTCTATTAGACCATACTAGACTGTGCAGGATATCATTTATTTGCCATTTTTGCCTTTTCCAGATACCTGGGAAACAAAGCTCATATCTCATTTGCCAATGGAGCCCAGTCCTAAGCCTGGTGCTCTGTCCCCCTCCCCGAAGGACACAGACTCGAATCGACCCGCGCCCTTAAGGCAACAGGATCTGATCTCCACGTACTGCCCGCCTCCCAAGATACAGCTTCTGAAGGACACCTTCCAAGAGAAACTGATGCAGGAAAAGGAGAAAAAAATGATCGCCATGTACAATCGGCGGCAGGAGGCAGCTCTACAGAAGATGAGAAAATGTTTCCAATATGTCAAATACGCTGCGGAGAAGAAGATGGGGAACAGCTATCGCTTCCAAGCCCAACAGGGCCCCGAGAAGAACATTGTGGGGTATGATCGGTCTTACCCCCTGAAGCCTATGGGTAACAGGAAAGTCTCCGGCCCTGGTGAGGTTCGGGCTGTGGACCGCCCGGACGCACAGAGTGATTCCTTGTTTGCCCCCACCCCGCCTCAGGATGGTCATGAGAGGCCCTGCGAGAGGCGGGGCAGGAGGGGCTCAAGAGTACGCAAACCTAAGGACAGGACTGTCCTCCCCATGGTGGCGACCCCTCCAGGGCAATGCCCTTCTCATGCCAATGGGAAGGAGCACTTTCAGTTGCAAGAGGAGCTACGAAAAGTGGCCGAGGCAGAGGCCGCGCTGAAGGAGGAGCATCGCCGGAGGGAGGCCAGCCTGCAGGATGAGATGCGCCGGAAGGAGGCCATGATGAAGGACGAGATTCGCCAGAAGGAGGCCATGATGCAGGCGAAGCTCTTCAGAGCTCAGGAGGAGCTGAGGATGGTTCCGAGAGAGATGGAAGACTCCAGAGAGGTGGCCGGAAGGGAAAATAGAGGCGAGGCAGAGCGAGCTTTGCCCCAGAGGACCATGGGCCAACCACCGCTCTAAGGCCGTGCCTCTTCTGACCTGCAGAATGGAGAAGCAAAAAGCCTTCACTCCAAGGAAAGCCCTTCCTATCAGAGGAGACAACCTTGATTATGGTTCTCCAATGGAAGATGGCGGATGCGCAGAATCGCACTTTCCCTCTGCGCTTTCCCATCAGGAGAGACGTCAAGTGAGCCCTTGCAGCCGTGGGCTAGAAGACGTCCCCTGTGGAAGGAGAAAGTATCTCAAGAAAGCAAGGCTCCCTGAAAGCGACGTGTCAGCGGCACAGGCCGCGCAGGGCCACTTCAGAAATAACACCACATGTCTGGATGAACAAACTCTGTCAGTGGAAAACAGATATTTGTCCCCTACAAGTCTGATGTGCCCTACCGCTGAGCAATTTCCATATGAGAATAGCCAGAGTGGAAACCCTCAGCTGGTGCCCTGTGAACTGTGTCACGGGAAGTTTGCTGTAGAGAGGCTGGAGAAACACAGCAAGATCTGCAAGAAGCTTCAGAATTCAAAGAGGAAGGTTTTTGACTCTTTCAAGCACAGGGCCAAGGGAACAGAACTGGAGACATACATCCATAAGAAGAAGGATAAACCGCCAATCGTGATAAGGGCTATCCTTAAACTCTTTCCAAGCTTTCCTTTTTTTCTCCTAGAGTCAGACTCAGCTTATAAATCAATGTAAACAATAAATAAGTGTTTTATGAAGTACTCTTCTGAAAAACTGCCGCAAAGGCACATTTGCCAGACAGAATAAATGTGTCTTAGTGACTTCTGAATTCTGTTGTAAAAATCTACATATCAAGCAAATAGCACTCACAGGAAACAAAACCATAACTACGTAAATTGTACTCTCTACCCAATGACCTGAAAGGTAGCCCCAGAAAGCTACGTTATTACTGTATTGATATTTTCTTGCCTTGTGAATGGTTTGCGACCAGACTGTGTACGCAGTGCTAGTCTGGACTTTTTCTGGAAGCTGTTTTATTGGTTTCATTTCCTGTTCCCAGCTGAGAAAGAACAACTGGAGGCAGAAGCACGAGGATTTCATCGGAGCATCAAACAGGCCAGGGAGGTGCAGCAGGTGATCACGCAAGGAGGGAAAGTTGTGAACCTGCCCCAGCCCCCCGCGAATCCAAACCCCGACTACGTGCCCTGCCCTCACTGCGGCCGGTGCTTTGCCCCCAGGCCGGCACAGAGGCACTTCCCCAAGTGTCAGCACATCAGGAGCCGCCCTCCTCCTCCTCCTCGCAGATGAAAACTGATGTGAAGAAGAGCAAAAGAGTCATGATCTTGGCTCACGACTCACATCCTGCTTTTTCTTTTTAGAAACACATTTAGCACAGTTCATCCGTATGATGATGAAAAAAAAATGTTACCTTATTTTAATTAAATGATTTTTTTTTGGTGGACTGGTGTTTGCGTAGCTGTGGTTATTTCAGTTTTTCTCTTATCATTCATACACCTTGACCTCCTAAAAATAATTTTTCAACCTGGAACGTACAATTAGCAGGCAATAGAACAGGTCACATTGGTCTTGGAACCATCAAAAAGCAGTATTCACACATTCTCGGCATCAATTTTCCTTAAAAACAACTGAAAAAGCAAGGTAAAGAGTGATTGATTTTTTTAATGAAAGTTATTTGATTTAATTTATTTAATTTTCATAATATTTGAAATATGTTGGGATTAATGTGACTCAATATTATCTGCAGCTCTTACACTCCAGGCACCTGATAAAGTGGAACACAGTGTCTTTGCCTTACATGGCGCTCAGCTCTTCCTCAATCCCAGCAGAAGCACCAGCAGAAGCAGCAGCCTCCGGGTCCTGCCTCATGCACAGCTTAAAATGCAACACCAAGTAATACAACAAACAACAGGGAAAACCATTCACGATCAGACACATCTGTTGATTGCTGGCTCTCAGTAAAGGGACATTGCATCATTACATCACAAAATAGACTACATTTCAAGGTTAAAGAATTACCATGTTCTGCGATTCAGAACGAGGCAGCAAAACTTCCTATAATCTGTTGTGGCCCTGTGACATTGTAAAGGAGCAGGCTTGTGAATACATCTCGTTTAATCCAATGGAAATATTGCTCTCAACTTTTTTACGTTTTTGCCAATAAATAATACTACATTGTTAACTCTGCATAAAGAACCTTGGAATGGAACGTTTTTTTCAGTGAAATGTTTGCTGCATAACCTATACCCTTTCTCTCCTACATCACATTGCATTAGTCATTACAGTGATTAGTGAGCAGGAAGGGCTGCATCACATCGCAATTTGTGTGGAACTTGAATGCGAATTTGTTACAACATGGCATAACTTACAGTCCTTTCACAAAATTCATGATTTTGTGCTCAATTTTGAGTTTGTAAAGTTTTTCTATAATGTCAATGATTTTATTTTGTGACTGAAATTAAATAATTTTGTGTCTGCAAAATTGGGACTGTAGTTCCACCTTAACCTACTAGTACTGTATGTCTTTGGACTGTGGGAAGAAACTGGAGCACCTGGAAGAAATCCACACAAATGAAGGGAGAACATACAATTCCATCCAGACTGCACCCCAGGAATTGAACCCAGGACCCCAGCTCTGTGAACCACAGTGCCAGCTCATTGCTATAGTCACTATAATTAATGTCAAAACTCATTTGCAAATGAGCAGCCTGGGATCCAAAAGGATCAAGACAAGGATCCAAACAAAGCACTATCCCAAAGCTTGGCTTTGTACCGTATATAATACAGGGCTTGATGCAGAAGGCAGATAATCAAAGTCCATGCAATAATTGCTAAGGGAAAGTGACTTTGTGTTCTTGGAGGGAAGTCACTCAACACGGAGCTGTGTTAGTGAAATGATTGTTCTGATGTACGGCTGATGTCCAAACACTGAAAACATGATTGTGTATGCAATCGCACTCCTGAGCTCCATTGGGTATGGTTAAAATAACTTTTTATAGTTCATCACATTCAAAGTGTGTGTACTTGATGAAAGTGTAACACGCATTTGGAGGAGTTATTCAGGATTTTCTTTCATTCAACTATTTCAAGACCCATTATTTTCAGATGTTGTAGTATACGTGAATAATGAAAGGCCTTCATATTACACAATGAAGGAATGACTTCGCAGGTGTGAAGAATAAAAGATTAATTCAGCTCACTTTGGGGAGTTTCACAATGGCCCTCCTTATAGAAATGTGGGTTTGATTAAAGGAGTGAAGAAAAAGCACTGAATAATATTTGCTTCTGTAAACGTAATCATCTCAAAATATGGTTGAAGAAATTGAAGAAGGTTAAACATAATCCAAAACGTATAAGGTCAATTTAAGTACAACCAGAATTCTAGTGTTTATGCAATGCATCTGTGGGTTGATATGAAATATGGCCGTACTTAAACTAAACGAGGTTATCGAGAGCATATTCCGAATACGGCTTTGGCCAGTTGTACTGTGAACTGCGAGGACCGTATCTTATCCTGAACTGACTGTGCGAATACCGTCCTCTGCTGGCAGAAGGAATAGATTACAACGGCACTGTATTGGCGATTAGTCCTATTGCTAGAATATTGAAACAACAAGGAGTCCGCGGAGTCAAGCAATGCTGAATAAACAAGTACCTGAAATTCAATAGGATTTTGTGTATTGATTACAAATAGGTGTGAAATTCTCATGTACAGTGGTATTCATGGATTCCTTACACAAGCAGCAGTTGTTATGATGCTTTCGTAATCTGATTATAAATCTGTTATCTACTTAAAACTGTAATTATTGAATAGATTAATGTCTTTGAAATGCTTCATTAACTGGGCAGTTTCCATGTTTGGAAATGTTTTTATTTTGATTGCTGATTGCTAGATACTGTATGTTTAATAGGCATGCTGTTAATATTTTCTACAAATAAGACAGTTATGCTGTAGTAAGTTCTATATAAGTTATATAACTTAAGTTATATTTTGTTCTGAGGTCAATTTGAATCTCATACTAAATTACTGGTGTCCTTTTATCTGAGAAACACTACCTGATTGATCACCTGATGCCTAGAAATTTGCATGCACAGTAGCCCAGCGTTTAGCATTGCTAGCTCACAGTGCTGAGGCCCTGGGTACACTTCTGGACCTGGGATGCTATCTGTATGGAGCTTGTATGTTCTCCCCATGTTTGCATGAGTTTGCTTTGGGTGCTCCGGCTTCCTCCCACAGTTCAAAGAACTACTGGTAGGTTAATTGGCTTCTGGGATAATTGGTGAGTGTCTGTGTCTTCCCTGCATTGGACTACCATCCAGTCCCAGGTATCTCCTGCTTATTACTTTCTGAGGCTCTGGCTCCCCCGTGCCCCGCGACCCCCTGACCCCCTGACCCTGAATTGGATGACGCGGTTAGAAAATGGGTGGTTTCTGTTATGCTCTGGTCATGCTCTGCCATAGCAACAACTTGTAAAAAATGCAGATGCTAGGATTTAACTCAAAGAAGGAGCTCAGATCACTGTGTTGGCATCACTGTACAGGTGTCCGGTGTGTTTTAGAACATATGTTAAAATCTTATTTACTAACTTCTAGACTTTTTACCCCCCATATCAGTCTGCAGGTGCACAGTGGTCTGTGGACACCCTCCTTGCTCTGTCGTAAAACAGGAAATAAAAAGCAACTGGTTTTGACTTTAATGCACTGAGACTGTGGAACTCACAGAACTCTCTTGTCAGAAAGGCAGCTTCTAACAGCTTTTAAGTGAAGACTAAGAACACTTTTCTATTTTATTAAAATAGATTATATATGTTTTGTTTAAATATATGTTATAAATGTTAAAACGACAGCTCGTATAAGCTTGTATTTTTACCTTTCGATCATTTTTAGAATTGCTTTGAGTTGCTTTTACCATGATAAACAGTACAAAATATGAGGTGTTGAACTTGTCTAAAGTTTTAAAGCGCTTTATGACGTAAAGTGTGATGACAGTCCTTGGCGGTCTATGTAACAATTCTTCTTGAAGTAGGTCATCGGGCCAACAGTATACAAACATTACAGCTCAAGTGCTTTTGTATCTGAACGCTTTTAGGTAAGTTATTTAGCAGCTGCGGTATTAATAATGATTTTAATGGCAAATTCAATTGCAGGTAAAATAAAAATGGCGGATAATTTCTTTCTAGCTTCGTGAAGCGGTCGCGCTATATTATACATATATACCAAAGTAAGAAACATAATATGTACAGTAGAATTTTTCACTTTAACCTGGCATTATCCAGAACCGGGTCAGGGAACGGACCCGGACCGTGCAGTGTGGTCCGTCGGCCTTCTAAAGATGTTTAGGAGATCGAGGCGCCCTTGGATTTGATTAGAAACTTGCATAATTTCTTAACTTGACCCCATTATCTTAAAAAAAACGGCCAGGCCAAGACCAAAGCATGAAGGCTGCGAGGATCGGGGGACTCTCATTTTTGGTCACAGCGTACAGTAGTAGATCAGTAACCTCTGTTTATCGTGATAACCTTTAATTATTTTCCAGTACTTTTTTAAATGATAAAACACATTGTCTCGCCAGTTTTGCTAAAGATACGGTTTTAGTGTTTACGCATAAATTTGTAAGCCGTAGGTTTAAATCTCGTGGTCTTATTTTCTGCATTTTCATCGTAAGGGAAGGCGCTCGTTTGCGATTTACGCGCTGAATATTGTAAGCAGAGGAGCCTTAAGGCACAGCCTCGCCTTAACACCATCGTTTGCATTGTCATTGTCATCCAGAAAAGCAGTCGTAAGAAAATGAATCTGTGGCGGCTCCGAACATTAAAAAAACTATATCTAGACTGCAAATACATCCCAATCTTACTATCAACACGTTTTAAGACCCCTCTCCTTTCCACCGGTATACAAGCTAAGAGAGAAATATTGGAAATCCCATCTGAAGTAGCCCTCGTCTCACCTTCGGAGCTGTGAGCGATGGGGATCATAATTAAAAGGGGTACAGTTACTTTGAAAATGTGTATGTGATACTTAAATTTAAATAAAATAAAAAGATAAATTATATAACACAGACTGCTATCTATGTCCATGTGTTTAAGACGTATGAATCGGTTTTAAAACAGGCACACCCCTTCTCACAAATCCGACTGGAGTCTCAGTCCGTCGTCGCGATGAATTAGGAGCTCAGATGTAGGCTAAGTGATTGCAATTTACTTATTTAAAAGAACCACTTCAAATCAAAAGGGAGACATTTTGTAATGGTAGTTATCGTATTATAGTATACGATAACTGTATACGTAGTATACGTAATTGTAGATATACAGTATATAAAGGGTATGAATAGGTGTGAGCTTTTACTGTATATTTAATATTTTATCTGACCCACTTGTAGAAACCGCCTACTCAGATTTATTTAAGTGGTCTGCCACCATAAAGACAGAAAAATATAATGACACCCTGTTACATTAACTGTAAAATAAACGCCGTAACTGCGGCCATATGAAAATTTGGATAAAGATTATACAAACATCCTAAGGAGCTCTATGACATATGAGCGTCGTAATAATGGTTGGTGACCTGACGTAACAGTGCTCCCTGAATTACGTGATCTGTATATACCCAAATACAGATATATCACATAGGGAGATGCAGTCAAACATTGCATTGCTATCGTCGTGGTGAACTATTTCTCCGCTGTTTAAAACTTGTTTGGTAAGTGTCATCAAATATGCTTGTCAATTTGTAGCGAAATCGATATACTGTATCATAATCCTTCAGCTATCTATAATGTAGTGAAACGGCTAATTAATATTGATAAATTCCCTTATTCACAGTGACTTTTGCTCAAACCCCTGTTGCATAATGGGTTAATTTTATATAAAAAAACATTTATATCATAGATATAATACAAGCTTTGAAATGAAATAGCACATTTCCAGGTTTCAGTTAAACATTTTTAAAAAAGCTCATGACTTTAAGCATTCTGAACATTGAGAATGTTATTTGGGAAACAAATGTTTATTATAATGTTTATGTTTAGGATCTGTCTCCTACTGAGTCAGCATGCAGCATTCAACACCATTAGGTTTAATATTAAAAAGTTGTGTATTTCCTGAATTGTTTTTTTTTATTCTTTTCTATTAGACCATACTAGACTGTGCAGGATATCATTTATTTGCCATTTTTGCCTTTTCCAGATACCTGGGAAACAAAGCTCATATCTCATTTGCCAATGGAGCCCAGTCCTAAGCCTGGTGCTCTGTCCCCCTCCCCGAAGGACACAGACTCGAATCGACCCGCGCCCTTAAGGCAACAGGATCTGATCTCCACGTACTGCCCGCCTCCCAAGATACAGCTTCTGAAGGCCACCTTCCAAGAGAAACTGATGCAGGAAAAGGAGAAAAAAATGATCGCCATGTACAATCGGCGGCAGGAGGCAGCTCTACAGAAGATGAGAAAATGTTTCCAATATGTCAAATACGCTGCGGAGAAGAAGATGGGGAACAGCTATCGCTTCCAAGCCCAACAGGGCCCCGAGAAGAACATTGTGGGGTATGATCGGTCTTACCCCCTGAAGCCTATGGGTAACAGGAAAGTCTCCGGCCCTGGTGAGGTTCGGGCTGTGGACCGCCCGGACGCACAGAGTGATTCCTTGTTTGCCCGCACCCCGCCTCAGGATGGTCATGAGAGGCCCTGCGAGAGGCCGGGCAGGAGGGGCTCAAGAGTACGCAAACCTAAGGACAGGACTGTCCTCCCCATGGTGGCGACCCCTCCAGGGCAATGCCCTTCTCATGCCAATGGGAAGGAGCACTTTCAGTTGCAAGAGGAGCTACGAAAAGTGGCCGAGGCAGAGGCCGCGCTGAAGGAGGAGCATCGCCGGAGGGAGGCCAGCCTGCAGGATGAGATGCGCCGGAAGGAGGCCATGATGAAGGACGAGATTCGCCAGAAGGAGGCCATGATGCAGGCGAAGCTCTTCAGAGCTCAGGAGGAGCTGAGGATGGTTCCGAGAGAGATGGAAGACTCCAGAGAGGTGGCCGGAAGGGAAAATAGAGGCGAGGCAGAGCGAGCTTTGCCCCAGAGGACCATGGGCCAACCACCGCTCTAAGGCCGTGCCTCTTCTGACCTGCAGAATGGAGAAGCAAAAAGCCTTCACTCCAAGGAAAGCCCTTCCTATCAGAGGAGACAACCTTGATTATGGTTCTCCAATGGAAGATGGCGGATGCGCAGAATCGCACTTTCCCTCTGCGCTTTCCCATCAGGAGAGACGTCAAGTGAGCCCTTGCAGCCGTGGGCTAGAAGACGTCCCCTGTGGAAGGAGAAAGTATCTCAAGAAAGCAAGGCTCCCTGAAAGCGACGTGTCAGCGGCACAGGCCGCGCAGGGCCACTTCAGAAATAACACCACATGTCTGGATGAACAAACTCTGTCAGTGGAAAACAGATATTTGTCCCCTACAAGTCTGATCTGCCCTACCGCTGAGCAATTTCCATATGAGAATAGCCAGAGTGGAAACCCTCAGCTGGTGCCCTGTGAACTGTGTCACGGGAAGTTTGCTGTAGAGAGGCTGGAGAAACACAGCAAGATCTGCAAGAAGCTTCAGAATTCAAAGAGGAAGGTTTTTGACTCTTTCAAGCACAGGGCCAAGGGAACAGAACTGGAGACATACATCCATAAGAAGAAGGATAAACCGCCAATCGTGATAAGGGCTATCCTTAAACTCTTTCCAAGCTTTCCTTTTTTTCTCCTAGAGTCAGACTCAGCTTATAAATCAATGTAAACAATAAATAAGTGTTTTATGAAGTACTCTTCTGAAAAACTGCCGCAAAGGCACATTTGCCAGACAGAATAAATGTGTCTTAGTGACTTCTGAATTCTGTTGTAAAAATCTACATATCAAGCAAATAGCACTCACAGGAAACAAAACCATAACTACGTAAATTGTACTCTCTACCCAATGACCTGAAAGGTAGCCCCAGAAAGCTACGTTATTACTGTATTGATATTTTCTTGCCTTGTGAATGGTTTGCGACCAGACTGTGTACGCAGTGCTAGTCTGGACTTTTTCTGGAAGCTGTTTTATTGGTTTCATTTCCTGTTCCCAGCTGAGAAAGAACAACTGGAGGCAGAAGCACGAGGATTTCATCGGAGCATCAAACAGGCCAGGGAGGTGCAGCAGGTGATCACGCAAGGAGGGAAAGTTGTGAACCTGCCCCAGCCCCCCGCGAATCCAAACCCCGACTACGTGCCCTGCCCTCACTGCGGCCGGCGCTTTGCCCCCAGGCCGGCACAGAGGCACTTCCCCAAGTGTCAGCACATCAGGAGCCGCCCTCCTCCTCCTCCTCGCAGATGAAAACTGATGTGAAGAAGAGCAAAAGAGTCATGATCTTGGCTCACGACTCACATCCTGCTTTTTCTTTTTAGAAACACATTTAGCACAGTTCATCCGTATGATGATGAAAAAAAAATGTTACCTTATTTTAATTAAATGATTTTTTTTTGGTGGACTGGTGTTTGCGTAGCTGTGGTTATTTCAGTTTTTCTCTTATCATTCATACACCTTGACCTCCTAAAAATAATTTTTCAACCTGGAACGTACAATTAGCAGGCAATAGAACAGGTCACATTGGTCTTGGAACCATCAAAAAGCAGTATTCACACATTCTCGGCATCAATTTTCCTTAAAAACAACTGAAAAAGCAAGGTAAAGAGTGATTGATTTTTTTAATGAAAGTTATTTGATTTAATTTATTTAATTTTCATAATATTTGAAATATGTTGGGATTAATGTGACTCAATATTATCTGCAGCTCTTACACTCCAGGCACCTGATAAAGTGGAACGCAGTGTCTTTGCCTTACATGGCGCTCAGCTCTTCCTCAATCCCAGCAGAAGCACCAGCAGAAGCAGCAGCCTCCGGGTCCTGCCTCATGCACAGCTTAAAATGCAACACCAAGTAATACAACAAACAACAGGGAAAACCATTCACGATCAGACACATCCGTTGATTGCTGGCTCTCAGTAAAGGGACATTGCATCATTACATCACAAAATAGACTACATTTCAAGGTTAAAGAATTACCATGTTCTGCGATTCAGAACGAGGCAGCAAAACTTCCTATAATCTGTTGTGGCCCTGTGACATTGTAAAGGAGCAGGCTTGTGAATACATCTCGTTTAATCCAATGGAAATATTGCTCTCAACTTTTTTACGTTTTTGCCAATAAATAATACTACATTGTTAACTCTGCATAAAGAACCTTGGAATGGAACGTTTTTTGCAGTGAAATGTTTGCTGCATAACCTATACCCTTTCTCTCCTACATCACATTGCATTAGTCATTACAGTGATTAGTGAGCAGGAAGGGCTGCATCACATCGCAATTTGTGTGGAACTTGAATGCGAATTTGTTACAACATGGCGTAACTTACAGTCCTTTCACAAAATTCATGATTTTGTGCTCAATTTTGAGTTTGTAAAGTTTTTCTATAATGTCAATGATTTTATTTTGTGACTGAAATTAAATAATTTTGTGTCTGCAAAATTGGGACTGTAGTTCCACCTTAACCTACTAGTACTGTATGTCTTTGGACTGTGGGAAGAAACTGGAGCACCTGGAAGAAATCCACACAAATGAAGGGAGAACATACAATTCCATCCAGACTGCACCCCAGGAATTGAACCCAGGACCCCAGCTCTGTGAACCACAGTGCCAGCTCATTGCTATAGTCACTATAATTAATGTCAAAACTCATTTGCAAATGAGCAGCCTGGGATCCAAAAGGATCAAGACAAGGATCCAAACAAAGCACTATCCCAAAGCTTGGCTTTGTACCGTATATAATACAGGGCTTGATGCAGAAGGCAGATAATCAAAGTCCATGCAATAATTGCTAAGGGAAAGTGACTTTGTGTTCTTGGAGGGAAGTCACTCAACACGGAGCTGTGTTAGTGAAATGATTGTTCTGATGTACGGCTGATGTCCAAACACTGAAAACATGATTGTGTATGCAATCGCACTCCTGAGCTCCATTGGGTATGGTTAAAATAACTTTTTATAGTTCATCACATTCAAAGTGTGTGTACTTGATGAAAGTGTAACACGCATTTGGAGGAGTTATTCAGGATTTTCTTTCATTCAACTATTTCAAGACCCATTATTTTCAGATGTTGTAGTATACGTGAATAATGAAAGGCCTTCATATTACACAATGAAGGAATGACTTCGCAGGTGTGAGGAATAAAAGATTAATTCAGCTCACTTTGGGGAGTTTCACAATGGCCCTCCTTATAGAAATGTGGGTTTGATTAAAGGAGTGAAGAAAAAGCACTGAATAATATTTGCTTCTGTAAACGTAATCATCTCAAAATATGGTTGAAGAAATTGAAGAAGGTTAAACATAATCCAAAACGTATAAGGTCAATTTAAGTACAACCAGAATTCTAGTGTTTATGCAATGCATCTGTGGGTTGATATGAAATATGGCCGTACTTAAACTAAACGAGGTTATCGAGAGCATATTCCGAATACGGCTTTGGCCAGTTGTACTGTGAACTGCGAGGAGCGTATCTTATCCTGAACTGGCTGTGCGAATACCGTCCTCTGCTGGCAGAAGGAATAGATTACAACGGCACTGTATTGGCGATTAGTCCTATTGCTAGAATATTGAAACAACAAGGAGTCCGCGGAGTCAAGCAATGCTGAATAAGCAAGTACCTGAAATTCAATAGGATTTTGTGTATTGATTACAAATAGGTGTGGAATTCTCATGTACAGTGGTATTCATGGATTCCTTACACAAGCAGCAGTTGTTATGATGCTTTCGTAATCTGAATATAAATCTGTTATCTACTTAAAACTGTAATTATTGAATAGATTAATGTCTTTGAAATGCTTCATTAACTGGGCAGTTTCCATGTTTGGAAATGTTTTTATTTTGATTGCTGATTGCTAGATACTGTATGTTTAATAGGCATGCTGTTAATATTTTCTACAAGAGCCAAATAAGACAGTTATGCTATAGTAAGTTCTATATAAGTTATATAACATAAGTTACATTTTGTTCTGAGGTCAATTTGAATCTCATACTAAATAACTGGTGTCCTTTTATCTGAGAAACACTACCTGATTGATCACCTGATGCCTAGAAATTAGCATGCACAGTAGCCCAGCGTTTAGCATTGCTAGCTCACAGTGCTGAGGCCCTGGGTACACTTCTGGACCTGGGGTGCTATCTGTATGGAGCTTGTATGTTCTCCCCATGTTTGCATGAGTTTGCTTTGGGTGCTCCGGCTTCCTCCCACAGTTCAAAGAACTACTGGTAGGTTAATTGGCTTCTGGGATAATTGGTGAGTGTCTGTGTCTTCCCTGCATTGGACTACCATCCAGTCCCAGGTATCTCTGCTTATTACTTTCTGAGGCTCTGGCTCCCCCGTGCCCCGCGACCCCCTGACCCCCTGACCCTGAATTGGATGAAGCGGTTAGAAAATGGGTGGTTTCTGTTATGCTCTGGTCATGCTCTGCCATAGCAACAACTTGTAAAAAATGCAGATGCTAGGATTTAACTCAAAGAAGGAGCTCAGATCACTGTGTTGGCATCACTGTACAGGTGTCCGGTGTGTTTTAGAACATATGTTAAAATCTTATTTACTAACTTCTAGACTTTTTACCCCCCATATCAGTCTGCAGGTGCACAGTGGTCTGTGGACACCCTCCTTGCTCTGTCGTAAAAGAGGAAATAAAAAGCAACTGGTTTTGACTTTAATGCACTGAGACTGTGGAACTCACAGAACTCTCTTGTCAGAAAGGCAGCTTCTAAAAGCTTTTAAGTGAAGACTAAGAACACTTTTCTATTTTATTAAAATAGATTATATATGTTTTGTTTAAATATATGTTATAAATGTTGAAACGACAGCTCGTATAAGCTTGTATTTTTACCTTTCGATCATTTTTA
Source organism: Lepisosteus oculatus (assembly GCF_040954835.1). NCBI lineage: Eukaryota > Metazoa > Chordata > Actinopteri > Semionotiformes > Lepisosteidae > Lepisosteus > Lepisosteus oculatus. The sequence continues at coordinate 990,420 of NW_027168106.1, forward strand.
GAATTGCTTTGAGTTGCTTTTACCATGATAAACAGTACAAAATATGAGGTGTTGAACTTGTCTAAAGTTTTAAAGCGCTTTATGACGTAAAGTGTGATGACAGTCCTTGGCGGTCTATGTAACAATTCTTCTTGAAGTAGGTCATCGGGCCAACAGTATACAAACATTACAGCTCAAGTGCTTTTGTATCTGAACGCTTTTAGGTAAGTTATTTAGCAGCTGCGGTATTAATAATGATTTTAATGGCAAATTCAATTGCAGGTAAAATAAAAATGGCGGATAACTTTCTTTCTAGCTTCGTGAAGCGGCCGCGCTATATTATACATATATACCATAATAAGAAACATAATATGTACAGTAGAATTTTTCACTTTAAGCTGGCATTATCCAGAACCGGGTCAGGGAACGGACCCGGACCGTGCAGTGTGGTCCGTCGGCCTTCTAAAGATGTTTAGGAGATCGAGGCGCCCTTGGATTTGATTAGAAACTTGCATAATTTCTTAACTTGACCCCATTATCTTAAAAAAAACGGCCAGGCCAAGACCAAAGCATGAAGGCTGCGAGGATCGGGGGACTCTCATTTTTGGTCACAGCGTACAGTAGTAGATCAGTAACCTCTGTTTATCGTGATAACCTTTAATTATTTTCCAGTACTTTTTTAAATGATAAAACACATTGTCTCGCCAGTTTTGCTAAAGATACGGTTTTAGTGTTTACGCATAAATTTGTAAGCCGTAGGTTTAAATCTCGTGGTCTTATTTTCTGCATTTTCATCGTAAGGGAAGGCGCTCGTTTGCGATTTACGCGCTGAATATTGTAAGCAGAGGAGCCTTAAGGCACAGCCTCGCCTTAACACCATCGTTTGCATTGTCATTGTCATCCAGAAAAGCAGTCGTAAGAAAATGAATCTGTGGCGGCTCCGAACATTAAAAAAACTATATCTAGACTGCAAATACATCCCAATCTTACTATCAACACGTTTTAAGACCCCTCTCCTTTCCACCGGTATACAAGCTAAGAGAGAAATATTGGAAATCCCATCTGAAGTAGCCCTCGTCTCACCTTCGGAGCTGTGAGCGATGGGGATCATAATTAAAAGGGGTACAGTTACTTTGAAAATGTGTATGTGATACTTAAATTTAAATAAAATAAAAAGATAAATTATATAACACAGACTGCTATCTATGTCCATGTGTTTAAGACGTATGAATCGGTTTTAAAACAGGCACACCCCTTCTCACAAATCCGACTGGAGTCTCAGTCCGTCGTCGCGATGAATTAGGAGCTCAGATGTAGGCTAAGTGATTGCAATTTACTTATTTAAAAGAACCACTTCAAATCAAAAGGGAGACATTTTGTAATGGTAGTTATCGTATTATAGTATACGATAACTGTATACGTAGTATACGTAATTGTAGATATACAGTACATAAAGGGTATGAATAGGTGTGAGCTTTTACTGTATATTTAATATTTTATCTGACCCACTTGTAGAAACCGCCTACTCAGATTTATTTATGTGGTCTGCCACCATAAAGACAGAAAAATATAATGACACCCTGTTACATTAACTGTAAAATAAACGCCGTAACTGCGGCCATATGAAAATTTGGATAAAGATTATACAAACATCCTAAGGAGCTCTATGACATATGAGCGTCGTAATAATGGTTGGTGACCTGACGTAACAGTGCTCCCTGAATTACGTGATCTGTATATACCCAAATACAGATATATCACATAGGGAGATGCAGTCAAACATTGCATTGCTATCGTCGTGGTGAACTATTTCTCCGCTGTTTAAAACTTGTTTGGTAAGTGTCATCAAATATGCTTGTCAATTTGTAGCGAAATCGATATACTGTATCATAATCCTTCAGCTATCTATAATGTAGTGAAACGGCTAATTAATATTGATAAATTCCCTTATTCACAGTGACTTTTGCTCAAACTCCTGTTGCATAATGGGTTAATTTTATATAAAAAAACATTTATATCATAGATATAATACAAGCTTTGAAATGAAATAGCACATTTCCAGGTTTCAGTTAAACATTTTTAAAAAAGCTCATGACTTTAAGCATTCTGAACATTGAGAATGTTATTTGGGAAACAAATGTTTATTATAATGTTTATGTTTAGGATCTGTCTCCTACTGAGTCAGCATGCAGCATTCAACACCATTAGGTTTAATATTAAAAAGTTGTGTATTTCCTGAATTGTTTTTTTTTATTCTTTTCTATTAGACCATACTAGACTGTGCAGGATATCATTTATTTGCCATTTTTGCCTTTTCCAGATACCTGGGAAACAAAGCTCATATCTCATTTGCCAATGGAGCCCAGTCCTAAGCCTGGTGCTCTGTCCCCCTCCCCGAAGGACACAGACTCGAATCGACCCGCGCCCTTAAGGCAACAGGATCTGATCTCCACGTACTGCCCGCCTCCCAAGATACAGCTTCTGAAGGCCACCTTCCAAGAGAAACTGATGCAGGAAAAGGAGAAAAAAATGATCGCCATGTACAATCGGCGGCAGGAGGCAGCTCTACAGAAGATGAGAAAATGTTTCCAATATGTCAAATACGCTGCGGAGAAGAAGATGGGGAACAGCTATCGCTTCCAAGCCCAACAGGGCCCCGAGAAGAACATTGTGGGGTATGATCGGTCTTACCCCCTGAAGCCTATGGGTAACAGGAAAGTCTCCGGCCCTGGTGAGGTTCGGGCTGTGGACCGCCCGGACGCACAGAGTGATTCCTTGTTTGCCCCCACCCCGCCTCAGGATGGTCATGAGAGGCCCTGCGAGAGGCCGGGCAGGAGGGGCTCAAGAGTACGCAAACCTAAGGACAGGACTGTCCTCCCCATGGTGGCGACCCCTCCAGGGCAATGCCCTTCTCATGCCAATGGGAAGGAGCACTTTCAGTTGCAAGAGGAGCTACGAAAAGTGGCCGAGGCAGAGGCCGCGCTGAAGGAGGAGCATCGCCGGAGGGAGGCCAGCCTGCAGGATGAGATGCGCCGGAAGGAGGCCATGATGAAGGACGAGATTCGCCAGAAGGAGGCCATGATGCAGGCGAAGCTCTTCAGAGCTCAGGAGGAGCTGAGGATGGTTCCGAGAGAGATGGAAGACTCCAGAGAGGTGGCCGGAAGGGAAAATAGAGGCGAGGCAGAGCGAGCTTTGCCCCAGAGGACCATGGGCCAACCACCGCTCTAAGGCCGTGCCTCTTCTGACCTGCAGAATGGAGAAGCAAAAAGCCTTCACTCCAAGGAAAGCCCTTCCTATCAGAGGAGACAACCTTGATTATGGTTCTCCAATGGAAGATGGCGGATGCGCAGAATCGCACTTTCCCTCTGCGCTTTCCCATCAGGAGAGACGTCAAGTGAGCCCTTGCAGCCGTGAGCTAGAAGACGTCCCCTGTGGAAGGAGAAAGTATCTCAAGAAAGCAAGGCTCCCTGAAAGCGACGTGTCAGCGGCACAGGCCGCGCAGGGCCACTTCAGAAATAACACCACATGTCTGGATGAACAAACTCTGTCAGTGGAAAACAGATATTTGTCCCCTACAAGTCTGATGTGCCCTACCGCTGAGCAATTTCCATATGAGAATAGCCAGAGTGGAAACCCTCAGCTGGTGCCCTGTGAACTGTGTCACGGGAAGTTTGCTGTAGAGAGGCTGGAGAAACACAGCAAGATCTGCAAGAAGCTTCAGAATTCAAAGAGGAAGGTTTTTGACTCTTTCAAGCACAGGGCCAAGGGAACAGAACTGGAGACATACATCCATAAGAAGAAGGATAAACCGCCAATCGTGATAAGGGCTATCCTTAAACTCTTTCCAAGCTTTCCTTTTTTTCTCCTAGAGTCAGACTCAGCTTATAAATCAATGTAAACAATAAATAAGTGTTTTATGAAGTACTCTTCTGAAAAACTGCCGCAAAGGCACATTTGCCAGACAGAATAAATGTGTCTTAGTGACTTCTGAATTCTGTTGTAAAAATCTACATATCAAGCAAATAGCACTCACAGGAAACAAAACCATAACTACGTAAATTGTACTCTCTACCCAATGACCTGAAAGGTAGCCCCAGAAAGCTACGTTATTACTGTATTGATATTTTCTTGCCTTGTGAATGGTTTGCGACCAGACTGTGTACGCAGTGCTAGTCTGGACTTTTTCTGGAAGCTGTTTTATTGGTTTTATTTCCTGTTCCCAGCTGAGAAAAAACAACTGGAGGCAGAAGCACGAGGATTTCATCGGAGCATCAAACAGGCCAGGGAGGTGCAGCAGGTGATCACGCAAGGAGGGAAAGTTGTGAACCTGCCCCAGCCCCCCGCGAATCCAAACCCCGACTACGTGCCCTGCCCTCACTGCGGCCGGCGCTTTGCCCCCAGGCCGGCACAGAGGCACTTCCCCAAGTGTCAGCACATCAGGAGCAGCCCTCCTCCTCCTCCTCGCAGATGAAAACTGATGTGAAGAAGAGCAAAAGAGTCATGATCTTGGCTCACGACTCACATCCTGCTTTTTCTTTTTAGAAACACATTTAGCACAGTTCATCCGTATGATGATGAAAAAAAAAAGTTACCATATTTTAATTAAATGATTTTTTTTTGGTGGACTGGTGTTTGCGTAGCTGTGGTTATTTCAGTTTTTCTCTTATCATTCATACACCTTGACCTCCTAAAAATAATTTTTCAACCTGGAACGTACAATTAGCAGGCAATAGAACAGGTCACATTGGTCTTGGAACCATCAAAAAGCAGTATTCACACATTCTCGGCATCAATTTTCCTTAAAAACAACTGAAAAAGCAAGGTAAAGAGTGATTGATTTTTTTAATGAAAGTTATTTGATTTAATTTATTTAATTTTCATAATATTTGAAATATGTTGGGATTAATGTGACTCAATATTATCTGCAGCTCTTACACTCCAGGCACCTGATAAAGTGGAACGCAGTGTCTTTGCCTTACATGGCGCTCAGCTCTTCCTCAATCCCAGCAGAAGCACCAGCAGAAGCAGCAGCCTCCGGGTCCTGCCTCATGCACAGCTTAAAATGCAACACCAAGTAATACAACAAACAACAGGGAAAACCATTCACGATCAGACACATCCGTTGATTGCTGGCTCTCAGTAAAGGGACATTGCATCATTACATCACAAAATAGACTACATTTCAAGGTTAAAGAATTACCATGTTCTGCGATTCAGAACGAGGCAGCAAAACTTCCTATAATCTGTTGTGGCCCTGTGACATTGTAAAGGAGCAGGCTTGTGAATACATCTCGTTTAATCCAATGGAAATATTGCTCTCAACTTTTTTACGTTTTTGCCAATAAATAATACTACATTGTTAACTCTGCATAAAGAACCTTGGAATGGAACGTTTTTTTCAGTGAAATGTTTGCTGCATAACCTATACCCTTTCTCTCCTACATCACATTGCATTAGTCATTACAGTGATTAGTGAGCAGGAAGGGCTGCATCACATCGCAATTTGTGTGGAACTTGAATGCGAATTTGTTACAACATGGCGTAATTTACAGTCCTTTCACAAAATTCATGATTTTGTGCTCAATTTTGAGTTTGTAAAGTTTTTCTATAATGTCAATGATTTTATTTTGTGACTGAAATTAAATAATTTTGTGTCTGCAAAATTGGGACTGTAGTTCCACCTTAACCTACTAGTACTGTATGTCTTTGGACTGTGGGAAGAAACTGGAGCACCTGGAAGAAATCCACACAAATGAAGGGAGAACATACAATTCCATCCAGACTGCACCCCAGGAATTGAACCCAGGACCCCAGCTCTGTGAACCACAGTGCCAGCTCATTGCTATAGTCACTATAATTAATGTCAAAACTCATTTGCAAATGAGCAGCCTGGGATCCAAAAGGATCAAGACAAGGATCCAAACAAAGCACTATCCCAAAGCTTGGCTTTGTACCGTATATAATACAGGGCTTGATGCAGAAGGCAGATAATCAAAGTCCATGCAATAATTGCTAAGGGAAAGTGACTTTGTGTTCTTGGAGGGAAGTCACTCAACACGGAGCTGTGTTAGTGAAATGATTGTTCTGATGTACGGCTGATGTCCAAACACTGAAAACATGATTGTGTATGCAATCGCACTCCTGAGCTCCATTGGGTATGGTTAAAATAACTTTTTATAGTTCATCACATTCAAAGTGTGTGTACTTGATGAAAGTGTAACACGCATTTGGAGGAGTTATTCAGGATTTTCTTTCATTCAACTATTTCAAGACCCATTATTTTCAGATGTTGTAGTATACGTGAATAATGAAAGGCCTTCATATTACACAATGAAGGAATGACTTCGCAGGTGTGAAGAATAAAAGATTAATTCAGCTCACTTTGGGGAGTTTCACAATGGCCCTCCTTATAGAAATGTGGGTTTGATTAAAGGAGTGAAGAAAAAGCACTGAATAATATTTGCTTCTGTAAACGTAATCATCTCAAAATATGGTTGAAGAAATTGAAGAAGGTTAAACATAATCCAAAACGTATAAGGTCAATTTAAGTACAACCAGAATTCTAGTGTTTATGCAATGCATCTGTGGGTTGATATGAAATATGGCCGTACTTAAACTAAACGAGGTTATCGAGAGCATATTCCGAATACGGCTTTGGCCAGTTGTACTGTGAACTGCGAGGAGCGTATCTTATCCTGAACTGGCTGTGCGAATACCGTCCTCTGCTGGCAGAAGGAATAGATTACAACGGCACTGTATTGGCGATTAGTCCTATTGCTAGAATATTGAAACAACAAGGAGTCCGCGGAGTCAAGCAATGCTGAATAAACAAGTACCTGAAATTCAATAGGATTTTGTGTATTGATTACAAATAGGTGTGGAATTCTCATGTACAGTGGTATTCATGGATTCCTTACACAAGCAGCAGTTGTTATGATGCTTTCGTAATCTGAATATAAATCTGTTATCTACTTAAAACTGTAATTATTGAATATATTAATGTCTTTGAAATGCTTCATTAACTGGGCAGTTTCCATGTTTGGAAATGTTTTTATTTTGATTGCTGATTGCTAGATACTGTATGTTTAATAGGCATGCTGTTAATATTTTCTACAAGAGCCAAATAAGACAGTTATGCTGTAGTAAGTTCTATATAAGTTATATAACATAAGTTATATTTTGTTCTGAGGTCAATTTGAATCTCATACTAAATAACTGGTGTCCTTTTATCTGAGAAACACTACCTGATTGATCACCTGATGCCTAGAAATTAGCATGCACAGTAGCCCAGCGTTTAGCATTGCTAGCTCACAGTGCTGAGGCCCTGGGTACACTTCTGGACCTGGGGTGCTATCTGTATGGAGCTTGTATGTTCTCCCCATGTTTGCATGAGTTTGCTTTGGGTGCTCCGGCTTCCTCCCACAGTTCAAAGAACTACTGGTAGGTTAATTGGCTTCTGGGATAATTGGTGAGTGTCTGTGTCTTCCCTGCATTGGACTACCATCCAGTCCCAGGTATCTCCTGCTTATTACTTTCTGAGGCTCTGGCTCCCCCGTGCCCCGCGACCCCCTGACCCCCTGACCCTGAATTGGATGAAGCGGTTAGAAAATGGGTGGTTTCTGTTATGCTCTGGTCATGCTCTGCCATAGCAACAACTTGTAAAAAATGCAGATGCTAGGATTTAACTCAAAGAAGGAGCTCAGATCACTGTGTTGGCATCACTGTACAGGTGTCCGGTTTGTTTTAGAACATGTGCTAAAATCTTATTTACTAACTTCTAGACTTTTTACCCCCCATATCAGTCTGCAGGTGCACAGTGGTCTGTGGACACCCTCCTTGCTCTGTCGTAAAACAGGAAATAAAAAGCAACTGGTTTTGACTTTAATGCACTGAGACTGTGGAACTCACAGAACTCTCTTGTCAGAAAGGCAGCTTCTAACAGCTTTTAAGTGAAGACTAAGAACACTTTTCTATTTTATTAAAATAGATTATATATGTTTTGTTTAAATATATGTTATAAATGTTAAAACGACAGCTCGTATAAGCTTGTATTTTTACCTTTCGATCATTTTTATAATTGCTTTGAGTTGCTTTTACCATGATAAACAGTACAAAATATGAGGTGTTGAACTTGTCTAAAGTTTTAAAGCGCTTTATGACGTAAAGTGTGATGACAGTCCTTGGCGGTCTATGTAACAATTCTTCTTGAAGTAGGTCATCGGGCCAACAGTATACAAACATTACAGCTCAAGTGCTTTTGTATCTGAACGCTTTTAGGTAAGTTATTTAGCAGCTGCGGTATTAATAATGATTTTAATGGCAAATTCAATTGCAGGTAAAATAAAAATGGCGGATAACTTTCTTTCTAGCTTCGTGAAGCGGTCGCGCTATATTATACATATATACCATAATAAGAAACATAATATGTACAGTAGAATTTTTCACTTTAACCTGGCATTATCCAGAACCGGGTCAGGGCCCGGACCCGGACCGTGCAGTGTGGTCCGCCGGCCTTCTAAAGATGTTTAGGAGATCGAGGCGCCCTTGGATTTGATTAGAAACTTGCATAATTTCTTAACTTGACCCCATTATCTTAAAAAAAACGGCCAGGCCAAGACCAAAGCATGAAGGCTGCGAGGATCGGGGGACTCTCATTTTTGGTCACAGCGTACAGTAGTAGATCAGTAACCTCTGTTTATCGTGATAACCTTTAATTATTTTCCAGTACTTTTTTTAAATGATAAAACACATTGTCTCGCCAGTTTTGCTAAAGATACGGTTTTAGTGTTTACGCATAAATTTGTAAGCCGTAGGTTTAAATCTCGTGGTCTTATTTTCTGCATTTTCATCGTAAGGGAAGGCGCTCGTTTGCGATTTACGCGCTGAATATTGTAAGCAGAGGAGCCTTAAGGCACAGCCTCGCCTTAACACCATCGTTTGCATTGTCATTGTCATCCAGAAAAGCAGTCGTAAGAAAATGAATCTGTGGCGGCTCCGAACATTAAAAAAACTATATCTAGACTGCAAATACATCCCAATCTTACTATCAACACGTTTTAAGACCCCTCTCCTTTCCACCGGTATACAAGCTAAGAGAGAAATATTGGAAATCCCATCTGAAGTAGCCCTCGTCTCACCTTCGGAGCTGTGAGCGATGGGGATCATAATTAAAAGGGGTACAGTTACTTTGAAAATGTGTATGTGATACTTAAATTTAAATAAAATAAAAAGATAAATTATATAACACAGACTGCTATCTATGTCCATGTGTTTAAGACGTATGAATCGGTTTTAAAACAGGCACACCCCTTCTCACAAATCCGACTGGAGTCTCAGTCCGTCGTCGCGATGAATTAGGAGCTCAGATGTAGGCTAAGTGATTGCAATTTACTTATTTAAAAGAACCACTTCAAATCAAAAGGGAGACATTTTGTAATGGTAGTTATCGTATTATAGTATACGATAACTGTATACGTAGTATACGTAATTGTAGATATACAGTACATAAAGGGTATGAATAGGTGTGAGCTTTTACTGTATATTTAATATTTTATCTGACCCACTTGTAGAAACCGCCTACTCAGATTTATTTAAGTGGTCTGCCACCATAAAGACAGAAAAATATAATGACACCCTGTTACATTAACTGTAAAATAAACGCCGTAACTGCGGCCATATGAAAATTTGGATAAAGATTATACAAACATCCTAAGGAGCTCTATGACATATGAGCGTCGTAATAATGGTTGGTGACCTGACGTAACAGTGCTCCCTGAATTACGTGATCTGTATATACCCAAATACAGATATATCACATAGGGAGATGCAGTCAAACATTGCATTGCTATCGTCGTGGTGAACTATTTCTCCGCTGTTTAAAACTTGTTTGGTAAGTGTCATCAAATATGCTTGTCAATTTGTAGCGAAATCGATATACTGTATCATAATCCTTCAGCTATCTATAATGTAGTGAAACGGCTAATTAATATTGATAAATTCCCTTATTCACAGTGACTTTTGCTCAAACCCCTGTTGCATAATGGGTTAATTTTATATAAAAAAACATTTATATCATAGATATAATACAAGCTTTGAAATGAAATAGCACATTTCCAGGTTTCAGTTAAACATTTTTAAAAAAGCTCATGACTTTAAGCATTCTGAACATTGAGAATGTTATTTGGGAAACAAATGTTTATTATAATGTTTATGTTTAGGATCTGTCTCCTACTGAGTCAGCATGCAGCATTCAACACCATTAGGTTTAATATTCAAAAGTTGTGTATTTCCTGAATTGTTTTTTTTTATTCTTTTCTATTAGACCATACTAGACTGTGCAGGATATCATTTATTTGCCATTTTTGCCTTTTCCAGATACCTGGGAAACAAAGCTCATATCTCATTTGCCAATGGAGCCCAGTCCTAAGCCTGGTGCTCTGTCCCCCTCCCCGAAGGACACAGACTCGAATCGACCCGCGCCCTTAAGGCAACAGGATCTGATCTCCACGTACTGCCCGCCTCCCAAGATACAGCTTCTGAAGGCCACCTTCCAAGAGAAACTGATGCAGGAAAAGGAGAAAAAAATGATCGCCATGTACAATCGGCGGCAGGAGGCAGCTCTACAGAAGATGAGAAAATGTTTCCAATATGTCAAATACGCTGCGGAGAAGAAGATGGGGAACAGCTATCGCTTCCAAGCCCAACAGGGCCCCGAGAAGAACATTGTGGGGTATGATCGGTCTTACCCCCTGAAGCCTATGGGTAACAGGAAAGTCTCCGGCCCTGGTGAGGTTCGGGCTGTGGACCGCCCGGACTCACAGAGTGATTCCTTGTTTGCCCCCACCCCGCCTCAGGATGGTCATGAGAGGCCCTGCGAGAGGCCGGGCAGGAGGGGCTCAAGAGTACGCAAACCTAAGGACAGGACTGTCCTCCCCATGGTGGCGACCCCTCCAGGGCAATGCCCTTCTCATGCCAATGGGAAGGAGCACTTTCAGTTGCAAGAGGAGCTACGAAAAGTGGCCGAGGCAGAGGCCGCGCTGAAGGAGGAGCATCGCCGGAGGGAGGCCAGCCTGCAGGATGAGATGCGCCGGAAGGAGGCCATGATGAAGGACGAGATTCGCCAGAAGGAGGCCATGATGCAGGCGAAGCTCTTCAGAGCTCAGGAGGAGCTGAGGATGGTTCCGAGAGAGATGGAAGACTCCAGAGAGGTGGACGGAAGGGAAAATAGAGGCGAGGCAGAGCGAGCTTTGCCCCAGAGGACCATGGGCCAACCACCGCTCTAAGGCCGTGCCTCTTCTGACCTGCAGAATGGAGAAGCAAAAAGCCTTCACTCCAAGGAAAGCCCTTCCTATCAGAGGAGACAACCTTGATTATGGTTCTCCAATGGATGATGGCGGATGCGCAGAATCGCACTTTCCCTCTGCGCTTTCCCATCAGGAGAGACGTCAAGTGAGCCCTTGCAGCCGTGGGCTAGAAGACGTCCCCTGTGGAAGGAGAAAGTATCTCAAGAAAGCAAGGCTCCCTGAAAGCGACGTGTCAGCGGCACAGGCCGCGCAGGGCCACTTCAGAAATAACACCACATGTCTGGATGAACAAACTCTGTCAGTGGAAAACAGATATTTGTCCCCTACAAGTCTGATGTGCCCTACCGCTGAGCAATTTCCATATGAGAATAGCCAGAGTGGAAACCCTCAGCTGGTGCCCTGTGAACTGTGTCACGGGAAGTTTGCTGTAGAGAGGCTGGAGAAACACAGCAAGATCTGCAAGAAGCTTCAGAATTCAAAGAGGAAGGTTTTTGACTCTTTCAAGCACAGGGCCAAGGGAACAGAACTGGAGACATACATCCATAAGAAGAAGGTTAAACCGCCAATCGTGGTAAGGGCTATCCTTAAACTCTTTCCAAGCTTCCCTTTTTTTCTCCTAGAGTCAGACTCAGCTTATAAATCAATGTAGACAATAAATAAGTGTTTTATGAAGTACTCTTCTGAAAAACTGCCGCAAAGGCACATTTGCCAGACAGAATAAATGTGTCTTAGTGACTTCTGAATTCTGTTGTAAAAATCTACATATCAAGCAAATAGCACTCACAGGAAACAAAACCATAACTACGTAAATTGTACTCTCTACCCAATGACCTGAAAGGTGGCCCCAGAAAGCTACGTTATTACTGTATTGATATTTTCTTGCCTTGTGAATGGTTTGCGACCAGACTGTGTACGCAGTGCTAGTCTGGACTTTTTCTGGAAGCTGTTTTATTGGTTTCATTTCCTGTTCCCAGCTGAGAAAGAACAACTGGAGGCAGAAGCACGAGGATTTCATTCGGAGCATCAAACAGGCCAGGGAGGTGCAGCAGGTGATCACGCAAGGAGGGAAAGTTGTGAACCTGCCCCAGCCCCCCACGAATCCAAACCCCGACTACGTGCCCTGCCCTCACTGCGGCCGGCGCTTTGCCCCCAGGCCGGCACAGAGGCACTTCCCCAAGTGTCAGCACATCAGGAGCCGCCCTCCTCCTCCTCCTCGCAGATGAAAACTGATGTGAAGAAGAGCAAAAGAGTCATGATCTTGGCTCACGACTCACGTCCTGCTTTTTCTTTTTAGAAACACATTTAGCACAGTTCATCCGTATGATGATGAAAAAAAAATGTTACCTTATTTTAATTAAATGATTTTTTTTTGGTGGACTGGTGTTTGCGTAGCTGTGGTTATTTCAGTTTTTCTCTTATCATTCATACACCTTGACCTCCTAAAAATAATTTTTCAACCTGGAACGTACAATTAGCAGGCAATAGAACAGGTCACATTGGTCTTGGAACCATCAAAAAGCAGTATTCACACATTCTCGGCATCAATTTTCCTTAAAAACAACTGAAAAAGCAAGGTAAAGAGTGATTGATTTTTTTAATGAAAGTTATTTGATTTAATTTATTTAATTTTCATAATATTTGAAATATGTTGGGATTAATGTGACTCAATATTATCTGCAGCTCTTACACTCCAGGCACCTGATAAAGTGGAACGCAGTGTCTTTGCCTTACATGGCGCTCAGCTCTTCCTCAATCCCAGCAGAAGCACCAGCAGAAGCAGCAGCCTCCGGGTCCTGCCTCATGCACAGCTTAAAATGCAACACCAAGTAATACAACAAACAACAGGGAACCCCATTCACGATCAGACACATCCGTTGATTGCTGGCTCTCAGTAAAGGGACATTGCATCATTACATCACAAAATAGACTACATTTCAAGGTTAAAGAATTACCATGTTCTGCGATTCAGAACGAGGCAGCAAAACTTCCTATAATCTGTTGTGGCCCTATGACATTGTAAAGGAGCAGGCTTGTGAATACATCTCGTTTAATCCAATGGAAATATAACTCTCAACTTTTTTACGTTTTTGCCAATAAATAATACTACATTGTTAACTCTGCATAAAGAACCTTGGAATGGAACGTTTTTTGCAGTGAAATGTTTGCTGCATAACCTATACCCTTTCTCTCCTACATCACATTGCATTAGTCATTACAGTGATTAGTGAGCAGGAAGGGCTGCATCACATCGCAATTTGTGTGGAACTTGAATGCGAATTTGTTACAACATGGCGTAACTTACAGTCCTTTCACAAAATTCATGATTTTGTGCTCAATTTTGAGTTTGTAAAGTTTTTCTATAATGTCAATGATTTTATTTTGTGACTGAAATTAAATAATTTTGTGTCTGCAAAATTGGGACTGTAGTTCCACCTTAACCTACTAGTACTGTATGTCTTTGGACTGTGGGAAGAAACTGGAGCACCTGGAAGAAATCCACACAAATGAAGGGAGAACATACAATTCCATCCAGACTGCACCCCAGGAATTGAACCCAGGACCCCAGCTCTGTGAACCACAGTGCCAGCTCATTGCTATAGTCACTATAATTAATGTCAAAACTCATTTGCAAATGAGCAGCCTGGGATCCAAAAGGATCAAGACAAGGATCCAAACAAAGCACTATCCCAAAGCTTGGCTTTGTACCGTATATAATACAGGGCTTGATGCAGAAGGCAGATAATCAAAGTCCATGCAATAATTGCTAAGGGAAAGTGACTTTGTGTTCTTGGAGGGAAGTCACTCAACACGGAGCTGTGTTAGTGAAATGATTGTTCTGATGTACGGCTGATGTCCAAACACTGAAAACATGATTGTGTATGCAATCGCACTCCTGAGCTCCATTGGGTATGGTTAAAATAACTTTTTATAGTTCATCACATTCAAAGTGTGTGTACTTGATGAAAGTGTAACACGCATTTGGAGGAGTTATTCAGGATTTTCTTTCATTCAACTATTTCAAGACCGATTATTTTCAGATGTTGTAGTATACGTGAATAATGAAAGGCCTTCATATTACACAATGAAGGAATGACTTCGCAGGTGTGAAGAATAAAAGATTAATTCAGCTCACTTTGGGGAGTTTCACAATGGCCCTCCTTATAGAAATGTGGGTTTGATTAAAGGAGTGAAGAAAAAGCACTGAATAATATTTGCTTCTGTAAACGTAATCATCTCAAAATATGGTTGAAGAAATTGAAGAAGGTTAAACATAATCCAAAACGTATAAGGTCAATTTAAGTACAACCAGAATTCTAGTGTTTATGCAATGCATCTGTGGGTTGATATGAAATATGGCCGTACTTAAACTAAACGAGGTTATCGAGAGCATATTCCGAATACGGCTTTGGCCAGTTGTACTGTGAACTGCGAGGACCGTATCTTATCCTGAACTGGCTGTGCGAATACCGTCCTCTGCTGGCAGAAGGAATAGATTACAACGGCACTGTATTGGCGATTAGTCCTATTGCTAGAATATTGAAACAACAAGGAGTCCGCGGAGTCAAGCAATGCTGAATAAACAAGTACCTGAAATTCAATAGGATTTTGTGTATTGATTACAAATAGGTGTGGAATTCTCATGTACAGTGGTGTTCATGGATTCCTTACACAAGCAGCAGTTGTTATGATGCTTTCGTAATCTGAATATAAATCTGTTATCTACTTAAAACTGTAATTATTGAATAGATTAATGTCTTTGAAATGCTTCATTAACTGGGCAGTTTCCATGTTTGGAAATGTTTTTATTTTGATTGCTGATTGCTAGATACTGTATGTTTAATAGGCATGCTGTTAATATTTTCTACAAGAGCCAAATAAGACAGTTATGCTGTAGTAAGTTCTATATAAGTTATATAACATAAGTTATATTTTGTTCTGAGGTCAATTTGAATCTCATACTAAATAACTGGTGTCCTTTTATCTGAGAAACACTACCTGATTGATCACCTGATGCCTAGAAATTAGCATGCACAGTAGCCCAGCGTTTAGCATTGCTAGCTCACAGTGCTGAGGCCCTGGGTACACTTCTGGACCTGGGGTGCTATCTGTATGGAGCTTGTATGTTCTCCCCGTGTTTGCATGAGTTTGCTTTGGGTGCTCCGGCTTCCTCCCACAGTTCAAAGAACTACTGGTAGGTTAATTGGCTTCTGGGATAATTGGTGAGTGTCTGTGTCTTCCCTGCATTGGACTACCATCCAGTCCCAGGTATCTCCTGCTTATTACTTTCTGAGGCTCTGGCTCCCCCGTGCCCCGCGACCCCCTGACCCCCTGACCCTGAATTGGATGAAGCGGTTAGAAAATGGGTGGTTTCTGTTATGCTCTGGTCATGCTCTGCCATAGCAACAACTTGTAAAAAATGCAGATGCTAGGATTTAACTCAAAGAAGGAGCTCAGATCACTGTGTTGGCATCACTGTACAGGTGTCCGGTTTGTTTTAGAACATGTGCTAAAATCTTATTTACTAACTTCTAGACTTTTTACCCCCCATATCAGTCTGCAGGTGCACAGTGGTCTGTGGACACCCTCCTTGCTCTGTCGTAAAACAGGAAATAAAAAGCAACTGGTTTTGACTTTAATGCACTGAGACTGTGGAACTCACAGAACTCTCTTGTCAGAAAGGCAGCTTCTAACAGCTTTTAAGTGAAGACTAAGAACACTTTTCTATTTTATTAAAATAGATTATATATGTTTTGTTTAAATATATGTTATAAATGTTAAAACGACAGCTCGTATAAGCTTGTATTTTTACCTTTCGATCATTTTTATAATTGCTTTGAGTTGCTTTTACCATGATAAACAGTACAAAATATGAGGTGTTGAACTTGTCTAAAGTTTTAAAGCGCTTTATGACGTAAAGTGTGATGACAGTCCTTGGCGGTCTATGTAACAATTCTTCTTGAAGTAGGTCATCGGGCCAACAGTATACAAACATTACAGCTCAAGTGCTTTTGTATCTGAACGCTTTTAGGTAAGTTATTTAGCAGCTGCGGTATTAATAATGATTTTAATGGCAAATTCAATTGCAGGTAAAATAAAAATGGCGGATAACTTTCTTTCTAGCTTCGTGAAGCGGTCGCGCTATATTATACATATATACCATAATAAGAAACATAATATGTACAGTAGAATTTTTCACTTTAAGCTGGCATTATCCAGAACCGGGTCAGGGAACGGACCCGGACCGTGCAGTGTGGTCCGTCGGCCTTCTAAAGATGTTTAGGAGATCGAGGCGCCCTTGGATTTGATTAGAAACTTGCATAATTTCTTAACTTGACCCCATTATCTTAAAAAAAACGGCCAGGCCAAGACCAAAGCATGAAGGCTGCGAGGATCGGGGGACTCTCATTTTTGGTCACAGCGTACAGTAGTAGATCAGTAACCTCTGTTTATCGTGATAACCTTTAATTATTTTCCAGTACTTTTTTAAATGATAAAACACATTGTCTCGCCAGTTTTGCTAAAGATACGGTTTTAGTGTTTACGCATAAATTTGTAAGCCGTAGGTTTAAATCTCGTGGTCTTATTTTCTGCATTTTCATCGTAAGGGAAGGCGCTCGTTTGCGATTTACGCGCTGAATATTGTAAGCAGAGGAGCCTTAAGGCACAGCCTCGCCTTAACACCATCGTTTGCATTGTCATTGTCATCCAGAAAAGCAGTCGTAAGAAAATGAATCTGTGGCGGCTCCGAACATTAAAAAAACTATATCTAGACTGCAAATACATCCCAATCTTACTATCAACACGTTTTAAGACCCCTCTCCTTTCCACCGGTATACAAGCTAAGAGAGAAATATTGGAAATCCCATCTGAAGTAGCCCTCGTCTCACCTTCGGAGCTGTGAGCGATGGGGATCATAATTAAAAGGGGTACAGTTACTTTGAAAATGTGTATGTGATACTTAAATTTAAATAAAATAAAAAGATAAATTATATAACACAGACTGCTATCTATGTCCATGTGTTTAAGACGTATGAATCGGTTTTAAAACAGGCACACCCCTTCTCACAAATCCGACTGGAGTCTCAGTCCGTCGTCGCGATGAATTAGGAGCTCAGATGTAGGCTAAGTGATTGCAATTTACTTATTTAAAAGAACCACTTCAAATCAAAAGGGAGACATTTTGTAATGGTAGTTATCGTATTATAGTATACGATAACTGTATACGTAGTATACGTAATTGTAGATATACAGTACATAAAGGGTATGAATAGGTGTGAGCTTTTACTGTATATTTAATATTTTATCTGACCCACTTGTAGAAACCGCCTACTCAGATTTATTTAAGTGGTCTGCCACCATAAAGACAGAAAAATATAATGACACCCTGTTACATTAACTGTAAAATAAACGCCGTAACTGCGGCCATATGAAAATTTGGATAAAGATTATACAAACATCCTAAGGAGCTCTATGACATATGAGCGTCGTAATAATGGTTGGTGACCTGACGTAACAGTGCTCCCTGAATTACGTGATCTGTATATACCCAAATACAGATATATCACATAGGGAGATGCAGTCAAACATTGCATTGCTATCGTCGTGGTGAACTATTTCTCCGCTGTTTAAAACTTGTTTGGTAAGTGTCATCAAATATGCTTGTCAATTTGTAGCGAAATCGATATACTGTATCATAATCCTTCAGCTATCTATAATGTAGTGAAACGGCTAATTAATATTGATAAATTCCCTTATTCACAGTGACTTTTGCTCAAACCCCTGTTGCATAATGGGTTAATTTTATATAAAAAAACATTTATATCATAGATATAATACAAGCTTTGAAATGAAATAGCACATTTCCAGGTTTCAGTTAAACATTTTTAAAAAAGCTCATGACTTTAAGCATTCTGAACATTGAGAATGTTATTTGGGAAACAAATGTTTATTATAATGTTTATGTTTAGGATCTGTCTCCTACTGAGTCAGCATGCAGCATTCAACACCATTAGGTTTAATATTCAAAAGTTGTGTATTTCCTGAATTGTTTTTTTTTATTCTTTTCTATTAGACCATACTAGACTGTGCAGGATATCATTTATTTGCCATTTTTGCCTTTTCCAGATACCTGGGAAACAAAGCTCATATCTCATTTGCCAATGGAGCCCAGTCCTAAGCCTGGTGCTCTGTCCCCCTCCCCGAAGGACACAGACTCGAATCGACCCGCGCCCTTAAGGCAACAGGATCTGATCTCCACGTACTGCCCGCCTCCCAAGATACAGCTTCTGAAGGACACCTTCCAAGAGAAACTGATGCTGGAAAAGGAGAAAAAAATGATCGCCATGTACAATCGGCGGCAGGAGGCAGCTCTACAGAAGATGAGAAAATGTTTCCAATATGTCAAATACGCTGCGGAGAAGAAGATGGGGAACAGCTATCGCTTCCAAGCCCAACAGGGCCCCGAGAAGAACATTGTGGGGTATGATCGGTCTTACCCCCTGAAGCCTATGGGTAACAGGAAAGTCTCCGGCCCTGGTGAGGTTCGGGCTGTGGACCGCCCGGACTCACAGAGTGATTCCTTGTTTGCCCCCACCCCGCCTCAGGATGGTCATGAGAGGCCCTGCGAGAGGCCGGGCAGGAGGGGCTCAAGAGTACGCAAACCTAAGGACAGGACTGTCCTCCCCATGGTGGCGACCCCTCCAGGGCAATGCCCTTCTCATGCCAATGGGAAGGAGCACTTTCAGTTGCAAGAGGAGCTACGAAAAGTGGCCGAGGCAGAGGCCGCGCTGAAGGAGGAGCATCGCCGGAGGGAGGCCAGCCTGCAGGATGAGATGCGCCGGAAGGAGGCCATGATGAAGGACGAGATTCGCCAGAAGGAGGCCATGATGCAGGCGAAGCTCTTCAGAGCTCAGGAGGAGCTGAGGATGGTTCCGAGAGAGATGGAAGACTCCAGAGAGGTGGCCGGAAGGGAAAATAGAGGCGAGGCAGAGCGAGCTTTGCCCCAGAGGACCATGGGCCAACCACCGCTCTAAGGCCGTGCCTCTTCTGACCTGCAGAATGGAGAAGCAAAAAGCCTTCACTCCAAGGAAAGCCCTTCCTATCAGAGGAGACAACCTTGATTATGGTTCTCCAATGGAAGATGGCGGATGCGCAGAATCGCACTTTCCCTCTGCGCTTTCCCATCAGGAGA
Organism: Lepisosteus oculatus; assembly: GCF_040954835.1. NCBI lineage: Eukaryota > Metazoa > Chordata > Actinopteri > Semionotiformes > Lepisosteidae > Lepisosteus > Lepisosteus oculatus. Next base: position 1,009,893 of record NW_027168106.1, read on the forward strand.
GACGTCAAGTGAGCCCTTGCAGCCGTGGGCTAGAAGACGTCCCCTGTGGAAGGAGAAAGTATCTCAAGAAAGCAAGGCTCCCTGAAAGTGACGTGTCAGCGGCACAGGCCGCGCAGGGCCACTTCAGAAATAACACCACATGTCTGGATGAACAAACTCTGTCAGTGGAAAACAGATATTTGTCCCCTACAAGTCTGATGTGCCCTACCGCTGAGCAATTTCCATATGAGAATAGCCAGAGTGGAAACCCTCAGCTGGTGCCCTGTGAACTGTGTCACGGGAAGTTTGCTGTAGAGAGGCTGGAGAAACACAGCAAGATCTGCAAGAAGCTTCAGAATTCAAAGAGGAAGGTTTTTGACTCTTTCAAGCACAGGGCCAAGGGAACAGAACTGGAGACATACATCCATAAGAAGAAGGTTAAACCGCCAATCGTGGTAAGGGCTATCCTTAAACTCTTTCCAAGCTTCCCTTTTTTTCTCCTAGAGTCAGACTCAGCTTATAAATCAATGTAAACAATAAATAAGTGTTTTATGAAGTACTCTTCTGAAAAACTGCCGCAAAGGCACATTTGCCAGACAGAATAAATGTGTCTTAGTGACTTCTGAATTCTGTTGTAAAAATCTACATATCAAGCAAATAGCACTCACAGGAAACAAAACCATAACTACGTAAATTGTACTCTCTACCCAATGACCTGAAAGGTGGCCCCAGAAAGCTACGTTATTACTGTATTGATATTTTCTTGCCTTGTGAATGGTTTGCGACCAGACTGTGTACGCAGTGCTAGTCTGGACTTTTTCTGGAAGCTGTTTTATTGGTTTCATTTCCTGTTCCCAGCTGAGAAAGAACAACTGGAGGCAGAAGCACGAGGATTTCATTCGGAGCATCAAACAGGCCAGGGAGGTGCAGCAGGTGATCACGCAAGGAGGGAAAGTTGTGAACCTGCCCCAGCCCCCCGCGAATCCAAACCCCGACTACGTGCCCTGCCCTCACTGCGGCCGGCGCTTTGCCCCCAGGCCGGCACAGAGGCACATCCCCAAGTGTCAGCACATCAGGAGCCGCCCTCCTCCTCCTCCTCGCAGATGAAAATTGATGTGAAGAAGAGCAAAAGAGTCATGATCTTGGCTCACGACTCACGTCCTGCTTTTTCTTTTTAGAAACACATTTAGCACAGTTCATCCGTATGATGATGAAAAAAAAATGTTACCTTATTTTAATTAAATGATTTTTTTTTGGTGGACTGGTGTTTGCATAGCTGTGGTTATTTCAGTTTTTCTCTTATCATTCATACACCTTGACCTCCTAAAAATAATTTTTCAACCTGGAACGTACAATTAGCAGGCAATAGAACAGGTCACATTGGTCTTGGAACCATCAAAAAGCAGTATTCACACATTCTCGGCATCAATTTTCCTTAAAAACAACTGAAAAAGCAAGGTAAAGAGTGATTGATTTTTTTAATGAAAGTTATTTGATTTAATTTATTTAATTTTCATAATATTTGAAATATGTTGGGATTAATGTGACTCAATATTATCTGCAGCTCTTACACTCCAGGCACCTGATAAAGTGGAACGCAGTGTCTTTGCCTTACATGGCGCTCAGCTCTTCCTCAATCCCAGCAGAAGCACCAGCAGAAGCAGCAGCCTCCGGGTCCTGCCTCATGCACAGCTTAAAATGCAACACCAAGTAATACAACAAACAACAGGGAAAACCATTCACGATCAGACACATCCGTTGATTGCTGGCTCTCAGTAAAGGGACATTGCATCATTACATCACAAAATAGACTACATTTCAAGGTTAAAGAATTACCATGTTCTGCGATTCAGAACGAGGCAGCAAAACTTCCTATAATCTGTTGTGGCCCTATGACATTGTAAAGGAGCAGGCTTGTGAATACATCTCGTTTAATCCAATGGAAATATAACTCTCAACTTTTTTACGTTTTTGCCAATAAATAATACTACATTGTTAACTCTGCATAAAGAACCTTGGAATGGAACGTTTTTTGCAGTGAAATGTTTGCTGCATAACCTATACCCTTTCTCTCCTACATCACATTGCATTAGTCATTACAGTGATTAGTGAGCAGGAAGGGCTGCATCACATCGCAATTTGTGTGGAACTTGAATGCGAATTTGTTACAACATGGCGTAACTTACAGTCCTTTCACAAAATTCATGATTTTGTGCTCAATTTTGAGTTTGTAAAGTTTTTCTATAATGTCAATGATTTTATTTTGTGACTGAAATTAAATAATTTTGTGTCTGCAAAATTGGGACTGTAGTTCCACCTTAACCTACTAGTACTGTATGTCTTTGGACTGTGGGAAGAAACTGGAGCACCTGGAAGAAATCCACACAAATGAAGGGAGAACATACAATTCCATCCAGACTGCACCCCAGGAATTGAACCCAGGACCCCAGCTCTGTGAACCACAGTGCCAGCTCATTGCTATAGTCACTATAATTAATGTCAAAACTCATTTGCAAATGAGCAGCCTGGGATCCAAAAGGATCAAGACAAGGATCCAAACAAAGCACTATCCCAAAGCTTGGCTTTGTACCGTATATAATACAGGGCTTGATGCAGAAGGCAGATAATCAAAGTCCATGCAATAATTGCTAAGGGAAAGTGACTTTGTGTTCTTGGAGGGAAGTCACTCAACATGGAGCTGTGTTAGTGAAATGATTGTTCTGATGTACGGCTGATGTCCAAACACTGAAAACATGATTGTGTATGCAATCGCACTCCTGAGCTCCATTGGGTATGGTTAAAATAACTTTTTATAGTTCATCACATTCAAAGTGTGTGTACTTGATGAAAGTGTAACACGCATTTGGAGGAGTTATTCAGGATTTTCTTTCATTCAACTATTTCAAGACCCATTATTTTCAGATGTTGTAGTATACGTGAATAATGAAAGGCCTTCATATTACACAATGTAGGAATGACTTCGCAGGTGTGAAGAATAAAAGATTAATTCAGCTCACTTTGGGGAGTTTCACAATGGCCCTCCTTATAGAAATGTGGGTTTGATTAAAGGAGTGAAGAAAAAGCACTGAATAATATTTGCTTCTGTAAACGTAATCATCTCAAAATATGGTTGAAGAAATTGAAGAAGGTTAAACATAATCCAAAACGTATAAGGTCAATTTAAGTACAACCAGAATTCTAGTGTTTATGCAATGCATCTGTGGGTTGATATGAAATATGGCCGTACTTAAACTAAACGAGGTTATCGAGAGCATATTCCGAATACGGCTTTGGCCAGTTGTACTGTGAACTGCGAGGACCGTATCTTATCCTGAACTGGCTGTGCGAATACCGTCCTCTGCTGGCAGAAGGAATAGATTACAACGGCACTGTATTGGCGATTAGTCCTATTGCTAGAATATTGAAACAACAAGGAGTCCGCGGAGTCAAGCAATGCTGAATAAACAAGTACCTGAAATTCAATAGGATTTTGTGTATTGATTACAAATAGGTGTGGAATTCTCATGTACAGTGGTATTCATGGATTCCTTACACAAGCAGCAGTTGTTATGATGCTTTCGTAATCTGAATATAAATCTGTTATCTACTTAAAACTGTAATTATTGAATAGATTAATGTCTTTGAAATGCTTCATTAACTGGGCAGTTTCCATGTTTGGAAATGTTTTTATTTTGATTGCTGATTGCTAGATACTGTATGTTTAATAGGCATGCTGTTAATATTTTCTACAAGAGCCAAATAAGACAGTTATGCTGTAGTAAGTTCTATATAAGTTATATAACATAAGTTATATTTTGTTCTGAGGTCAATTTGAATCTCATACTAAATAACTGGTGTCCTTTTATCTGAGAAACACTACCTGATTGATCACCTGATGCCTAGAAATTAGCATGCACAGTAGCCCAGCGTTTAGCATTGCTAGCTCACAGTGCTGAGGCCATGGGTACACTTCTGGACCTGGGGTGCTATCTGTATGGAGCTTGTATGTTCTCCCCATGTTTGCATGAGTTTGCTTTGGGTGCTCCGGCTTCCTCCCACAGTTCAAAGAACTACTGGTAGGTTAATTGGCTTCTGGGATAATTGGTGAGTGTCTGTGTCTTCCCTGCATTGGACTACCATCCAGTCCCAGGTATCTCCTGCTTATTACTTTCTGAGGCTCTGGCTCCCCCGTGCCCCCCGACCCCCTGACCCCCTGACCCCCTGACCCTGAATTGGATGAAGCGGTTAGAAAATGGGTGGTTTCTGTTATGCTCTGGTCATGCTCTGCCATAGCAACAACTTGTAAAAAATGCAGATGCTAGGATTTAACTCAAAGAAGGAGCTCAGATCACTGTGTTGGCATCACTGTACAGGTGTCCGGTGTGTTTTAGAACATATATTAAAATCTTATTTACTAACTTCTAGACTTTTTACCCCCCATATCAGTCTGCAGGTGCACAGTGGTCTGTGGACACCCTCCTTGCTCTGTCGTAAAAGAGGAAATAAAAAGCAACTGGTTTTGACTTTAATGCACTGAGACTGTGGAACTCACAGAACTCTCTTGTCAGAAAGGCAGCTTCTAACAGCTTTTAAGTGAAGACTAAGAACACTTTTCTATTTTATTAAAATAGATTATATATGTTTTGTTTAAATATATGTTATAAATGTTAAAACGACAGCTCGTATAAGCTTGTATTTTTACCTTTCGATCATTTTTATAATTGCTTTGAGTTGCTTTTACCATGATAAACAGTACAAAATATGAGGTGTTGAACTTGTCAAAAGTTTTAAAGCGCTTTATGACGTAAAGTGTGATGACAGTCCTTGGCGGTCTATGTAACAATTCTTCTTGAAGTAGGTCATCGGGCCAACAGTATACAAACATTACAGCTCAAGTGCTTTTGTATCTGAACGCTTTTAGGTAAGTTATTTAGCAGCTGCGGTATTAATAATGATTTTAATGGCAAATTCAATTGCAGGTAAAATAAAAATGGCGGATAACTTTCTTTCTAGCTTCGTGAAGCGGTCGCGCTATATTATACATATATACCATAATAAGAAACATAATATGTACAGTAGAATTTTTCACTTTAAGCTGGCATTATCCAGAACCGGGTCAGGGCCCGGACCCGGACCGTGCAGTGTGGTCCGTCGGCCTTCTAAAGATGTTTAGGAGATCGAGGCGCCCTTGGATTTGATTAGAAACTTGCATAATTTCTTAACTTGACCCCATTATCTTAAAAAAAACGGCCAGGCCAAGACCAAAGCATGAAGGCTGCGAGGATCGGGGGACTCTCATTTTTGGTCACAGCGTACAGTAGTAGATCAGTAACCTCTGTTTATCGTGATAACCTTTAATTATTTTCCAGTACTTTTTTAAATGATAAAACACATTGTCTCGCCAGTTTTGCTAAAGATACGGTTTTAGTGTTTACGCATAAATTTGTAAGCCGTAGGTTTAAATCTCGTGGTCTTATTTTCTGCATTTTCATCGTAAGGGAAGGCGCTCGTTTGCGATTTACGCGCTGAATATTGTAAGCAGAGGAGCCTTAAGGCACAGCCTCGCCTTAACACCATCGTTTGCATTGTCATTGTCATCCAGAAAAGCAGTCGTAAGAAAATGAATCTGTGGCGGCTCCGAACATTAAAAAAACTATATCTAGACTGCAAATACATCCCAATCTTACTATCAACACGTTTTAAGAGCCCTCTCCTTTCCACCGGTATACAAGCTAAGAGAGAAATATTGGAAATCCCATCTGAAGTAGCCCTCGTCTCACCTTCGGAGCTGTGAGCGATGGGGATCATAATTAAAAGGGGTACAGTTACTTTGAAAATGTGTATGTGATACTTAAATTTAAATAAAATAAAAAGATAAATTATATAACACAGACTGCTATCTATGTCCATGTGTTTAAGACGTATGAATCGGTTTTAAAACAGGCACACCCCTTCTCACAAATCCGACTGGAGTCTCAGTCCGTCGTCGCGATGAATTAGGAGCTCAGATGTAGGCTAAGTGATTGCAATTTACTTATTTAAAAGAACCACTTCAAATCAAAAGGGAGACATTTTGTAATGGTAGTTATCGTATTATAGTATACGATAACTGTATACGTAGTATACGTAATTGTAGATATACAGTACATAAAGGGTATGAATAGGTGTGAGCTTTTACTGTATATTTAATATTTTATCTGACCCACTTGTAGAAACCGCCTACTCAGATTTATTTAAGTGGTCTGCCACCATAAAGACAGAAAAATATAATGACACCCTGTTACATTAACTGTAAAATAAACGCCGTAACTGCGGCCATATGAAAATTTGGATAAAGATTATACAAACATCCTAAGGAGCTCTATGACATATGAGCGTCGTAATAATGGTTGGTGACCTGACGTAACAGTGCTCCCTGAATTACGTGATCTGTATATACCCAAATACAGATATATCACATAGGGAGATGCAGTCAAACATTGCATTGCTATCGTCGTGGTGAACTATTTCTCCGCTGTTTAAAACTTGTTTGGTAAGTGTCATCAAATATGCTTGTCAATTTGTAGCGAAATCGATATACTGTATCATAATCCTTCAGCTATCTATAATGTAGTGAAACGGCTAATTAATATTGATAAATTCCCTTATTCACAGTGACTTTTGCTCAAACCCCTGTTGCATAATGGGTTAATTTTATATAAAAAAACATTTATATCATAGATATAATACAAGCTTTGAAATGAAATAGCACATTTCCAGGTTTCAGTTAAACATTTTTAAAAAAGCTCATGACTTTAAGCATTCTGAACATTGAGAATGTTATTTGGGAAACAAATGTTTATTATAATGTTTATGTTTAGGATCTGTCTCCTACTGAGTCAGCATGCAGCATTCAACACCATTAGGTTTAATATTCAAAAGTTGTGTATTTCCTGAATTGTTTTTTTTTATTCTTTTCTATTAGACCATACTAGACTGTGCAGGATATCATTTATTTGCCATTTTTGCCTTTTCCAGATACCTGGGAAACAAAGCTCATATCTCATTTGCCAATGGAGCCCAGTCCTAAGCCTGGTGCTCTGTCCCCCTCCCCGAAGGACACAGACTCGAATCGACCCGCGCCCTTAAGGCAACAGGATCTGATCTCCACGTACTGCCCGCCTCCCAAGATACAGCTTCTGAAGGACACCTTCCAAGAGAAACTGATGCAGGAAAAGGAGAAAAAAATGATCGCCATGTACAATCGGCGGCAGGAGGCAGCTCTACAGAAGATGAGAAAATGTTTCCAATATGTCAAATACGCTGCGGAGAAGAAGATGAGGAACAGCTATCGCTTCCAAGCCCAACAGGGCCCCGAGAAGAACATTGTGGGGTATGATCGGTCTTACCCCCTGAAGCCTATGGGTAACAGGAAAGTCTCCGGCCCTGGTGAGGTTCGGGCTGTGGACCGCCCGGACGCACAGAGTGATTCCTTGTTTGCCCCCACCCCGCCTCAGGATGGTCATGAGAGGCCCTGCGAGAGGCCGGGCAGGAGGGGCTCAAGAGTACGCAAACCTAAGGACAGGACTGTCCTCCCCATGGTGGCGACCCCTCCAGGGCAATGCCCTTCTCATGCCAATGGGAAGGAGCACTTTCAGTTGCAAGAGGAGCTACGAAAAGTGGCCGAGGCAGAGGCCGCACTGAAGGAGGAGCATCGCCGGAGGGAGGCCAGCCTGCAGGATGAGATGCGCCGGAAGGAGGCCATGATGAAGGACGAGATTCGCCAGAAGGAGGCCATGATGCAGGCGAAGCTCTTCAGAGCTCAGGAGGAGCTGAGGATGGTTCCGAGAGAGATGGAAGACTCCAGAGAGGTGGCCGGAAGGGAAAATAGAGGCGAGGCAGAGCGAGCTTTGCCCCAGAGGACCATGGGCCAACCACCGCTCTAAGGCCGTGCCTCTTCTGACCTGCAGAATGGAGAAGCAAAAAGCCTTCACTCCAAGGAAAGCCCTTCCTATCAGAGGAGACAACCTTGATTATGGTTCTCCAATGGAAGACGGCGGATGCGCAGAATTGCACTTTCCCTCTGCGCTTTCCCATCAGGAGAGACGTCAAGTGAGCCCTTGCAGCCGTGGGCTAGAAGACGTCCCCTGTGGAAGGAGAAAGTATCTCAAGAAAGCAAGGCTCCCTGAAAGCGACGTGTCAGCGGCACAGGCCGCGCAGGGCCACTTCAGAAATAACACCACATGTCTGGATGAACAAACTCTGTCAGTGGAAAACAGATATTTGTCCCCTACAAGTCTGACGTGCCCTACCGCTGAGCAATTTCCATATGAGAATAGCCAGAGTGGAAACCCTCAGCTGGTGCCCTGTGAACTGTGTCACGGGAAGTTTGCTGTAGAGAGGCTGGAGAAACACAGCAAGATCTGCAAGAAGCTTCAGAATTCAAAGAGGAAGGTTTTTGACTCTTTCAAGCACAGGGCCAAGGGAACAGAACTGGAGACATACATCCATAAGAAGAAGGTTAAACCGCCAATCGTGGTAAGGGCTATCCTTAAACTCTTTCCAAGCTTCCCTTTTTTTCTCCTAGAGTCAGACTCAGCTTATAAATCAATGTAGACAATAAATAAGTGTTTTATGAAGTACTCTTCTGAAAAACTGCCGCAAAGGCACATTTGCCAGACAGAATAAATGTGTCTTAGTGACTTCTGAATTCTGTTGTAAAAATCTACATATCAAGCAAATAGCACTCACAGGAAACAAAACCATAACTACGTAAATTGTACTCTCTACCCAATGACCTGAAAGGTGGCCCCAGAAAGCTACGTTATTACTGTATTGATATTTTCTTGCCTTGTGAATGGTTTGCGACCAGACTGTGTACGCAGTGCTAGTCTGGACTTTTTCTGGAAGCTGTTTTATTGGTTTCATTTCCTGTTCCCAGCTGAGAAAGAACAACTGGAGGCAGAAGCACGAGGATTTCATTCGGAGCATCAAACAGGCCAGGGAGGTGCAGCAGGTGATCACGCAAGGAGGGAAAGTTGTGAACCTGCCCCAGCCCCCCACGAATCCAAACCCCGACTACGTGCCCTGCCCTCACTGCGGCCGGCGCTTTGCCCCCAGGCCGGCACAGAGGCACTTCCCCAAGTGTCAGCACATCAGGAGCCGCCCTCCTCCTCCTCCTCGCAGATGAAAACTGATGTGAAGAAGAGCAAAAGAGTCATGATCTTGGCTCACGACTCACGTCCTGCTTTTTCTTTTTAGAAACACATTTAGCACAGTTCATCCGTATGATGATGAAAAAAAAATGTTACCTTATTTTAATTAAATGATTTTTTTTTGGTGGACTGGTGTTTGCGTAGCTGTGGTTATTTCAGTTTTTCTCTTATCATTCATACACCTTGACCTCCTAAAAATAATTTTTCAACCTGGAACGTACAATTAGCAGGCAATAGAACAGGTCACATTGGTCTTGGAACCATCAAAAAGCAGTATTCACACATTCTCGGCATCAATTTTCCTTAAAAACAACTGAAAAAGCAAGGTAAAGAGTGATTGATTTTTTTAATGAAAGTTATTTGATTTAATTTATTTAATTTTCATAATATTTGAAATATGTTGGGATTAATGTGACTCAATATTATCTGCAGCTCTTACACTCCAGGCACCTGATAAAGTGGAACGCAGTGTCTTTGCCTTACATGGCGCTCAGCTCTTCCTCAATCCCAGCAGAAGCACCAGCAGAAGCAGCAGCCTCCGGGTCCTGCCTCATGCACAGCTTAAAATGCAACACCAAGTAATACAACAAACAACAGGGAAAACCATTCACGATCAGACACATCCGTTGATTGCTGGCTCTCAGTAAAGGGACATTGCATCATTACATCACAAAATAGACTACATTTCAAGGTTAAAGAATTACCATGTTCTGCGATTCAGAACGAGGCAGCAAAACTTCCTATAATCTGTTGTGGCCCTATGACATTGTAAAGGAGCAGGCTTGTGAATACATCTCGTTTAATCCAATGGAAATATAACTCTCAACTTTTTTACGTTTTTGCCAATAAATAATACTACATTGTTAACTCTGCATAAAGAACCTTGGAATGGAACGTTTTTTGCAGTGAAATGTTTGCTGCATAACCTATACCCTTTCTCTCCTACATCACATTGCATTAGTCATTACAGTGATTAGTGAGCAGGAAGGGCTGCATCACATCGCAATTTGCGTGGAACTTGAATGCGAATTTGTTACAACATGGCGTAACTTACAGTCCTTTCACAAAATTCATGATTTTGTGCTCAATTTTGAGTTTGTAAAGTTTTTCTATAATGTCAATGATTTTATTTTGTGACTGAAATTAAATAATTTTGTGTCTGCAAAATTGGGACTGTAGTTCCACCTTAACCTACTAGTACTGTATGTCTTTGGACTGTGGGAAGAAACTGGAGCACCTGGAAGAAATCCACACAAATGAAGGGAGAACATACAATTCCATCCAGACTGCACCCCAGGAATTGAACCCAGGACCCCAGCTCTGTGAACCACAGTGCCACCTCATTGCTATAGTCACTATAATTAATGTCAAAACTCATTTGCAAATGAGCAGCCTGGGATCCAAAAGGATCAAGACAAGGATCCAAACAAAGCACTATCCCAAAGCTTGGCTTTGTACCGTATATAATACAGGGCTTGATGCAGAAGGCAGATAATCAAAGTCCATGCAATAATTGCTAAGGGAAAGTGACTTTGTGTTCTTGGAGGGAAGTCACTCAACACGGAGCTGTGTTAGTGAAATGATTGTTCTGATGTACGGCTGATGTCCAAACACTGAAAACATGATTGTGTATGCAATCGCACTCCTGAGCTCCATTGGGTATGGTTAAAATAACTTTTTATAGTTCATCACATTCAAAGTGTGTGTACTTGATGAAAGTGTAACACGCATTTGGAGGAGTTATTCAGGATTTTCTTTCATTCAACTATTTCAAGACCCATTATTTTCAGATGTTGTAGTATACGTGAATAATGAAAGGCCTTCATATTACACAATGTAGGAATGACTTCGCAGGTGTGAAGAATAAAAGATTAATTCAGCTCACTTTGGGGAGTTTCACAATGGCCCTCCTTATAGAAATGTGGGTTTGATTAAAGGAGTGAAGAAAAAGCACTGAATAATATTTGCTTCTGTAAACGTAATCATCTCAAAATATGGTTGAAGAAATTGAAGAAGGTTAAACATAATCCAAAACGTATAAGGTCAATTTAAGTACAACCAGAATTCTAGTGTTTATGCAATGCATCTGTGGGTTGATATGAAATATGGCCGTACTTAAACTAAACGAGGTTATCGAGAGCATTTTCCGAATACGGCTTTGGCCAGTTGTACTGTGAACTGCGAGGACCGTATCTTATCCTGAACTGGCTGTGCGAATACCGTCCTCTGCTGGCAGAAGGAATAGTTTACAACGGCACTGTATTGGCGATTAGTCCTATTGCTAGAATATTGAAACAACAAGGAGTCCGCGGAGTCAAGCAATGCTGAATAAACAAGTACCTGAAATTCAATAGGATTTTGTGTATTGATTACAAATAGGTGTGGAATTCTCATGTACAGTGGTATTCATGGATTCCTTACACAAGCAGCAGTTGTTATGATGCTTTCGTAATCTGAATATAAATCTGTTATCTACTTAAAACTGTAATTATTGAATAGATTAATGTCTTTGAAATGCTTCATTAACTGGGCAGTTTCCATGTTTGGAAATGTTTTTATTTTGATTGCTGATTGCTAGATACTGTATGTTTAATAGGCATGCTGTTAATATTTTCTACAAGAGCCAAATAAGACAGTTATGCTGTAGTAAGTTCTATATAAGTTATATAACATAAGTTATATTTTGTTCTGAGGTCAATTTGAATCTCATACTAAATAACTGGTGTCCTTTTATCTGAGAAACACTACCTGATTGATCACCTGATGCCTAGAAATTAGCATGCACAGTAGCCCAGCGTTTAGCATTGCTAGCTCACGGTGCTGAGGCCCTGGGTACACTTCTGGACCTGGGGTGCTATCTGTATGGAGCTTGTATGTTCTCCCCATGTTTGCATGAGTTTGCTTTGGGTGCTCCGGCTTCCTCCCACAGTTCAAAGAACTACTGGTAGGTTAATTGGCTTCTGGGATAATTGGTGAGTGTCTGTGTCTTCCCTGCATTGGACTACCATCCAGTCCCAGGTATCTCCTGCTTATTACTTTCTGAGGCTCTGGCTCCCCCGTGCCCCGCGACCCCCTGACCCCCTGACCCTGAATTGGATGAAGCGGTTAGAAAATGGGTGGTTTCTGTTATGCTCTGGTCATGCTCTGCCATAGCAACAACTTGTAAAAAATGCAGATGCTAGGATTTAACTCAAAGAAGGAGCTCAGATCACTGTGTTGGCATCACTGTACAGGTGTCCGGTGTGTTTTAGAACATATGTTAAAATCTTATTTAATAACTTCTAGACTTTTTACCCCCCATATCAGTCTGCAGGTGCACAGTGGTCTGTGGACACCCTCCTTGCTCTGTCGTAAAACAGGAAATAAAAAGCAACTGGTTTTGACTTTAATGCACTGAGACTGTGGAACTCACAGAACTCTCTTGTCAGAAAGGCAGCTTCTAACAGCTTTTAAGTGAAGACTAAGAACACTTTTCTATTTTATTAAAATAGATTATATATGTTTTGTTTAAATATATGTTATAAATGTTAAAACGACAGCTCGTATAAGCTTGTATTTTTACCTTTCGATCATTTTTATAATTGCTTTGAGTTGCTTTTACCATGATAAACAGTACAAAATATGAGGTGTTGAACTTGTCTAAAGTTTTAAAGCGCTTTATGACGTAAAGTGTGATGACAGTCCTTGGCGGTCTATGTAACAATTCTTCTTGAAGTAGGTCATCGGGCCAACAGTATACAAACATTACAGCTCAAGTGCTTTTGTATCTGAACGCTTTTAGGTAAGTTATTTAGCAGCTGCGGTATTAATAATGATTTTAATGGCAAATTCAATTGCAGGTAAAATAAAAATGGCGGATAACTTTCTTTCTAGCTTCGTGAAGCGGTCGCGCTATATTATACATATATACCATAATAAGAAACATAATATGTACAGTAGAATTTTTCACTTTAAGCTGGCATTATCCAGAACCGGGTCAGGGCCCGGACCCGGACCGTGCAGTGTGGTCCGCCGGCCTTCTAAAGATGTTTAGGAGATCGAGGCGCCCTTGGATTTGATTAGAAACTTGCATAATTTCTTAACTTGACCCCATTATCTTAAAAAAAACGGCCAGGCCAAGACCAAAGCATGAAGGCTGCGAGGATCGGGGGACTCTCATTTTTGGTCACAGCGTACAGTAGTAGATCAGTAACCTCTGTTTATCGTGATAACCTTTAATTATTTTCCAGTACTTTTTTAAATGATAAAACACATTGTCTCGCCAGTTTTGCTAAAGATACGGTTTTAGTGTTTACGCATAAATTTGTAAGCCGTAGGTTTAAATCTCGTGGTCTTATTTTCTGCATTTTCATCGTAAGGGAAGGCGCTCGTTTGCGATTTACGCGCTGAATATTGTAAGCAGAGGAGCCTTAAGGCACAGCCTCGCCTTAACACCATCGTTTGCATTGTCATTGTCATCCAGAAAAGCAGTCGTAAGAAAATGAATCTGTGGCGGCTCCGAACATTAAAAAAACTATATCTAGACTGCAAATACATCCCAATCTTACTATCAACACGTTTTAAGAGCCCTCTCCTTTCCACCGGTATACAAGCTAAGAGAGAAATATTGGAAATCCCATCTGAAGTAGCCCTCGTCTCACCTTCGGAGCTGTGAGCGATGGGGATCATAATTAAAAGGGGTACAGTTACTTTGAAAATGTGTATGTGATACTTAAATTTAAATAAAATAAAAAGATAAATTATATAACACAGACTGCTATCTATGTCCATGTGTTTAAGACGTATGAATCGGTTTTAAAACAGGCACACCCCTTCTCACAAATCCGACTGGAGTCTCAGTCCGTCGTCGCGATGAATTAGGAGCTCAGATGTAGGCTAAGTGATTGCAATTTACTTATTTAAAAGAACCACTTCAAATCAAAAGGGAGACATTTTGTAATGGTAGTTATCGTATTATAGTATACGATAACTGTATACGTAGTATACGTAATTGTAGATATACAGTACATAAAGGGTATGAATAGGTGTGAGCTTTTACTGTATATTTAATATTTTATCTGACCCACTTGTAGAAACCGCCTACTCAGATTTATTTAAGTGGTCTGCCACCATAAAGACAGAAAAATATAATGACACCCTGTTACATTAACTGTAAAATAAACGCCGTAACTGCGGCCATATGAAAATTTGGATAAAGATTATACAAACATCCTAAGGAGCTCTATGACATATGAGCGTCGTAATAATGGTTGGTGACCTGACGTAACAGTGCTCCCTGAATTACGTGATCTGTATATACCCAAATACAGATATATCACATAGGGAGATGCAGTCAAACATTGCATTGCTATCGTCGTGGTGAACTATTTCTCCGCTGTTTAAAACTTGTTTGGTAAGTGTCATCAAATATGCTTGTCAATTTGTAGCGAAATCGATATACTGTATCATAATCCTTCAGCTATCTATAATGTAGTGAAACGGCTAATTAATATTGATCAATTCCCTTATTCACAGTGACTTTTGCTCAAACCCCTGTTGCATAATGGGTTAATTTTATATAAAAAAACATTTATATCATAGATATAATACAAGCTTTGAAATGAAATAGCACATTTCCAGGTTTCAGTTAAACATTTTTAAAAAAGCTCATGACTTTAAGCATTCTGAACATTGAGAATGTTATTTGGGAAACAAATGTTTATTATAATGTTTATGTTTAGGATCTGTCTCCTACTGAGTCAGCATGCAGCATTCAACACCATTAGGTTTAATATTAAAAAGTTGTGTATTTCCTGAATTGTTTTTTTTTATTCTTTTCTATTAGACCATACTAGACTGTGCAGGATATCATTTATTTGCCATTTTTGCCTTTTCCAGATACCTGGGAAACAAAGCTCATATCTCATTTGCCAATGGAGCCCAGTCCTAAGCCTGGTGCTCTGTCCCCCTCCCCGAAGGACACAGACTCGAATCGACCCGCGCCCTTAAGGCAACAGGATCTGATCTCCACGTACTGCCCGCCTCCCAAGATACAGCTTCTGAAGGACACCTTCCAAGAGAAACTGATGCAGGAAAAGGAGAAAAAAATGATCGCCATGTACAATCGGCGGCAGGAGGCAGCTCTACAGAAGATGAGAAAATGTTTCCAATATGTCAAATACGCTGCGGAGAAGAAGATGGGGAACAGCTATCGCTTCCAAGCCCAACAGGGCCCCGAGAAGAACATTGTGGGGTATGATCGGTCTTACCCCCTGAAGCCTATGGGTAACAGGAAAGTCTCCGGCCCTGGTGAGGTTCGGGCTGTGGACCGCCCGGACGCACAGAGTGATTCCTTGTTTGCCCCCACCCCGCCTCAGGATGGTCATGAGAGGCCCTGCGAGAGGCCGGGCAGGAGGGGCTCAAGAGTACGCAAACCTAAGGACAGGACTGTCCTCCCCATGGTGGCGACCCCTCCAGGGCAATGCCCTTCTCATGCCAATGGGAAGGAGCACTTTCAGTTGCAAGAGGAGCTACGAAAAGTGGCCGAGGCAGAGGCCGCGCTGAAGGAGGAGCATCGCCGGAGGGAGGCCAGCCTGCAGGATGAGATGCGCCGGAAGGAGGCCATGATGAAGGACGAGATTCGCCAGAAGGAGGCCATGATGCAGGCGAAGCTCTTCAGAGCTCAGGAGGAGCTGAGGATGGTTCCGAGAGAGATGGAAGACTCCAGAGAGGTGGCCGGAAGGGAAAATAGAGGCGAGGCAGAGCGAGCTTTGCCCCAGAGGACCATGGGCCAACCACCGCTCTAAGGCCGTGCCTCTTCTGACCTGCAGAATGGAGAAGCAAAAAGCCTTCACTCCAAGGAAAGCCCTTCCTATCAGAGGAGACAACCTTGATTATGGTTCTCCAATGGAAGACGGCGGATGCGCAGAATTGCACTTTCCCTCTGCGCTTTCCCATCAGGAGAGACGTCAAGTGAGCCCTTGCAGCCGTGGGCTAGAAGACGTCCCCTGTGGAAGGAGAAAGTATCTCAAGAAAGCAAGGCTCCCTGAAAGCGACGTGTCAGCGGCACAGGCCGCGCAGGGCCACTTCAGAAATAACACCACATGTCTGGATGAACAAACTCTGTCAGTGGAAAACAGATATTTGTCCCCTACAAGTCTGATGTGCCCTACCGCTGAGCAATTTCCATATGAGAATAGCCAGAGTGGAAACCCTCAGCTGGTGCCCTGTGAACTGTGTCACGGGAAGTTTGCTGTAGAGAGGCTGGAGAAACACAGCAAGATCTGCAAGAAGCTTCAGAATTCAAAGAGGAAGGTTTTTGACTCTTTCAAGCACAGGGCCAAGGGAACAGAACTGGAGACATACATCCATAAGAAGAAGGTTAAACCGCCAATCGTGGTAAGGGCTATCCTTAAACTCTTTCCAAGCTTCCCTTTTTTTCTCCTAGAGTCAGACTCAGCTTATAAATCAATGTAGACAATAAATAAGTGTTTTATGAAGTACTCTTCTGAAAAACTGCCGCAAAGGCACATTTGCCAGACAGAATAAATGTGTCTTAGTGACTTCTGAATTCTGTTGTAAAAATCTACATATCAAGCAAATAG
The DNA here is from genome assembly GCF_040954835.1 of Lepisosteus oculatus. Taxonomy (NCBI): domain Eukaryota; kingdom Metazoa; phylum Chordata; class Actinopteri; order Semionotiformes; family Lepisosteidae; genus Lepisosteus; species Lepisosteus oculatus. Next base: position 1,026,649 of record NW_027168106.1, read on the forward strand.
CACTCACAGGAAACAAAACCATAACTACGTAAATTGTACTCTCTACCCAATGACCTGAAAGGTGGCCCCAGAAAGCTACGTTATTACTGTATTGATATTTTCTTGCCTTGTGAATGGTTTGCGACCAGACTGTGTACGCAGTGCTAGTCTGGACTTTTTCTGGAAGCTGTTTTATTGGTTTCATTTCCTGTTCCCAGCTGAGAAAGAACAACTGGAGGCAGAAGCACGAGGATTTCATTCGGAGCATCAAACAGGCCAGGGAGGTGCAGCAGGTGATCACGCAAGGAGGGAAAGTTGTGAACCTGCCCCAGCCCCCCACGAATCCAAACCCCGACTACGTGCCCTGCCCTCACTGCGGCCGGCGCTTTGCCCCCAGGCCGGCACAGAGGCACTTCCCCAAGTGTCAGCACATCAGGAGCCGCCCTCCTCCTCCTCCTCGCAGATGAAAACTGATGTGAAGAAGAGCAAAAGAGTCATGATCTTGGCTCACGACTCACGTCCTGCTTTTTCTTTTTAGAAACACATTTAGCACAGTTCATCCGTATGATGATGAAAAAAAAATGTTACCTTATTTCAATTAAATGATTTTTTTTTGGTGGACTGGTGTTTGCGTAGCTGTGGTTATTTCAGTTTTTCTCTTATCATTCATACACCTTGACCTCCTAAAAATAATTTTTCAACCTGGAACGTACAATTAGCAGGCAATAGAACAGGTCACATTGGTCTTGGAACCATCAAAAAGCAGTATTCACACATTCTCGGCATCAATTTTCCTTAAAAACAACTGAAAAAGCAAGGTAAAGAGTGATTGATTTTTTTAATGAAAGTTATTTGATTTAATTTATTTAATTTTCATAATATTTGAAATATGTTGGGATTAATGTGACTCAATATTATCTGCAGCTCTTACACTCCAGGCACCTGATAAAGTGGAACGCAGTGTCTTTGCCTTACATGGCGCTCAGCTCTTCCTCAATCCCAGCAGAAGCACCAGCAGAAGCAGCAGCCTCCGGGTCCTGCCTCATGCACAGCTTAAAATGCAACACCAAGTAATACAACAAACAACAGGGAAAACCATTCACGATCAGACACATCCGTTGATTGCTGGCTCTCAGTAAAGGGACATTGCATCATTACATCACAAAATAGACTACATTTCAAGGTTAAAGAATTACCATGTTCTGCGATTCAGAACGAGGCAGCAAAACTTCCTATAATCTGTTGTGGCCCTATGACATTGTAAAGGAGCAGGCTTGTGAATACATCTCGTTTAATCCAATGGAAATATAACTCTCAACTTTTTTACGTTTTTGCCAATAAATAATACTACATTGTTAACTCTGCATAAAGAACCTTGGAATGGAACGTTTTTTGCAGTGAAATGTTTGCTGCATAACCTATACCCTTTCTCTCCTACATCACATTGCATTAGTCATTACAGTGATTAGTGAGCAGGAAGGGCTGCATCACATCGCAATTTGTGTGGAACTTGAATGCGAATTTGTTACAACATGGCGTAACTTACAGTCCTTTCACAAAATTCATGATTTTGTGCTCAATTTTGAGTTTGTAAAGTTTTTCTATAATGTCAATGATTTTATTTTGTGACTGAAATTAAATAATTTTGTGTCTGCAAAATTGGGACTGTAGTTCCACCTTAACCTACTAGTACTGTATGTCTTTGGACTGTGGGAAGAAACTGGAGCACCTGGAAGAAATCCACACAAATGAAGGGAGAACATACAATTCCATCCAGACTGCACCCCAGGAATTGAACCCAGGACCCCAGCTCTGTGAACCACAGTGCCAGCTCATTGCTATAGTCACTATAATTAATGTCAAAACTAATTTGCAAATGAGCAGCCTGGGATCCAAAAGGATCAAGACAAGGATCCAAACAAAGCACTATCCCAAAGCTTGGCTTTGTACCGTATATAATACAGGGCTTGATGCAGAAGGCAGATAATCAAAGTCCATGCAATAATTGCTAAGGGAAAGTGACTTTGTGTTCTTGGAGGGAAGTCACTCAACACGGAGCTGTGTTAGTGAAATGATTGTTCTGATGTACGGCTGATGTCCAAACACTGAAAACATGATTGTGTATGCAATCGCACTCCTGAGCTCCATTGGGTATGGTTAAAATAACTTTTTATAGTTCATCACATTCAAAGTGTGTGTACTTGATGAAAGTGTAACACGCATTTGGAGGAGTTATTCAGGATTTTCTTTCATTCAACTATTTCAAGACCCATTATTTTCAGATGTTGTAGTATACGTGAATAATGAAAGGCCTTCATATTACACAATGAAGGAATGACTTCGCAGGTGTGAAGAATAAAAGATTAATTCAGCTCACTTTGGGGAGTTTCACAATGGCCCTCCTTATAGAAATGTGGGTTTGATTAAAGGAGTGAAGAAAAAGCACTGAATAATATTTGCTTCTGTAAACGTAATCATCTCAAAATATGGTTGAAGAAATTGAAGAAGGTTAAACATAATCCAAAACGTATAAGGTCAATTTAAGTACAACCAGAATTCTAGTGTTTATGCAATGCATCTGTGGGTTGATATGAAATATGGCCGTACTTAAACTAAACGAGGTTATCGAGAGCATATTCCGAATACGGCTTTGGCCAGTTGTACTGTGAACTGCGAGGACCGTATCTTATCCTGAACTGGCTGTGCGAATACCGTCCTCTGCTGGCAGAAGGAATAGATTACAACGGCACTGTATTGGCGATTAGTCCTATTGCTAGAATATTGAAACAACAAGGAGTCCGCGGAGTCAAGCAATGCTGAATAAACAAGTACCTGAAATTCAATAGGATTTTGTGTATTGATTACAAATAGGTGTGGAATTCTCATGTACAGTGGTATTCATGGATTCCTTACACAAGCAGCAGTTGTTATGATGCTTTCGTAATCTGAATATAAATCTGTTATCTACTTAAAACTGTAATTATTGAATAGATTAATGTCTTTGAAATGCTTCATTAACTGGGCAGTTTCCATGTTTGGAAATGTTTTTATTTTGATTGCTGATTGCTAGATACTGTATGTTTAATAGGCATGCTGTTAATATTTTCTACAAGAGCCAAATAAGACAGTTATGCTGTAGTAAGTTCTATATAAGTTATATAACATAAGTTATATTTTGTTCTGAGGTCAATTTGAATCTCATACTAAATAACTGGTGTCCTTTTATCTGAGAAACACTACCTGATTGATCACCTGATGCCTAGAAATTAGCATGCACAGTAGCCCAGCGTTTAGCATTGCTCGCTCACAGTGCTGAGGCCCTGGGTACACTTCTGGACCTGGGGTGCTATCTGTATGGAGCTTGTATGTTCTCCCCATGTTTGCATGAGTTTGCTTTGGGTGCTCCGGCTTCCTCCCACAGTTCAAAGAACTACTGGTAGGTTAATTGGCTTCTGGGATAATTGGTGAGTGTCTGTGTCTTCCCTGCATTGGACTACCATCCAGTCCCAGGTATCTCCTGCTTATTACTTTCTGAGGCTCTGGCTCCCCCGTGCCCCGCGACCCCCTGAATTGGATGAAGCGGTTAGAAAATGGGTGGTTTCTGTTATGCTCTGGTCATGCTCTGCCATAGCAACAACTTGTAAAAAATGCAGATGCTAGGATTTAACTCAAAGAAGGAGCTCAGATCACTGTGTTGGCATCACTGTACAGGTGTCCGGTGTGTTTTAGAACATGTGCTAAAATCTTATTTACTAACTTCTAGACTTTTTACCCCCCATATCAGTCTGCAGGTGCACAGTGGTCTGTGGACACCCTCCTTGCTCTGTCGTAAAAGAGGAAATAAAAAGCAACTGGTTTTGACTTTAATGCACTGAGACTGTGGAACTCACAGAACTCTCTTGTCAGAAAGGCAGCTTCTAACAGCTTTTAAGTGAAGACTAAGAACACTTTTCTATTTTATTAAAATAGATTATATATGTTTTGTTTAAATATATGTTATAAATGTTAAAACGACAGCTCGTATAAGCTTGTATTTTTACCTTTCGATCATTTTTATAATTGCTTTGAGTTGCTTTTACCATGATAAACAGTACAAAATATGAGGTGTTGAACTTGTCTAAAGTTTTAAAGCGCTTTATGACGTAAAGTGTGATGACAGTCCTTGGCGGTCTATGTAACAATTCTTCTTGAAGTAGGTCATCGGGCCAACAGTATACAAACATTACAGCTCAAGTGCTTTTGTATCTGAACGCTTTTAGGTAAGTTATTTAGCAGCTGCGGTATTAATAATGATTTTAATGGCAAATTCAATTGCAGGTAAAATAAAAATGGCGGATAACTTTCTTTCTAGCTTCGTGAAGCGGTCGCGCTATATTATACATATATACCATAATAAGAAACATAATATGTACAGTAGAATTTTTCACTTTAAGCTGGCATTATCCAGAACCGGGTCAGGGCCCGGACCCGGACCGTGCAGTGTGGTCCGCCGGCCTTCTAAAGATGTTTAGGAGATCGAGGCGCCCTTGGATTTGATTAGAAACTTGCATAATTTCTTAACTTGACCCCATTATCTTAAAAAAAAACGGCCAGGCCAAGACCAAAGCATGAAGGCTGCGAGGATCGGGGGACTCTCATTTTTGGTCACAGCGTACAGTAGTAGATCAGTAACCTCTGTTTATCGTGATAACCTTTAATTATTTTCCAGTACTTTTTTAAATGATAAAACACATTGTCTCGCCAGTTTTGCTAAAGATACGGTTTTAGTGTTTACGCATAAATTTGTAAGCCGTAGGTTTAAATCTCGTGGTCTTATTTTCTGCATTTTCATCGTAAGGGAAGGCGCTCGTTTGCGATTTACGCGCTGAATATTGTAAGCAGAGGAGCCTTAAGGCACAGCCTCGCCTTAACACCATCGTTTGCATTGTCATTGTCATCCAGAAAAGCAGTCGTAAGAAAATGAATCTGTGGCGGCTCCGAACATTAAAAAAACTATATCTAGACTGCAAATACATCCCAATCTTACTATCAACACGTTTTAAGACCCCTCTCCTTTCCACCGGTATACAAGCTAAGAGAGAAATATTGGAAATCCCATCTGAAGTAGCCCTCGTCTCACCTTCGGAGCTGTGAGCGATGGGGATCATAATTAAAAGGGGTACAGTTACTTTGAAAATGTGTATGTGATACTTAAATTTAAATAAAATAAAAAGATAAATTATATAACACAGACTGCTATCTATGTCCATGTGTTTAAGACGTATGAATCGGTTTTAAAACAGGCACACCCCTTTACTTCTCACAAATCCAACTGGAGTCTCAGTCCGTCGTCGCGATGAATTAGGAGCTCAGATGTAGGCTAAGTGATTGCAATTTACTTATTTAAAAGAACCACTTCAAATCAAAAGGGAGACATTTTGTAATGGTAGTTATCGTATTATAGTATACGATAACTGTATACGTAGTATACGTAATTGTAGATATACAGTACATAAAGGGTATGAATAGGTGTGAACTTTTACTGTATATTTAATATTTTATCTGACCCACTTGTAGAAACCGCCTACTCAGATTTATTTAAGTGGTCTGCCACCATAAACAAACATCCTAAGGAGCTCTATGACATATGAGCGTCGTAATAATGGTTGGTGACCTGACGTAACAGTGCTCCCTGAATTACGTGATCTGTATATACCCAAATACAGATATATCACATAGGGAGATGCAGTCAAACATTGCATTGCTATCGTCGTGGTGAACTATTTCTCCGCTGTTTAAAACTTGTTTGGTAAGTGTCATCAAATATGCTTGTCAATTTGTAGCGAAATCGATATACTGTATCATAATCCTTCAGCTATCTATAATGTAGTGAAACGGCTAATTAATATTGATAAATTCCCTTATTCACAGTGACTTTTGCTCAAACCCCTGTTGCATAATGGGTTAATTTTATATAAAAAAAACATTTATATCATAGATATAATACAAGCTTTGAAATGAAATAGCACATTTCCAGGTTTCAGTTAAACATTTTTAAAAAAGCTCATGACTTTAAGCATTCTGAACATTGAGAATGTTATTTGGGAAATAAATGTTTATTATAATGTTTATGTTTAGGATCTGTCTCCTACTGAGTCAGCATGCAGCATTCAACACCATTAGGTTTAATATTAAAAAGTTGTTTATTTCCTGAATTGTTTTTTTTTTATTCTTTTCTATTAGACCATACTAGACTGTGCAGGATATCATTTATTTGCCATTTTTGCCTTTTCCAGATACCTGGGAAACAAAGCTCATATCTCATTTGCCAATGGAGCCCAGTCCTAAGCCTGGTGCTCTGTCCCCCTCCCCGAAGGACACAGACTCGAATCGACCCGCGCCCTTAAGGCAACAGGATCTGATTTCCACGTACTGCCCGCCTCCCAAGATACAGCTTCTGAAGGCCACCTTCCAAGAGAAACTGATGCAGGAAAAGGAGAAAAAAATGATCGCCATGTACAATCGGCGGCAGGAGGCAGCTCTACAGAAGATGAGAAAATGTTTCCAATATGTCAAATACGCTGCGGAGAAGAAGATGGGGAACAGCTATCGCTTCCAAGCCCAACAGGGCCCCGAGAAGAACATTGTGGGGTATGATCGGTCTTACCCCCTGAAGCCTATGGGTAACAGGAAAGTCTCCGGCCCTGGTGAGGTTCGGGCTGTGGACCGCCCGGACGCACAGAGTGATTCCTTGTTTGCCCCCACCCCGCCTCAGGATGGTCATGAGAGGCCCTGCGAGAGGCCGGGCAGGAGGGGCTCAAGAGTACGCAAACCTAAGGACAGGACTGTCCTCCCCATGGTGGCGACCCCTCCAGGGCAATGCCCTTCTCATGCCAATGGGAAGGAGCACTTTCAGTTGCAAGAGGAGCTACGAAAAGTGGCCGAGGCAGAGGCCGCGCTGAAGGAGGAGCATCGCCGGAGGGAGGCCAGCCTGCAGGATGAGATGCGCCGGAAGGAGGCCATGATGAAGGACGAGATTCGCCAGAAGGAGGCCATGATGCAGGCGAAGCTCTTCAGAGCTCAGGAGGAGCTGAGGATGGTTCCGAGAGAGATGGAAGACTCCAGAGAGGTGGCCGGAAGGGAAAATAGAGGCGAGGCAGAGCGAGTTTTGCCCCAGAGGACCATGGGCCAACCACCGCTCTAAGGCCGTGCCTCTTCTGACCTGCAGAATGGAGAAGCAAAAAGCCTTCACTCCAAGGAAAGCCCTTCCTATCAGAGGAGACAACCTTGATTATGGTTCTCCAATGGAAGATGGCGGATGCGCAGAATCGCACTTTCCCTCTGCGCTTTCCCATCAGGAGAGACGTCAAGTGAGCCCTTGCAGCCGTGGGCTAGAAGACGTCTCCTGTGGAAGGAGAAAGTATCTCAAGAAAGCAAGGCTCCCTGAAAGCGACGTGTCAGCGGCACAGGCCGCGCAGGGCCACTTCAGAAATAACACCACATGTCTGGATGAACAAACTCTGTCAGTGGAAAACAGATATTTGTCCCCTACAAGTCTGATGTGCCCTACCGCTGAGCAATTTCCATATGAGAATAGCCAGAGTGGAAACCCTCAGCTGGTGCCCTGTGAACTGTGTCACGGGAAGTTTGCTGTAGAGAGGCTGGAGAAACACAGCAAGATCTGCAAGAAGCTTCAGAATTCAAAGAGGAAGGTTTTTGACTCTTTCAAGCACAGGGCCAAGGGAACAGAACTGGAGACATACATCCATAAGAAGAAGGTTAAACCGCCAATCGTGGTAAGGGCTATCCTTAAACTCTTTCCAAGCTTCCCTTTTTTTCTCCTAGAGTCAGACTCAGCTTATAAATCAATGTAGACAATAAATAAGTGTTTTATGAATTACTCTTCTGAAAAACTGCCGCAAAGGCACATTTGCCAGACAGAATAAATGTGTCTTAGTGACTTCTGAATTCTGTTGTAAAAATCTACATATCAAGCAAATAGCACTCACAGGAAACAAAACCATAACTACGTAAATTGTACTCTCTACCCAATGACCTGAAAGGTGGCCCCAGAAAGCTACGTTATTACTGTATTGATATTTTCTTGCCTTGTGAATGGTTTGCGACCAGACTGTGTACGCAGTGCTAGTCTGGACTTTTTCTGGAAGCTGTTTTATTGGTTTCATTTCCTGTTCCCAGCTGAGAAAGAACAACTGGAGGCAGAAGCACGAGGATTTCATTCGGAGCATCAAACAGGCCAGGGAGGTGCAGCAGGTGATCACGCAAGGAGGGAAAGTTGTGAACCTGCCCCAGCCCCCCGCGAATCCAAACCCCGACTACGTGCCCTGCCCTCACTGCGGCCGGCGCTTTGCCCCCAGGCCGGCACAGAGGCACATCCCCAAGTGTCAGCACATCAGGAGCCGCCCTCCTCCTCCTCGCAGATGAAAATTGATGTGAAGAAGAGCAAAAGAGTCATGATCTTGGCTCACGACTCACGTCCTGCTTTTTCTTTTTAGAAACACATTTAGCACAGTTCATCCGTATGATGATGAAAAAAAAATGTTACCTTATTTTAATTAAATGATTTTTTTTTTGGTGGACTGGTGTTTGCGTAGCTGTGGTTATTTCAGTTTTTCTCTTATCATTCATACACCTTGACCTCCTAAAAATAATTTTTCAACCTGGAACGTACAATTAGCAGGCAATAGAACAGGTCACATTGGTCTTGGAACCATCAAAAAGCAGTATTCACACATTCTCGGCATCAATTTTCCTTAAAAACAACTGAAAAAGCAAGGTAAAGAGTGATTGATTTTTTTAATGAAAGTTATTTGATTTAATTTATTTAATTTTCATAATATTTGAAATATGTTGGGATTAATGTGACTCAATATTATCTGCAGCTCTTACACTCCAGGCACCTGATAAAGTGGAACGCAGTGTCTTTGCCTTACATGGCGCTCAGCTCTTCCTCAATCCCAGCAGAAGCACCAGCAGAAGCAGCAGCCTCCGGGTCCTGCCTCATGCACAGCTTAAAATGCAACACCAAGTAATACAACAAACAACAGGGAAAACCATTCACGATCAGACACATCCGTTGATTGCTGGCTCTCAGTAAAGGGACATTGCATCATTACATCACAAAATAGACTACATTTCAAGGTTAAAGAATTACCATGTTCTGCTATTCAGAACGAGGCAGCAAAACTTCCTATAATCTGTTGTGGCCCTGTGACATTGTAAAGGAGCAGGCTTGTGAATACATCTCGTTTAATCCAATGGAAATATAACTCTCAACTTTTTTACGTTTTTGCCAATAAATAATACTACATTGTTAACTCTGCATAAAGAACCTTGGAATGGAACGTTTTTTGCAGTGAAATGTTTGCTGCATAACCTATACCCTTTCTCTCCTACATCACATTGCATTAGTCATTACAGTGATTAGTGAGCAGGAAGGGCTGCATCACATCGCAATTTGTGTGGAACTTGAATGCGAATTTGTTACAACATGGCGTAACTTACAGTCCTTTCACAAAATTCATGATTTTGTGCTCAATTTTGAGTTTGTAAAGTTTTTCTATAATGTCAATGATTTTATTTTGTGACTGAAATTAAATAATTTTGTGTCTGCAAAATTGGGACTGTAGTTCCACCTTAACCTACTAGTACTGTATGTCTTTGGACTGTGGGAAGAAACTGGAGCACCTGGAAGAAATCCACACAAATGAAGGGAGAACATACAATTCCATCCAGACTGCACCCCAGGAATTGAACCCAGGACCCCAGCTCTGTGAACCACAGTGCCAGCTCATTGCTATAGTCACTATAATTAATGTCAAAACTCATTTGCAAATGAGCAGCCTGGGATCCAAAAGGATCAAGACAAGGATCCAAACAAAGCACTATCCCAAAGCTTGGCTTTGTACCGTATATAATACAGGGCTTGATGCAGAAGGCAGATAATCAAAGTCCATGCAATAATTGCTAAGGGAAAGTGACTTTGTGTTCTTGGAGGGAAGTCACTCAACATGGAGCTGTGTTAGTGAAATGATTGTTCTGATGTACGGCCGATGTCCAAACACTGAAAACATGATTGTGTATGCAATCGCACTCCTGAGCTCCATTGGGTATGGTTAAAATAACTTTTTATAGTTCATCACATTCAAAGTGTGTGTACTTGATGAAAGTGTAACACGCATTTGGAGGAGTTATTCAGGATTTTCTTTCATTCAACTATTTCAAGACCCATTATTTTCAGATGTTGTAGTATACGTGAATAATGAAAGGCCTTCATATTACACAATGTAGGAATGACTTCGCAGGTGTGAAGAATAAAAGATTAATTCAGCTCACTTTGGGGAGTTTCACAATGGCCCTCCTTATAGAAATGTGGGTTTGATTAAAGGAGTGAAGAAAAAGCACTGAATAATATTTGCTTCTGTAAACGTAATCATCTCAAAATATGGTTGAAGAAATTGAAGAAGGTTAAACATAATCCAAAACGTATAAGGTCAATTTAAGTACAACCAGAATTCTAGTGTTTATGCAATGCATCTGTGGGTTGATATGAAATATGGCCGTACTTAAACTAAACGAGGTTATCGAGAGCATATTCCGAATACGGCTTTGGCCAGTTGTACTGTGAACTGCGAGGACCGTATCTTATCCTGAACTGGCTGTGCGAATACCGTCCTCTGCTGGCAGAAGGAATAGATTACAACGGCACTGTATTGGCGATTAGTCCTATTGCTAGAATATTGAAACAACAAGGAGTCCGCGGAGTCAAGCAATGCTGAATAAACAAGTACCTGAAATTCAATAGGATTTTGTGTATTGATTACAAATAGGTGTGGAATTCTCATGTACAGTGGTATTCATGGATTCCTTACACAAGCAGCAGTTGTTATGATGCTTTCGTAATCTGAATATAAATCTGTTATCTACTTAAAACTGTAATTATTGAATAGATTAATGTCTTTGAAATGCTTCATTAACTGGGCAGTTTCCATGTTTGGAAATGTTTTTATTTTGATTGCTGATTGCTAGATACTGTATGTTTAATAGGCATGCTGTTAATATTTTCTACAAGAGCCAAATAAGACTGTATGTTTAATAGGCATGCTGTTAATATTTTCTACAAGAGCCAAATAAGACAGTTATGCTGTAGTAAGTTCTATATAAGTTATATAACATAAGTTATATTTTGTTCTGAGGTCAATTTGAATCTCATACTAAATAACTGGTGTCCTTTTATCTGAGAAACACTACCTGATTGATCACCTGATGCCTAGAAATTAGCATGCACAGTAGCCCAGCGTTTAGCATTGCTCGCTCACAGTGCTGAGGCCCTGGGTACACTTCTGGACCTGGGGTGCTATCTGTATGGAGTTTGTTTGTTCTCCCCATGTTTGCATGAGTTTGCTTTGGGTGCTCCGGCTTCCTCCCACAGTTCAAAGAACTACTGGTAGGTTAATTGGCTTCTGGGATAATTGGTGAGTGTCTGTGTCTTCCCTGCATTGGACTACCATCCAGTCCCAGGTATCTCCTGCTTATTACTTTCTGAGGCTCTGGCTCCCCCGTGCCCCGCGACCCCCTGACCCCCTGACCCTGAATTGGATGAAGCGGTTAGAAAATGGGTGGTTTCTGTTATGCTCTGGTCATGCTCTGCCATAGCAACAACTTGTAAAAAATGCAGATGCTAGGATTTAACTCAAAGAAGGAGCTCAGATCACTGTGTTGGCATCACTGTACAGGTGTCCGGTGTGTTTTAGAACATATGTTAAAATCTTATTTACTAACTTCTAGACTTTTTACCCCCCATATCAGTCTGCAGGTGCACAGTGGTCTGTGGACACCCTCCTTGCTCTGTCGTAAAAGAGGAAATAAAAAGCAACTGGTTTTGACTTTAATGCACTGAGACTGTGGAACTCACAGAACTCTCTTGTCAGAAAGGCAGCTTCTAACAGCTTTTAAGTGAAGACTAAGAACACTTTTCTATTTTATTAAAATAGATTATATATGTTTTGTTTAAATATATGTTATAAATGTTAAAACGACAGCTCGTATAAGCTTGTATTTTTACCTTTCGATCATTTTTATAATTGCTTTGAGTTGCTTTTACCATGATAAACAGTACAAAATATGAGGTGTTGAACTTGTCTAAAGTTTTAAAGCGCTTTATGACGTAAAGTGTGATGACAGTCCTTGGCGGTCTATGTAACAATTCTTCTTGAAGTAGGTCATCGGGCCAACAGTATACAAACATTACAGCTCAAGTGCTTTTGTATCTGAACGCTTTTAGGTAAGTTATTTAGCAGCTGCGGTATTAATAATGATTTTAATGGCAAATTCAATTGCAGGTAAAATAAAAATGGCGGATAACTTTCTTTCTAGCTTCGTGAAGCGGTCGCGCTATATTATACATATATACCATAATAAGAAACATAATATGTACAGTAGAATTTTTCACTTTAAGCTGGCATTATCCAGAACCGGGTCAGGGCCCGGACCCGGACCGTGCAGTGTGGTCCGCCGGCCTTCTAAAGATGTTTAGGAGATCGAGGCGCACTTGGATTTGATTAGAAACTTGCATAATTTCTTAACTTGACCCCATTATCTTAAAAAAAACGGCCAGGCCAAGACCAAAGCATGAAGGCTGCGAGGATCGGGGGACTCTCATTTTTGGTCACAGCGTACAGTAGTAGATCAGTAACCTCTGTTTATCGTGATAACCTTTAATTATTTTCCAGTACTTTTTTAAATGATAAAACACATTGTCTCGCCAGTTTTGCTAAAGATACGGTTTTAGTGTTTACGCATAAATTTGTAAGCCGTAGGTTTAAATCTCGTGGTCTTATTTTCTGCATTTTCATCGTAAGGGAAGGCGCTCGTTTGCGATTTACGCGCTGAATATTGTAAGCAGAGGAGCCTTAAGGCACAGCCTCGCCTTAACACCATCGTTTGCATTGTCATTGTCATCCAGAAAAGCAGTCGTAAGAAAATGAATCTGTGGCGGCTCCGAACATTAAAAAAACTATATCTAGACTGCAAATACATCCCAATCTTACTATCAACACGTTTTAAGACCCCTCTCCTTTCCACCGGTATACAAGCTAAGAGAGAAATATTGGAAATCCCATCTGAAGTAGCCCTCGTCTCACCTTCGGAGCTGTGAGCGATGGGGATCATAATTAAAAGGGGTACAGTTACTTTGAAAATGTGTATGTGATACTTAAATTTAAATAAAATAAAAAGATAAATTATATAACACAGACTGCTATCTATGTCCATGTGTTTAAGACGTATGAATCGGTTTTAAAACAGGCACACCCCTTCTCACAAATCCGACTGGAGTCTCAGTCCGTCGTCGCGATGAATTAGGAGCTCAGATGTAGGCTAAGTGATTGCAATTTACTTATTTAAAAGAACCACTTCAAATCAAAAGGGAGACATTTTGTAATGGTAGTTATCGTATTATAGTATACGATAACTGTATACGTAGTATACGTAATTGTAGATATACAGTACATAAAGGGTATGAATAGGTGTGAGCTTTTACTGTATATTTAATATTTTATCTGACCCACTTGTAGAAACCGCCTACTCAGATTTATTTAAGTGGTCTGCCACCATAAAGACAGAAAAATATAATGACACCCTGTTACATTAACTGTAAAATAAACGCCGTAACTGCGGCCATATGAAAATTTGGATAAAGATTATACAAACATCCTAAGGAGCTCTATGACATATGAGCGTCGTAATAATGGTTGGTGACCTGACGTAACAGTGCTCCCTGAATTACGTGATCTGTATATACCCAAATACAGATATATCACATAGGGAGATGCAGTCAAACATTGCATTGCTATCGTCGTGGTGAACTATTTCTCCGCTGTTTAAAACTTGTTTGGTAAGTGTCATCAAATATGCTTGTCAATTTGTAGCGAAATCGATATACTGTATCATAATCCTTCAGCTATCTATAATGTAGTGAAACGGCTAATTAATATTGATCAATTCCCTTATTCACAGTGACTTTTGCTCAAACCCCTGTTGCATAATGGGTTAATTTTATATAAAAAAACATTTATATCATAGATATAATACAAGCTTTGAAATGAAATAGCACATTTCCAGGTTTCAGTTAAACATTTTTAAAAAAGCTCATGACTTTAAGCATTCTGAACATTGAGAATGTTATTTGGGAAACAAATGTTTATTATAATGTTTATGTTTAGGATCTGTCTCCTACTGAGTCAGCATGCAGCATTCAACACCATTAGGTTTAATATTAAAAAGTTGTGTATTTCCTGAATTGTTTTTTTTTATTCTTTTCTATTAGACCATACTAGACTGTGCAGGATATCATTTATTTGCCATTTTTGCCTTTTCCAGATACCTGGGAAACAAAGCTCATATCTCATTTGCCAATGGAGCCCAGTCCTAAGCCTGGTGCTCTGTCCCCCTCCCCGAAGGACACAGACTCGAATCGACCCGCGCCCTTAAGGCAACAGGATCTGATCTCCACGTACTGCCTGCCTCCCAAGATACAGCTTCTGAAGGACACCTTCCAAGAGAAACTGATGCAGGAAAAGGAGAAAAAAATGATCGCCATGTACAATCGGCGGCAGGAGGCAGCTCTACAGAAGATGAGAAAATGTTTCCAATATGTCAAATACGCTGCGGAGAAGAAGATGGGGAACAGCTATCGCTTCCAAGCCCAACAGGGCCCCGAGAAGAACATTGTGGGGTATGATCGGTCTTACCCCCTGAAGCCTATGGGTAACAGGAAAGTCTCCGGCCCTGGTGAGGTTCGGGCTGTGGACCGCCCGGACGCACAGAGTGATTCCTTGTTTGCCCCCACCCCGCCTCAGGATGGTCATGAGAGGCCCTGCGAGAGGCCGGGCAGGAGGGGCTCAAGAGTACGCAAACCTAAGGACAGGACTGTCCTCCCCATGGTGGCGACCCCTCCAGGGCAATGCCCTTCTCATGCCAATGGGAAGGAGCACTTTCAGTTGCAAGAGGAGCTACGAAAAGTGGCCGAGGCAGAGGCCGCGCTGAAGGAGGAGCATCGCCGGAGGGAGGCCAGCCTGCAGGATGAGATGCGCCGGAAGGAGGCCATGATGAAGGACGAGATTCGCCAGAAGGAGGCCATGATGCAGGCGAAGCTCTTCAGAGCTCAGGAGGAGCTGAGGATGGTTCCGAGAGAGATGGAAGACTCCAGAGAGGTGGCCGGAAGGGAAAATAGAGGCGAGGCAGAGCGAGTTTTGCCCCAGAGGACCATGGGCCAAACACCGCTCTAAGGCCGTGCCTCTTCTGACCTGCAGAATGGAGAAGCAAAAAGCCTTCACTCCAAGGAAAGCCCTTCCTATCAGAGGAGACAACCTTGATTATGGTTCTCCAATGGAAGATGGCGGATGCGCAGAATCGCACTTTCCCTCTGCGCTTTCCCATCAGGAGAGACGTCAAGTGAGCCCTTGCAGCCGTGGGCTAGAAGACGTCTCCTGTGGAAGGAGAAAGTATCTCAAGAAAGCAAGGCTCCCTGAAAGCGACGTGTCAGCGGCACAGGCCGCGCAGGGCCACTTCAGAAATAACACCACATGTCTGGATGAACAAACTCTGTCAGTGGAAAACAGATATTTGTCCCCTACAAGTCTGATGTGCCCTACCGCTGAGCAATTTCCATATGAGAATAGCCAGAGTGGAAACCCTCAGCTGGTGCCCTGTGAACTGTGTCACGGGAAGTTTGCTGTAGAGAGGCTGGAGAAACACAGCAAGATCTGCAAGAAGCTTCAGAATTCAAAGAGGAAGGTTTTTGACTCTTTCAAGCACAGGGCCAAGGGAACAGAACTGGAGACATACATCCATAAGAAGAAGGTTAAACCGCCAATCGTGGTAAGGGCTATCCTTAAACTCTTTCCAAGCTTCCCTTTTTTTCTCCTAGAGTCAGACTCAGCTTATAAATCAATGTAGACAATAAATAAGTGTTTTATGAATTACTCTTCTGAAAAACTGCCGCAAAGGCACATTTGCCAGACAGAATAAATGTGTCTTAGTGACTTCTGAATTCTGTTGTAAAAATCTACATATCAAGCAAATAGCACTCACAGGAAACAAAACCATAACTACGTAAATTGTACTCTCTACCCAATGACCTGAAAGGTGGCCCCAGAAAGCTACGTTATTACTGTATTGATATTTTCTTGCCTTGTGAATGGTTTGCGACCAGACTGTGTACGCAGTGCTAGTCTGGACTTTTTCTGGAAGCTGTTTTATTGGTTTCATTTCCTGTTCCCAGCTGAGAAAGAACAACTGGAGGCAGAAGCACGAGGATTTCATTCGGAGCATCAAACAGGCCAGGGAGGTGCAGCAGGTGATCACGCAAGGAGGGAAAGTTGTGAACCTGCCCCAGCCCCCCGCGAATCCAAACCCCGACTACGTGCCCTGCCCTCACTGCGGCCGGCGCTTTGCCCCCAGGCCGGCACCGAGGCACATCCCCAAGTGTCAGCACATCAGGAGCCGCCCTCCTCCTCCTCCTCGCAGATGAAAATTGATGCGAAGAAGAGCAAAAGAGTCATGATCTTGGCTCACGACTCACGTCCTGCTTTTTCTTTTTAGAAACACATTTAGCACAGTTCATCCGTATGATGATGAAAAAAAAATGTTACCTTATTTTAATTAAATGATTTTTTTTTTGGTGGACTGGTGTTTGCGTAGCTGTGGTTATTTCAGTTTTTCTCTTATCATTCATACACCTTGACCTCCTAAAAATAATTTTTCAACCTGGAACGTACAATTAGCAGGCAATAGAACAGGTCACATTGGTCTTGGAACCATCAAAAAGCAGTATTCACACATTCTCGGCATCAATTTTCCTTAAAAACAACTGAAAAAGCAAGGTAAAGAGTGATTGATTTTTTTAATGAAAGTTATTTGATTTAATTTATTTAATTTTCATAATATTTGAAATATGTTGGGATTAATGTGACTCAATATTATCTGCAGCTCTTACACTCCAGGCACCTGATAAAGTGGAACGCAGTGTCTTTGCCTTACATGGCGCTCAGCTCTTCCTCAATCCCAGCAGAAGCACCAGCAGAAGCAGCAGCCTCCGGGTCCTGCCTCATGCACAGCTTAAAATGCAACACCAAGTAATACAACAAACAACAGGGAAAACCATTCACGATCAGACACATCCGTTGATTGCTGGCTCTCAGTAAAGGGACATTGCATCATTACATCACAAAATAGACTACATTTCAAGGTTAAAGAATTACCATGTTCTGCTATTCAGAACGAGGCAGCAAAACTTCCTATAATCTGTTGTGGCCCTATGACATTGTAAAGGAGCAGGCTTGTGAATACATCTCGTTTAATCCAATGGAAATATAACTCTCAACGTTTTTACGTTTTTGCCAATAAATAATACTACATTGTTAACTCTGCATAAAGAACCTTGGAATGGAACGTTTTTTGCAGTGAAATGTTTGCTGCATAACCTATACCCTTTCTCTCCTACATCACATTGCATTAGTCATTACAGTGATTAGTGAGCAGGAAGGGCTGCATCACATCGCAATTTGTGTGGAACTTGAATGCGAATTTGTTACAACATGGCGTAACTTACAGTCCTTTCACAAAATTCATGATTTTGTGCTCAATTTTGAGTTTGTAAAGTTTTTCTATAATGTCAATGATTTTATTTTGTGACTGAAATTAAATAATTTTGTGTCTGCAAAATTGGGACTGTAGTTCCACCTTAACCTACTAGTACTGTATGTCTTTGGACTGTGGGAAGAAACTGGAGCACCTGGAAGAAATCCACACAAATGAAGGGAGAACATACAATTCCATCCAGACTGCACCCCAGGAATTGAACCCAGGACCCCAGATCTGTGAACCACAGTGCCACCTCATTGCTATAGTCACTATAATTAATGTCAAAACTCATTTGCAAATGAGCAGCCTGGGATCCAAAAGGATCAAGACAAGGATCCAAACAAAGCACTATCCCAAAGCTTGGCTTTGTACCGTATATAATACAGGGCTTGATGCAGAAGGCAGATAATCAAAGTCCATGCAATAATTGCTAAGGGAAAGTGACTTTGTGTTCTTGGAGGGAAGTCACTCAACACGGAGCTGTGTTAGTGAAATGATTGTTCTGATGTACGGCTGATGTCCAAACACTGAAAACATGATTGTGTATGCAATCGCACTCCTGAGCTCCATTGGGTATGGTTAAAATAACTTTTTATAGTTCATCACATTCAAAGTGTGTGTACTTGATGAAAGTGTAACACGCATTTGGAGGAGTTATTCAGGATTTTCTTTCATTCAACTATTTCAAGACCCATTATTTTCAGATGTTGTAGTATACGTGAATAATGAAAGGCCTTCATATTACACAATGAAGGAATGACTTCGCAGGTGTGAAGAATAAAAGATTAATTCAGCTCACTTTGGGGAGTTTCACAATGGCCCTCCTTATAGAAATGTGGGTTTGATTAAAGGAGTGAAGAAAAAGCACTGAATAATGTTTGCTTCTGTAAACGTAATCATCTCAAAATATGGTTGAAGAAATTGAAGAAGGTTAAACATAATCCAAAACGTATAAGGTCAATTTAAGTACAACCAGAATTCTAGTGTTTATGCAATGCATCTGTGGGTTGATATGAAATATGGCCGTACTTAAACTAAACGAGGTTATCGAGAGCATATTCCGAATACGGCTTTGGCCAGTTGTACTGT
Source organism: Lepisosteus oculatus (assembly GCF_040954835.1). Lineage (NCBI taxonomy): Eukaryota > Metazoa > Chordata > Actinopteri > Semionotiformes > Lepisosteidae > Lepisosteus > Lepisosteus oculatus. The sequence goes on from NW_027168106.1 coordinate 1,045,360, forward strand.
GAACTGCGAGGACCGTATCTTATCCTGAACTGACTGTGCGAATACCGTCCTCTGCTGGCAGAAGGAATAGATTACAACGGCACTGTATTGGCGATTAGTCCTATTGCTAGAATATTGAAACAACAAGGAGTCCGCGGAGTCAAGCAATGCTGAATAAACAAGTACCTGAAATTCAATAGGATTTTGTGTATTGATTACAAATAGGTGTGGAATTCTCATGTACAGTGGTATTCATGGATTCCTTACACAAGCAGCAGTTGTTATGATGCTTTCGTAATCTGAATATAAATCTGTTATCTACTTAAAACTGTAATTATTGAATAGATTAATGTCTTTGAAATGCTTCATTAACTGGGCAGTTTCCATGTTTGGAAATGTTTTTATTTTGATTGCTGATTGCTAGATACTGTATGTTTAATAGGCATGCTGTTAATATTTTCTACAAGAGCCAAATAAGACAGTTATGCTGTAGTAAGTTCTATATAAGTTATATAACATAAGTTATATTTTGTTCTGAGGTCAATTTGAATCTCATACTAAATAACTGGTGTCCTTTTATCTGAGAAACACTACCTGATTGATCACCTGATGCCTAGAAATTAGCATGCACAGTAGCCCAGCGTTTAGCATTGCTCGCTCACAGTGCTGAGGCCCTGGGTACACTTCTGGACCTGGGGTGCTATCTGTATGGAGCTTGTATGTTCTCCCCATGTTTGCATAAGTTTGCTTTGGGTGCTCCGGCTTCCTCCCACAGTTCAAAGAACTACTGGTAGGTTAATTGGCTTCTGGGATAATTGGTGAGTGTCTGTGTCTTCCCTGCATTGGACTACCATCCAGTCCCAGGTATCTCCTGCTTATTACTTTCTGAGGCTCTGGCTCCCCCGTGCCCCGCGACCCCCTGACCCTGAATTGGATGAAGCGGTTAGAAAATGGGTGGTTTCTGTTATGCTCTGGTCATGCTCTGCCATAGCAACAACTTGTAAAAAATGCAGATGCTAGGATTTAACTCAAAGAAGGAGCTCAGATCACTGTGTTGGCATCACTGTACAGGTGTCCGGTTTGTTTTAGAACATGTGCTAAAATCTTATTTACTAACTTCTAGACTTTTTACCCCCCATATCAGTCTGCAGGTGCACAGTGGTCTGTGGACACCCTCCTTGCTCTGTCGTAAAACAGGAAATAAAAAGCAACTGGTTTTGACTTTAATGCACTGAGACTGTGGAACTCACAGAACTCTCTTGTCAGAAAGGCAGCTTCTAACAGCTTTTAAGTGAAGACTAAGAACACTTTTCTATTTTATTAAAATAGATTATATATGTTTTGTTTAAATATATGTTATAAATGTTAAAACGACAGCTCGTATAAGCTTGTATTTTTACCTTTCGATCATTTTTATAATTGCTTTGAGTTGCTTTTACCATGATAAACAGTACAAAATATGAGGTGTTGAACTTGTCTAAAGTTTTAAAGCGCTTTATGACGTAAAGTGTGATGACAGTCCTTGGCGGTCTATGTAACAATTCTTCTTGAAGTAGGTCATCGGGCCAACAGTATACAAACATTACAGCTCAAGTGCGTTTGTATCTGAACGCTTTTAGGTAAGTTATTTAGCAGCTGCGGTATTAATAATGATTGTAATGGCAAATTCAATTGCAGGTAAAATAAAAATGGCGGATAACTTTCTTTCTAGCTTCGTGAAGCGGTCGCGCTATATTATACATATATACCATAATAAGAAACATAATATGTACAGTAGAATTTTTCACTTTAAGCTGGCATTATCCAGAACCGGGTCAGGGCCCGGACCCGGACCGTGCAGTGTGGTCCGCCGGCCTTCTAAAGATGTTTAGGAGATCGAGGCGCCCTTGGATTTGATTAGAAACTTGCATAATTTCTTAACTTGACCCCATTATCTTAAAAAAAACGGCCAGGCCAAGACCAAAGCATGAAGGCTGCGAGGATCGGGGGACTCTCATTTTTGGTCACAGCGTACAGTAGTAGATCAGTAACCTCTGTTTATCGTGATAACCTTTAATTATTTTCCAGTACTTTTTTAAATGATAAAACACATTGTCTCGCCAGTTTTGCTAAAGATACGGTTTTAGTGTTTACGCATAAATTTGTAAGCCGTAGGTTTAAATCTCGTGGTCTTATTTTCTGCATTTTCATCGTAAGGGAAGGTGCTCGTTTGCGATTTACGCGCTGAATATTGTAAGCAGAGGAGCCTTAAGGCACAGCCTCGCCTTAACACCATCGTTTGCATTGTCATTGTCATCCAGAAAAGCAGTCGTAAGAAAATGAATCTGTGGCGGCTCCGAACATTAAAAAAACTATATCTAGACTGCAAATACATCCCAATCTTACTATCAACACGTTTTAAGACCCCTCTCCTTTCCACCGGTATACAAGCTAAGAGAGAAATATTGGAAATCCCATCTGAAGTAGCCCTCGTCTCACCTTCGGAGCTGTGAGCGATGGGGATCATAATTAAAAGGGGTACAGTTACTTTGAAAATGTGTATGTGATACTTAAATTTAAATAAAATAAAAAGATAAATTATATAACACAGACTGCTATCTATGTCCATGTGTTTAAGACGTATGAATCGGTTTTAAAACAGGCACACCCCTTCTCACAAATCCGACTGGAGTCTCAGTCCGTCGTCGCGATGAATTAGGAGCTCAGATGTAGGCTAAGTGATTGCAATTTACTTATTTAAAAGAACCACTTCAAATCAAAAGGGAGACATTTTGTAATGGTAGTTATCGTATTATAGTATACGATAACTGTATACGTAGTATACGTAATTGTAGATATACAGTACATAAAGGGTATGAATAGGTGTGAGCTTTTACTGTATATTTAATATTTTATCTGACCCACTTGTAGAAACCGCCTACTCAGATTTATTTAAGTGGTCTGCCACCATAAAGACAGAAAAATATAATGACACCCTGTTACATTAACTGTAAAATAAACGCCGTAACTGCGGCCATATGAAAATTTGGATAAAGATTATACAAACATCCTAAGGAGCTCTATGACATATGAGCGTCGTAATAATGGTTGGTGACCTGACGTAACAGTGCTCCCTGAATTACGTGATCTGTATATACCCAAATACAGATATATCACATAGGGAGATGCAGTCAAACATTACATTGCTATCGTCGTGGTGAACTATTTCTCCGCTGTTTAAAACTTGTTTGGTAAGTGTCATCAAATATGCTTGTCAATTTGTAGCGAAATCGATATACTGTATCATAATCCTTCAGCTATCTATAATGTAGTGAAACGGCTAATTAATATTGATCAATTCCCTTATTCACAGTGACTTTTGCTCAAACCCCTGTTGCATAATGGGTTAATTTTATATAAAAAAACATTTATATCATAGATATAATACAAGCTTTGAAATGAAATAGCACATTTCCAGGTTTCAGTTAAACATTTTTAAAAAAGCTCATGACTTTAAGCATTCTGAACATTGAGAATGTTATTTGGGAAACAAATGTTTATTATAATGTTTATGTTTAGGATCTGTCTCCTACTGAGTCAGCATGCAGCATTCAACACCATTAGGTTTAATATTAAAAAGTTGTGTATTTCCTGAATTGTTTTTTTTTATTCTTTTCTATTAGACCATACTAGACTGTGCAGGATATCATTTATTTGCCATTTTTGCCTTTTCCAGATACCTGGGAAACAAAGCTCATATCTCATTTGCCAATGGAGCCCAGTCCTAAGCCTGGTGCTCTGTCCCCCTCCCCGAAGGACACAGACTCGAATCGACCCGCGCCCTTAAGGCAACAGGATCTGATCTCCACGTACTGCCCGCCTCCCAAGATACAGCTTCTGAAGGACACCTTCCAAGAAAAACTGATGCAGGAAAAGGAGAAAAAAATGATCGCCATGTACAATCGGCGGCAGGAGGCAGCTCTACAGAAGATGAGAAAATGTTTCCAATATGTCAAATACGCTGCGGAGAAGAAGATGGGGAACAGCTATCGCTTCCAAGCCCAACAGGGCCCCGAGAAGAACATTGTGGGGTATGATCGGTCTTACCCCCTGAAGCCTATGGGTAACAGGAAAGTCTCCGGCCCTGGTGAGGTTCGGGCTGTGGACCGCCCGGACGCACAGAGTGATTCCTTGTTTGCCCCCACCCCGCCTCAGGATGGTCATGAGAGGCCCTGCGAGAGGCCGGGCAGGAGGGGCTCAAGAGTACGCAAACCTAAGGACAGGACTGTCCTCCCCATGGTGGCGACCCCTCCAGGGCAATGCCCTTCTCATGCCAATGGGAAGGAGCACTTTCAGTTGCAAGAGGAGCTACGAAAAGTGGCCGAGGCAGAGGCCGCGCTGAAGGAGGAGCATCGCCGGAGGGAGGCCAGCCTGCAGGATGAGATGCGCCGGAAGGAGGCCATGATGAAGGACGAGATTCGCCAGAAGGAGGCCATGATGCAGGCGAAGCTCTTCAGAGCTCAGGAGGAGCTGAGGATGGTTCCGAGAGAGATGGAAGACTCCAGAGAGGTGGCCGGAAGGGAAAATAGAGGACTCCTGACCCGAAGGAAGACACTCCAGGCGAGGCAGAGCGAGCTTCGCCCCAGAGGACCGTGGGCCAACCACCGCTCTAAGGCCGTGCCTCTTCTGACCTGCAGAATGGAGAAGCAAAAAGCCTTCACTCCAAAGAAAGCCCTTCCTTTCAAAGGAGACAACCTTGATTATGGTTCTCCAATGGAAGACGGCGGATGCGCAGAATCGCACTTTCCCTCTGCGCTTTCCCATCAGGAGAGACGTCAAGTGAGCCCTTGCAGCCGTGGGCTAGAAGATGTCCCCTGTGGAAGGAGAAAGTACCTCAAGAAAGCAAGGCTCCCTGAAAGTGACGTGTCAGCGGCACAGGCCGCGCAGGCCCACTTCAGAAATAACACCGCATGTCTGGATGAACAAACTCTGTCAGTGGAAAACAGATATTTGTCCCCTACAAGTCTGATGTGCCCTATCGCTGAGCAATTTCCATATGAGAATAGCCAGAGTGGAAACCCTCAGCTGGTGCCCTGTGAACTGTGTCACAGGAAGTTTGCTGTAGAGAGGTTGGAGAAACACAGCAAGATCTGCAAGAAGCTTCAGAATTCAAAGAGGAAGGTTTTTGACTCTTTCAAGCACAGGGCCAAGGGAACAGAACTGGAGACATACATCCATAAGAAGAAGGTTAGACCGCCAATCGTGGTAAGGGCTATCCTTAAACTCTTTCCAAGCTTCCCTTGTTTTCTCCTAGAGTCAGACTCAGCTTATAAATCAATGTAAACAATAAATAAGTGTTTTATGAAGTACTCTTCTGAAAAACTGCCGCAAAGGCACATTTGCCAGACAGAATAAATGGGTCTTAGTGACTTCTGAATTCTGTTGTAAAAATCTACATGAGATATCAAGCAAATAGCACTCACGGGAAACAAAACCATAACTAAATTGTACTCTCTACCCAATGACATGAAAGGTAGGCCCAGAAAGCTAAGTTATTACTGTATTGATATTTTCTTGCCTTGTGAATGGTTTGAGTGAGTTGGCATCACTGTACAGGTGTCCGGTTTGTTTTAGAACATGTGCTAAAATCTTATTTACTAACTTCTAGACTTTTTACCCCCCATATCAGTCTGCAGGTGCACAGTGGTCTGTGGACACCCTCCTTGCTCTGTCGTAAAACAGGAAATAAAAAGCAACTGGTTTTGACTTTAATGCACTGAGACTGTGGAACTCACAGAACTCTCTTGTCAGAAAGGCAGCTTCTAACAGCTTTTAAGTGAAGACTAAGAACACTTTTCTATTTTATTAAAATAGATTATAAATGTTTTGTTTAAATATATGTTATAAATGTTAAAACGACAGCTCGTATAAGCTTGTATTTTTACCTTTCGATCATTTTTAGAATTGCTTTGAGTTGCTTTTACCATGATAAACAGTACAAAATATGAGGTGTTGAACTTGTCTAAAGTTTTAAAGCGCTTTATGACGTAAAGTGTGACGACAGTCCTTGGCGGTCTATGTAACAATTCTTCTTGAAGTAGGTCATCGGGCCAACAGTATACAAACATTACAGCTCAAGTGCTTTTGTATCTGAACGCTTTTAGGTAAGTTATTTAGCAGCTGCGGTATTAATAATGATTTTAATGGCAAATTCAATTGCAGGTAAAATAAAAATGGCGGATAACTTTCTTTCTAGCTTCGTGAAGCGGTCGCGCTATATTATACATATATACCATAATAAGAAACATAATATGTACAGTAGAATTTTTCACTTTAAGCTGGCATTATCCAGAACCGGGTCAGGGCCCGGACCCGGACCGTGCAGTGTGGTCCGCCGGCCTTCTAAAGATGTTTAGGAGATCGAGGCGCCCTTGGATTTGATTAGAAACTTGCATAATTTCTTAACTTGACCCCATTATCTTAAAAAAAACGGCCAGGCCAAGACCAAAGCATGAAGGCTGCGAGGATCGGGGGACTCTCATTTTTGGTCACAGCGTACAGTAGTAGATCAGTAACCTCTGTTTATCGTGATAACCTTTAATTATTTTCCAGTACTTTTTTAAATGATAAAACACATTGTCTCGCCAGTTTTGCTAAAGATACGGTTTTAGTGTTTACGCATAAATTTGTAAGCCGTAGGTTTAAATCTCGTGGTCTTATTTTCTGCATTTTCATCGTAAGGAAGGCGCTCGTTTGCGATTTACGCGCTGAATATTGTAAGCAGAGGAGCCTTAAGGCACAGCCTCGCCTTAACACCATCGTTTGCATTGTCCTTGTCATCCAGAAAAGCAGTCGTAAGAAAATGAATCTGTGGCGGCTCCGAACATTAAAAAAACTATATCTAGACTGCAAATACATCCCAATCTTACTATCAACACGTTTTAAGACCCCTCTCCTTTCCACCGGTATACAAGCTAAGAGAGAAATATTGGAAATCCCATCTGAAGTAGCCCTCGTCTCACCTTCGGAGCTGTGAGCGATGGGGATCATAATTAAAAGGGGTACAGTTACTTTGAAAATGTGTATGTGATACTTAAATTTAAATAAAATAAAAAGATAAATTATATAACACAGACTGCTATCTATGTCCATGTGTTTAAGACGTATGAATCGGTTTTAAAACAGGCACACCCCTTCTCACAAATCCGACTGGAGTCTCAGTCCGTCGTCGCGATGAATTAGGAGCTCAGATGTAGGCTAAGTGATTGCAATTTACTTATTTAAAAGAACCACTTCAAATCAAAAGGGAGACATTTTGTAATGGTAGTTATCGTATTATAGTATACGATAACTGTATACGTAGTATACGTAATTGTAGATATACAGTACATAAAGGGTATGAATAGGTGTGAGCTTTTACTGTATATTTAATATTTTATCTGACCCACTTGTAGAAACCGCCTACTCAGATTTATTTAAGTGGTCTGCCACCATAAAGACAGAAAAATATAATGACACCCTGTTACATTAACTGTAAAATAAACGCCGTAACTGCGGCCATATGAAAATGTGGATAAAGATTATACAAACATCCTAAGGAGCTCTATGACATATGAGCGTCGTAATAATGGTTGGTGACCTGACGTAACAGTGCTCCCTGAATTACGTGATCTGTATATACCCAAATACAGATATATCACATAGGGAGATGCAGTCAAACATTGCATTGCTATCGTCGTGGTGAACTATTTCTCCGCTGTTTAAAACTTGTTTGGTAAGTGTCATCAAATATGCTTGTCAATTTGTAGCGAAATCGATATACTGTATCATAATCCTTCAGCTATCTATAATGTAGTGAAACGGCTAATTAATATTGATAAATTCCCTTATTCACAGTGACTTTTGCTCAAACCCCTGTTGCATAATGGGTTAATTTTATATAAAAAAACATTTATATCATAGATATAATACAAGCTTTGAAATGAAATAGCACATTTCCAGGTTTCAGTTAAACATTTTTTAAAAAGCTCATGACTTTAAGCATTCTGAACATTGAGAATGTTATTTGGGAAACAAATGTTTATTATAATGTTTGTGTTTAGGATCTGTCTCCTACTGAGTCAGCATGCAGCATTCAACACCATTAGGTTTAATATTAAAAAGTTGTGTATTTCCTGAATTGTTTTTTTTAATTCTTTTCTATTAGACCATACTAGACTGTGCAGGATATCATTTATTTGCCATTTTTGCCTTTTCCAGATACCTGGGAAACAAAGCTCATATCTCATTTGCCAATGGAGCCCAGTCCTAAGCCTGGTGCTCTGTCCCCCTCCCCGAAGGACACAGACTCGAATCGACCCGGGCCCTTAAGGCAACAGGATCTGATCTCCACGTACTGCCCGCCTCCCAAGATACAGCTTCTGAAGGACACCTTCCAAGAGAAACTGATGCAGGAAAAGGAGAAAAAAATGATCGCCATGTACAATCGGCGGCAGGAGGCAGCTCTACAGAAGATGAGAAAATGTTTCCAATATGTCAAATACGCTGCGGAGAAGAAGATGGGGAACAGCTATCGCTTCCAAGCCCAACAGGGCCCCGAGAAGAACATTGTGGGGTATGATCGGTCTTACCCCCTGAAGCCTATGGGTAACAGGAAAGTCTCCGGCCCTGGTGAGGTTCGGGCTGTGGACCGCCCGGACGCACAGAGTGATTCCTTGTTTGCCCTCACCCCGCCTCAGGATGGTCATGAGAGGCCCTGCGAGAGGCCGGGCAGGAGGGGCTCAAGAGTACGCAAACCTAAGGACAGGACTGTCCTCCCCATGGTGGCGACCCCTCCAGGGCAATGCCCTTCTCATGCCAATGGGAAGGAGCACTTTCAGTTGCAAGAGGAGCTACGAAAAGTGGCCGAGGCAGAGGCCGCGCTGAAGGAGGAGCATCGCCGGAGGGAGGCCAGCCTGCAGGATGAGATGCGCCGGAAGGAGGCCATGATGAAGGACGAGATTCGCCAGAAGGAGGCCATGATGCAGGCGAAGCTCTTCAGAGCTCAGGAGGAGCTGAGGATGGTTCCGAGAGAGATGGAAGACTCCAGAGAGGTGGCCGGAAGGGAAAATAGAGGCGAGGCAGAGCGAGCTTTGCCCCAGAGGACCATGGGCCAACCACCGCTCTAAGGCCGTGCCTCTTCTGACCTGCAGAATGGAGAAGCAAAAAGCCTTCACTCCAAGGAAAGCCCTTCCTATCAGAGGAGACAACCTTGATTATGGTTCTCCAATGGAAGATGGCGGATGCGCAGAATCGCACTTTCCCTCTGCGCTTTCCCATCAGGAGAGACGTCAAGTGAGCCCTTGCAGCCGTGGGCTAGAAGACGTCCCCTGTGGAAGGAGAAAGTATCTCAAGAAAGCAAGGCTCCCTGAAAGCGACGTGTCAGCGGCACAGGCCGCGCAGGGCCACTTCAGAAATAACACCACATGTCTGGATGAACAAACTCTGTCAGTGGAAAACAGATATTTGTCCCCTACAAGTCTGATGTGCCCTACCGCTGAGCAATTTCCATATGAGAATAGCCAGAGTGGAAACCCTCAGCTGGTGCCCTGTGAACTGTGTCACGGGAAGTTTGCTGTAGAGAGGCTGGAGAAACACAGCAAGATCTGCAAGAAGCTTCAGAATTCAAAGAGGAAGGTTTTTGACTCTTTCAAGCACAGGGCCAAGGGAACAGAACTGGAGACATACATCCATAAGAAGAAGGTTAAACCGCCAATCGTGGTAAGGGCTATCCTTAAACTCTTTCCAAGCTTCCCTTTTTTTCTCCTAGAGTCAGACTCAGCTTATAAATCAATGTAAACAATAAATAAGTGTTTTATGAAGTACTCTTCTGAAAAACTGCCGCAAAGGCACATTTGCCAGACAGAATAAATGTGTCTTAGTGACTTCTGAATTCTGTTGTAAAAATCTACATATCAAGCAAATAGCACTCACAGGAAACAAAACCATAACTACGTAAATTGTACTCTCTACCCAATGACCTGAAAGGTAGCCCCAGAAAGCTACGTTATTACTGTATTGATATTTTCTTGCCTTGTGAATGGTTTGCGACCAGACTGTGTACGCAGTGCTAGTCTGGACTTTTTCTGGAAGCTGTTTTATTGGTTTCATTTCCTGTTCCCAGCTGAGAAAGAACAACTGGAGGCAGAAGCACGAGGATTTCATTCGGAGCATCAAACAGGCCAGGGAGGTGCAGCAGGTGATCACGCAAGGAGGGAAAGTTGTGAACCTGCCCCAGCCCCCCGCGAATCCAAACCCCGACTACGTGCCCTGCCCTCACTGCGGCCGGCGCTTTGCCCCCAGGCCGGCACAGAGGCACTTCCCCAAGTGTCAGCACATCAGGAGCCGCCCTCCTCCTCCTCCTCGCAGATGAAAACTGATGTGAAGAAGAGCAAAAGAGTCATGATCTTGGCTCACGACTCACGTCCTGCTTTTTCTTTTTAGAAACACATTTAGCACAGTTCATCCGTATGATGATGAAAAAAAAATGTTACCTTATTTTAATTAAATGATTTTTTTTGGTGGACTGGTGTTTGCGTAGCTGTGGTTATTTCAGTTTTTCTCTTATCATTCATACACCTTGACCTCCTAAAAATAATTTTTCAACCTGGAACGTACAATTAGCAGGCAATAGAACAGGTCACATTGGTCTTGGAACCATCAAAAAGCAGTATTCACACATTCTCGGCATCAATTTTCCTTAAAAACAACTGAAAAAGCAAGGTAAAGAGTGATTGATTTTTTTAATGAAAGTTATTTGATTTAATTTATTTAATTTTCATAATATTTGAAATATGTTGGGATTAATGTGACTCAATATTATCTGCAGCTCTTACACTCCAGGCACCTGATAAAGTGGAACGCAGTGTCTTTGCCTTACATGGCGCTCAGCTCTTCCTCAATCCCAGCAGAAGCACCAGCAGAAGCAGCAGCCTCCGGGTCCTGCCTCATGCACAGCTTAAAATGCAACACCAAGTAATACAACAAACAACAGGGAAAACCATTCACGATCAGACACATCCGTTGATTGCTGGCTCTCAGTAAAGGGACATTGCATCATTACATCACAAAATAGACTACATTTCAAGGTTAAAGAATTACCATGTTCTGCGATTCAGAACGAGGCAGCAAAACTTCCTATAATCTGTTGTGGCCCTGTGACATTGTAAAGGAGCAGGCTTGTGAATACATCTCGTTTAATCCAATGGAAATATTGCTCTCAACTTTTTTACGTTTTTGCCAATAAATAATACTACATTGTTAACTCTGCATAAAGAACCTTGGAATGGAACGTTTTTTGCAGTGAAATGTTTGCTGCATAACCTATACCCTTTCTCTCCTACATCACATTGCATTAGTCATTACAGTGATTAGTGAGCAGGAAGGGCTGCATCACATCGCAATTTGTGTGGAACTTGAATGCGAATTTGTTACAACATGGCGTAACTTACAGTCCTTTCACAAAATTCATGATTTTGTGCTCAATTTTGAGTTTGTAAAGTTTTTCTATAATGTCAATGATTTTATTTTGTGACTGAAATTAAATAATTTTGTGTCTGCAAAATTGGGACTGTAGTTCCACCTTAACCTACTAGTACTGTATGTCTTTGGACTGTGGGAAGAAACTGGAGCACCTGGAAGAAATCCACACAAATGAAGGGAGAACATACAATTCCATCCAGACTGCACCCCAGGAATTGAACCCAGGACCCCAGCTCTGTGAACCACAGTGCCAGCTCATTGCTATAGTCACTATAATTAATGTCAAAACTCATTTGCAAATGAGCAGCCTGGGATCCAAAAGGATCAAGACAAGGATCCAAACAAAGCACTATCCCAAAGCTTGGCTTTGTACCGTATATAATACAGGGCTTGATGCAGAAGGCAGATAATCAAAGTCCATGCAATAATTGCTAAGGGAAAGTGACTTTGTGTTCTTGGAGGGAAGTCACTCAACATGGAGCTGTGTTAGTGAAATGATTGTTCTGATGTACGGCTGATGTCCAAACACTGAAAACATGATTGTGTATGCAATCGCACTCCTGAGCTCCATTGGGTATAATAATAATAATAATAATAATAAACTTTATTTTATATAGCGCCTTTAAAGGTGGCTTCTCAAAGCGCTTTACAGGATGACAATAACAATAAATAAGAAGACTACAACAATAAATAAGAAAATTTCACAAGACAGGACACAATTATAATTACAACAATACAACAATAACAATAGAGGAGACCGTGGAAGATGGTATTAAGAAGAGCAGAGGGGTGAAGAATGGAACCAGTTAAGTAAAGGCTTTTCTGAAAAGGAGGGTTTTGAGTCTGGATTTGAAGGAGTTTAGAGAAGGTGACTCTCTAATATCCTTGGGCAAGGAGTTCCAGAGCTTGGGGGCATAGCAGGAGAAGGCCCTGTCGCCCATACAATGTAGACGGGCTTGGGGGACAGTAAGGAGGGCAGAATTTGAAGAGCGGAGGTTGCGAGGTGGGGAGTAGGGCGATAAAAGTTCAGACAGGTATTGAGGTGCCAAGCCATGTAAAGCCTTGTAGGTGAGCATGAGGATTTTAAAGTCTACGCGGAATTTGACCGGAAGCCAGTGCAAGGACTCCAGGATAGAAGTAATGTGAACACTTGCACTAGATCTGGTCAGGATTCTGGCTGCTGAATTTTGGACATACTGCAGCTTGTTCAGAGTAGATTTAGATACCCCAGGGAGCAGAGCATTGCAGTAGTCAATTCGAGAGAATACAAATATGTTGATCAGCTTTTCAGCCACAGTTAATGATGGTTAAAATAACTTTTTATAGTTCATCACATTCAAAGTGTGTGTACTTGATGAAAGTGTAACACGCATTTGGAGGAGTTATTCAGGATTTTCTTTCATTCAACTATTTCAAGACCCATTATTTTCAGATGTTGTAGTATACGTGAATAATGAAAGGCCTTCATATTACACAATGTAGGAATGACTTCGCAGGTGTGAAGAATAAAAGATTAATTCAGCTCACTTTGGGGAGTTTCACAATGGCCCTCCTTATAGAAATGTGGGTTTGATTAAAGGAGTGAAGAAAAAGCACTGAATAATATTTGCTTCTGTAAACGTAATCATCTCAAAATATGGTTGAAGAAATTGAAGAAGGTTAAACATAATCCAAAACGTATAAGGTCAATTTAAGTACAACCAGAATTCTAGTGTTTATGCAATGCATCTGTGGGTTGATATGAAATATGGCCGTACTTAAACTAAACGAGGTTATCGAGAGCATATTCCGAATACGGCTTTGGCCAGTTGTACTGTGAACTGCGAGGACCGTATCTTATCCTGAACTGGCTGTGCGAATACCGTCCTCTGCTGGCAGAAGGAATAGATTACAACGGCACTGTATTGGCGATTAGTCCTATTGCTAGAATATTGAAACAACAAGGAGTCCGCAGAGTCAAGAAATGCTGAATAAACAAGTACCTGAAATTCAATAGGATTTTGTGTATTGATTACAAATAGGTGTGGAATTCTCATGTACAGTGGTATTCATGGATTCCTTACACAAGCAGCAGTTGTTATGATGCTTTCGTAATCTGAATATAAATCTGTTATCTACTTAAAACTGTAATTATTGAATAGATTAATGTCTTTGAAATGCTTCATTAACTGGGCAGTTTCCATGTTTGGAAATGTTTTTATTTTGATTGCTGATTGCTAGATACTGTATGTTTAATAGGCATGCTGTTAATATTTTCTACAAGAGCCAAATAAGACAGTTATGCTGTAGTAAGTTCTATATAAGTTATATAACATAAGTTATATTTTGTTCTGAGGTCAATTTGAATCTCATACTAAATAACTGGTGTCCTTTTATCTGAGAAACACTACCTGATTGATCACCTGATGCCTAGAAATTAGCATGCACAGTAGCCCAGCGTTTAGCATTGCTAGCTCACAGTGCTGAGGCCCTGGGTACACTTCTGGACCTGGGGTGCTATCTGTATGGAGCTTGTATGTTCTCCCCATGTTTGCATGAGTTTGCTTTGGGTGCTCCGGCTTCCTCCCACAGTTCAAAGAACTACTGGTAGGTTAATTGGCTTCTGGGATAATTGGTGAGTGTCTGTGTCTTCCCTGCATTGGACTACCATCCAGTCCCAGGTATCTCCTGCTTATTACTTTCTGAGGCTCTGGCTCCCCCGTGCCCCGCGACCCCCTGACCACCTGACCCTGAATTGGATGAAGCGGTTAGAAAATGGGTGGTTTCTGTTATGCTCTGGTCATGCTCTGCCATAGCAACAACTTGTAAAAAATGCAGATGCTAGGATTTAACTCAAAGAAGGAGCTCAGAGCACTGTGTTGGCATCACTGTACAGGTGTCCGGTTTGTTTTAGAACATGTGCTAAAATCTTATTTACTAACTTCTAGACTTTTTACCCCCCATATCAGCCTGCAGGTGCACAGTGGTCTGTGGACACCCTCCTTGCTCTGTCGTAAAAGAGGAAATAAAAAGCAACTGGTTTTGACTTTAATGCACTGAGACTGTGGAACTCACAGAACTCTCTTGTCAGAAAGGCAGCTTCTAACAGCTTTTAAGTGAAGACTAAGAACACTTTTCTATTTTATTAAAATAGATTATATATGTTTTGTTTAAATATATGTTATAAATGTTAAAACGACAGCTCGTATAAGCTTGTATTTTTACCTTTCGATCATTTTTATAATTGCTTTGAGTTGCTTTTACCATGATAAACAGTACAAAATATGAGGTGTTGAACTTGTCTAAAGTTTTAAAGCGCTTTATGACGTAAAGTGTGATGACAGTCCTTGGCGGTCTATGTAACAATTCTTCTTGAAGTAGGTCATCGGGCCAACAGTATACAAACATTACAGCTCAAGTGCTTTTGTATCTGAACGCTTTTAGGTAAGTTATTTAGCAGCTGCGGTATTAATAATGATTTTAATGGCAAATTCAATTGCAGGTAAAATAAAAATGGCGGATAACTTTCTTTCTAGCTTCGTGAAGCGGTCGCGCTATATTATACATATATACCATAATAAGAAACATAATATGTACAGTAGAATTTTTCACTTTAAGCTGGCATTATCCAGAACCGGGTCAGGGCCCGGACCCGGACCGTGCAGTGTGGTCCGCCGGCCTTCTAAAGATGTTTAGGAGATCGAGGCGCCCTTGGATTTGATTAGAAACTTGCATAATTTCTTAACTTGACCCCATTATCTTAAAAAAAACGGCCAGGCCAAGACCAAAGCATGAAGGCTGCGAGGATCGGGGGACTCTCATTTTTGGTCACAGCGTACAGTAGTAGATCAGTAACCTCTGTTTATCGTGATAACCTTTAATTATTTTCCAGTACTTTTTTAAATGATAAAACACATTGTCTCGCCAGTTTTGCTAAAGATACGGTTTTAGTGTTTACGCATAAATTTGTAAGCCGTAGGTTTAAATCTCGTGGTCTTATTTTCTGCATTTTCATCGTAAGGGAAGGCGCTCGTTTGCGATTTACGCGCTGAATATTGTAAGCAGAGGAGCCTTAAGGCACAGTCTCGCCTTAACACCATCGTTTGCATTGTCATTGTCATCCAGAAAAGCAGTCGTAAGAAAATGAATCTGTGGCGGCTCCGAACATTAAAAAAACTATATCTAGACTGCAAATACATCCCAATCTTACTATCAACACGTTTTAAGACCCCTCTCCTTTCCACCGGTATACAAGCTAAGAGAGAAATATTGGAAATCCCATCTGAAGTAGCCCTCGTCTCACCTTCGGAGCTGTGAGCGATGGGGATCATAATTAAAAGGGGTACAGTTACTTTGAAAATGTGTATGTGATACTTAAATTTAAATAAAATAAAAAGATAAATTATATAACACAGACTGCTATCTATGTCCATGTGTTTAAGACGTATGAATCGGTTTTAAAACAGGCACACCCCTTCTCACAAATCCGACTGGAGTCTCAGTCCGTCGTCGCGATGAATTAGGAGCTCAGATGTAGGCTAAGTGATTGCAATTTACTTATTTAAAAGAACCACTTCAAATCAAAAGGGAGACATTTTGTAATGGTAGTTATCGTATTATAGTATACGATAACTGTATACGTAGTATACGTAATTGTAGATATACAGTACATAAAGGGTATGAATAGGTGTGAGCTTTTACTGTATATTTAATATTTTATCTGACCCACTTGTAGAAACCGCCTACTCAGATTTATTTAAGTGGTCTGCCACCATAAAGACAGAAAAATATAATGACACCCTGTTACATTAACTGTAAAATAAACGCCGTAACTGCGGCCATATGAAAATTTGGATAAAGATTATACAAACATCCTAAGGAGCTCTATGACAAATGAGCGTCGTAATAATGGTTGGTGACCTGACGTAACAGTGCTCCCTGAATTACGTGATCTGTATATACCCAAATACAGATATATCACATAGGGAGATGCAGTCAAACATTGCATTGCTATCGTCGTGGTGAACTATTTCTCCGCTGTTTAAAACTTGTTTGGTAAGTGTCATCAAATATGCTTGTCAATTTGTAGCGAAATCGATATACTGTATCATAATCCTTCAGCTATCTATAATGTAGTGAAACGGCTAATTAATATTGATAAATTCCCTTATTCACAGTGACTTTTGCTCAAACCCCTGTTGCATAATGGGTTAATTCTATATAAAAAAACATTTATATCATAGATATAATACAAGCTTTGAAATGAAATAGCACATTTCCAGGTTTCAGTTAAACATTTTTAAAAAAGCTCATGACTTTAAGCATTCTGAACATTGAGAATGTTATTTGGGAAACAAATGTTTATTATAATGTTTATGTTTAGGATCTGTCTCCTACTGAGTCAGCATGCAGCATTCAACACCATTAGGTTTAATATTAAAAAGTTGTTTATTTCCTGAATTGTTTTTTTTTTTATTCTTTTCTATTAGACCATACTAGACTGTGCAGGATATCATTTATTTGCCATTTTTGCCTTTTCCAGATACCTGGGAAACAAAGCTCATATCTCATTTGCCAATGGAGCCCAGTCCTAAGCCTGGTGCTCTGTCCCCCTCCCCGAAGGACACAGACTCGAATCGACCCGCGCCCTTAAGGCAACAGGATCTGATTTCCACGTACTGCCCGCCTCCCAAGATACAGCTTCTGAAGGACACCTTCCAAGAGAAACTGATGCAGGAAAAGGAGAAAAAAATGATCGCCATGTACAATCGGCGGCAGGAGGCAGCTCTACAGAAGATGAGAAAATGTTTCCAATATGTCAAATACGCTGCGGAGAAGAAGATGGGGAACAGCTATCGCTTCCAAGCCCAACAGGGCCCCGAGAAGAACATTGTGGGGTATGATCGGTCTTACCCCCTGAAGCCTATGGGTAACAGGAAAGTCTCCGGCCCTGGTGAGGTTCGGGCTGTGGACCGCCCGGACGCACAGAGTGATTCCTTGTTTGCCCCCACCCCGCCTCAGGATGGTCATGAGAGGCCCTGCGAGAGGCCGGGCAGGAGGGGCTCAAGAGTACGCAAACCTAAGGACAGGACTGTCCTCCCCATGGTGGCGACCCCTCCAGGGCAATGCCCTTCTCATGCCAATGGGAAGGAGCACTTTCAGTTGCAAGAGGAGCTACGAAAAGTGGCCGAGGCAGAGGCCGCGCTGAAGGAGGAGCATCGCCGGAGGGAGGCCAGCCTGCAGGATGAGATGCGCCGGAAGGAGGCCATGATGAAGGACGAGATTCGCCAGAAGGAGGCCATGATGCAGGCGAAGCTCTTCAGAGCTCAGGAGGAGCTGAGGATGGTTCCGAGAGAGATGGAAGACTCCAGAGAGGTGGCCGGAAGGGAAAATAGAGGCGAGGCAGAGCGAGCTTTGCCCCAGAGGACCATGGGCCAACCACCGCTCTAAGGCCGTGCCTCTTCTGACCTGCAGAATGGAGAAGCAAAAAGCCTTCACTCCAAGGAAAGCCCTTCCTATCAGAGGAGACAACCTTGATTATGGTTCTCCAATGGAAGATGGCGGATGCGCAGAATCGCACTTTCCCTCTGCGCTTTCCCATCAGGAGAGACGTCAAGTGAGCCCTTGCAGCCGTGGGCTAGAAGACGTCCCCTGTGGAAGGAGAAAGTATCTCAAGAAAGCAAGGCTCCCTGAAAGCGACGTGTCAGCGGCACAGGCCGCGCAGGGCCACTTCAGAAATAACACCACATGTCTGGATGAACAAACTCTGTCAGTGGAAAACAGATATTTGTCCCCTACAAGTCTGATGTGCCCTACCGCTGAGCAATTTCCATATGAGAATAGCCAGAGTGGAAACCCTCAGCTGGTGCCCTGTGAACTGTGTCACGGGAAGTTTGCTGTAGAGAGGCTGGAGAAACACAGCAAGATCTGCAAGAAGCTTCAGAATTCAAAGAGGAAGGTTTTTGACTCTTTCAAGCACAGGG
Organism: Lepisosteus oculatus; assembly: GCF_040954835.1. NCBI lineage: Eukaryota > Metazoa > Chordata > Actinopteri > Semionotiformes > Lepisosteidae > Lepisosteus > Lepisosteus oculatus. The sequence goes on from NW_027168106.1 coordinate 1,063,800, forward strand.
CCAAGGGAACAGAACTGGAGACATACATCCATAAGAAGAAGGTTAAACCGCCAATCGTGGTAAGGGCTATCCTTAAACTCTTTCCAAGCTTCCCTTTTTTTCTCCTAGAGTCAGACTCAGCTTATAAATCAATGTAGACAATAAATAAGTGTTTTATGAAGTACTCTTCTGAAAAACTGCCGCAAAGGCACATTTGCCAGACAGAATAAATGTGTCTTAGTGACTTCTGAATTCTGTTGTAAAAATCTACATATCAAGCAAATAGCACTCACAGGAAACAAAACCATAACTACGTAAATTGTACTCTCTACCCAATGACCTGAAAGGTGGCCCCAGAAAGCTACGTTATTACTGTATTGATATTTTCTTGCCTTGTGAATGGTTTGCGACCAGACTGTGTACGCAGTGCTAGTCTGGACTTTTTCTGGAAGCTGTTTTATTGGTTTCATTTCCTGTTCCCAGCTGAGAAAGAACAACTGGAGGCAGAAGCACGAGGATTTCATTCGGAGCATCAAACAGGCCAGGGAGGTGCAGCAGGTGATCACGCAAGGAGGGAAAGTTGTGAACCTGCCCCAGCCCCCCGCGAATCCAAACCCCGACTACGTGCCCTGCCCTCACTGCGGCCGGCGCTTTGCCCCCAGGCCGGCACAGAGGCACATCCCCAAGTGTCAGCACATCAGGAGCCGCCCTCCTCCTCCTCCTCGCAGATGAAAATTGATGTGAAGAAGAGCAAAAGAGTCATGATCTTGGCTCACGACTCACGTCCTGCTTTTTCTTTTTAGAAACACATTTAGCACAGTTCATCCGTATGATGATGAAAAAAAATGTTACCTTATTTTAATTAAATGATTTTTTTTTGGTGGACTGGTGTTTGCATAGCTGTGGTTATTTCAGTTTTTCTCTTATCATTCATACACCTTGACCTCCTAAAAATAATTTTTCAACCTGGAACGTACAATTAGCAGGCAATAGAACAGGTCACATTGGTCTTGGAACCATCAAAAAGCAGTATTCACACATTCTCGGCATCAATTTTCCTTAAAAACAACTGAAAAAGCAAGGTAAAGAGTGATTGATTTTTTTAATGAAAGTTATTTGATTTAATTTATTTAATTTTCATAATATTTGAAATATGTTGGGATTAATGTGACTCAATATTATCTGCAGCTCTTACACTCCAGGCACCTGATAAAGTGGAACGCAGTGTCTTTGCCTTACATGGCGCTCAGCTCTTCCTCAATCCCAGCAGAAGCACCAGCAGAAGCAGCAGCCTCCGGGTCCTGCCTCATGCACAGCTTAAAATGCAACACCAAGTAATACAACAAACAACAGGGAAAACCATTCACGATCAGACACATCCGTTGATTGCTGGCTCTCAGTAAAGGGACATTGCATCATTACATCACAAAATAGACTACATTTCAAGGTTAAAGAATTACCATGTTCTGCGATTCAGAACGAGGCAGCAAAACTTCCTATAATCTGTTGTGGCCCTATGACATTGTAAAGGAGCAGGCTTGTGAATACATCTCGTTTAATCCAATGGAAATATAACTCTCAACTTTTTTACGTTTTTGCCAATAAATAATACTACATTGTTAACTCTGCATAAAGAACCTTGGAATGGAACGTTTTTTGCAGTGAAATGTTTGCTGCATAACCTATACCCTTTCTCTCCTACATCACATTGCATTAGTCATTACAGTGATTAGTGAGCAGGAAGGGCTGCATCACATCGCAATTTGTGTGGAACTTGAATGCGAATTTGTTACAACATGGCGTAACTTACAGTCCTTTCACAAAATTCATGATTTTGTGCTCAATTTTGAGTTTGTAAAGTCTTTCTATAATGTCAATGATTTTATTTTGTGACTGAAATTAAATAATTTTGTGTCTGCAAAATTGGGACTGTAGTTCCACCTTAACCTACTAGTACTGTATGTCTTTGGACTGTGGGAAGAAACTGGAGCACCTGGAAGAAATCCACACAAATGAAGGGAGAACATACAATTCCATCCAGACTGCACCCCAGGAATTGAACCCAGGACCCCAGCTCTGTGAACCACAGTGCCAGCTCATTGCTATAGTCATTATAATTAATGTCAAAACTCATTTGCAAATGAGCAGCCTGGGATCCAAAAGGATCAAGACAAGGATCCAAACAAAGCACTATCCCAAAGCTTGGCTTTGTACCGTATATAATACAGGGCTTGATGCAGAAGGCAGATAATCAAAGTCCATGCAATAATTGCTAAGGGAAAGTGACTTTGTGTTCTTGGAGGGAAGTCACTCAACACGGAGCTGTGTTAGTGAAATGATTGTTCTGATGTACGGCTGATGTCCAAACACTGAAAACATGATTGTGTATGCAATCGCACTCCTGAGCTCCATTGGGTATGGTTAAAATAACTTTTTATAGTTCATCACATTCAAAGTGTGTGTACTTGATGAAAGTGTAACACGCATTTGGAGGAGTTATTCAGGATTTTCTTTCATTCAACTATTTCAAGACCGATTATTTTCAGATGTTGTAGTATACGTGAATAATGAAAGGCCTTCATATTACACAATGAAGGAATGACTTCGCAGGTGTGAAGAATAAAAGATTAATTCAGCTCACTTTGGGGAGTTTCACAATGGCCCTCCTTATAGAAATGTGGGTTTGATTAAAGGAGTGAAGAAAAAGCACTGAATAATATTTGCTTCTGTAAACGTAATCATCTCAAAATATGGTTGAAGAAATTGAAGAAGGTTAAACATAATCCAAAACGTATAAGGTCAATTTAAGTACAACCAGAATTCTAGTGTTTATGCAATGCATCTGTGGGTTGATATGAAATATGGCCGTACTTAAACTAAACGAGGTTATCGAGAGCATATTCCGAATACGGCTTTGGCCAGTTGTACTGTGAACTGCGAGGAGCGTATCTTATCCTGAACTGGCTGTGCGAATACCGTCCTCTGCTGGCAGAAGGAGTAGATTACAACGGCACTGTATTGGCGATTAGTCCTATTGCTAGAATATTGAAACAACAAGGAGTCCGCGGAGTCAAGCAATGCTGAATAAACAAGTACCTGAAATTCAATAGGATTTTGTGTATTGATTACAAATAGGTGTGGAATTCTCATGTACAGTGGTATTCATGGATTCCTTACACAAGCAGCAGTTGTTATGATGCTTTCGTAATCTGAATATAAATCTGTTATCTACTTAAAACTGTAATTATTGAATAGATTAATGTCTTTGAAATGCTTCATTAACTGGGCAGTTTCCATGTTTGGAAATGTTTTTATTTTGATTGCTGATTGCTAGATACTGTATGTTTAATAGGCATGCTGTTAATATTTTCTACAAGAGCCAAATAAGACAGTTATGCTGTAGTAAGTTCTATATAAGTTATATAACATAAGTTATATTTTGTTCTGAGGTCAATTTGAATCTCATACTAAATAACTGGTGTCCTTTTATCTGAGAAACACTACCTGATTGATCACCTGATGCCTAGAAATTAGCATGCACAGTAGCCCAGCGTTTAGCATTGCTAGCTCACAGTGCTGAGGCCCTGGGTACACTTCTGGACCTGGGGTGCTATCTGTATGGAGCTTGTATGTTCTCCCCATGTTTGCATGAGTTTGCTTTGGGTGCTCCGGCTTCCTCCCACAGTTCAAAGAACTACTGGTAGGTTAATTGGCTTCTGGGATAATTGGTGAGTGTCTGTGTCTTCCCTGCATTGGACTACCATCCAGTCCCAGGTATCTCCTGCTTATTACTTTCTGAGGCTCTGGCTCCCCCGTGCCCCGCGACCCCCTGACCCCCTGACCCTGAATTGGATGAAGCGGTTAGAAAATGGGTGGTTTCTGTTATGCTCTGGTCATGCTCTGCCATAGCAACAACTTGTAAAAAATGCAGATGCTAGGATTTAACTCAAAGAAGGAGCTCAGATCACTGTGTTGGCATCACTGTACAGGTGTCCGGTTTGTTTTAGAACATGTGCTAAAATCTTATTTACTAACTTCTAGACTTTTTACCCCCCATATCAGCCTGCAGGTGCACAGTGGTCTGTGGACACCCTCCTTGCTCTGTCGTAAAACAGGAAATAAAAAGCAACTGGTTTTGACTTTAATGCACTGAGACTGTGGAACTCACAGAACTCTCTTGTCAGAAAGGCAGCTTCTAACAGCTTTTAAGTGAAGACTAAGAACACTTTTCTATTTTATTAAAATAGATTATATATGTTTTGTTTAAATATATGTTATAAATGTTAAAACGACAGCTCGTATAAGCTTGTATTTTTACCTTTCGATCATTTTTAGAATTGCTTTGAGTTGCTTTTACCATGATAAACAGTACAAAATATGAGGTGTTGAACTTGTCTAAAGTTTTAAAGCGCTTTATGACGTAAAGTGTGACGACAGTCCTTGGCGGTCTATGTAACAATTCTTCTTGAAGTAGGTCATCGGGCCAACAGTATACAAACATTACAGCTCAAGTGCTTTTGTATCTGAACGCTTTTAGGTAAGTTATTTAGCAGCTGCGGTATTAATAATGATTTTAATGGCAAATTCAATTGCAGGTAAAATAAAAATGGCGGATAACTTTCTTTCTAGCTTCGTGAAGCGGTCGCGCTATATTATACATATATACCATAATAAGAAACATAATATGTACAGTAGAATTTTTCACTTTAAGCTGGCATTATCCAGAACCGGGTCAGGGCCCGGACCCGGACCGTGCAGTGTGGTCCGCCGGCCTTCTAAAGATGTTTAGGAGATCGAGGCGCCCTTGGATTTGATTAGAAACTTGCATAATTTCTTAACTTGACCCCATTATCTTAAAAAAAACGGCCAGGCCAAGACCAAAGCATGAAGGCTGCGAGGATCGGGGGACTCTCATTTTTGGTCACAGCGTACAGTAGTAGATCAGTAACCTCTGTTTATCGTGATAACCTTTAATTATTTTCCAGTACTTTTTTAAATGATAAAACACATTGTCTCGCCAGTTTTGCTAAAGATACGGTTTTAGTGTTTACGCATAAATTTGTAAGCCGTAGGTTTAAATCTCGTGGTCTTATTTTCTGCATTTTCATCGTAAGGGAAGGCGCTCGTTTGCGATTTACGCGCTGAATATTGTAAGCAGAGGAGCCTTAAGGCACAGCCTCGCCTTAACACCATCGTTTGCATTGTCATTGTCATCCAGAAAAGCAGTCGTAAGAAAATGAATCTGTGGCGGCTCCGAACATTAAAAAAACTATATCTAGACTGCAAATACATCCCAATCTTACTATCAACACGTTTTAAGACCCCTCTCCTTTCCACCGGTATACAAGCTAAGAGAGAAATATTGGAAATCCCATCTGAAGTAGCCCTCGTCTCACCTTCGGAGCTGTGAGCGATGGGGATCATAATTAAAAGGGGTACAGTTACTTTGAAAATGTGTATGTGATACTTAAATTTAAATAAAATAAAAAGATAAATTATATAACACAGACTGCTATCTATGTCCATGTGTTTAAGACGTATGAATCGGTTTTAAAACAGGCACACCCCTTCTCACAAATCCGACTGGAGTCTCAGTCCGTCGTCGCGATGAATTAGGAGCTCAGATGTAGGCTAAGTGATTGCAATTTACTTATTTAAAAGAACCACTTCAAATCAAAAGGGAGACATTTTGTAATGGTAGTTATCGTATTATAGTATACGATAACTGTATACGTAGTATACGTAATTGTAGATATACAGTACATAAAGGGTATGAATAGGTGTGAGCTTTTACTGTATATTTAATATTTTATCTGACCCACTTGTAGAAACCGCCTACTCAGATTTATTTAAGTGGTCTGCCACCATAAAGACAGAAAAATATAATGACACCCTGTTACATTAACTGTAAAATAAACGCCGTAACTGCGGCCATATGAAAATTTGGATAAAGATTATACAAACATCCTAAGGAGCTCTATGACAAATGAGCGTCGTAATAATGGTTGGTGACCTGACGTAACAGTGCTCCCTGAATTACGTGATCTGTATATACCCAAATACAGATATATCACATAGGGAGATGCAGTCAAACATTGCATTGCTATCGTCGTGGTGAACTATTTCTCCGCTGTTTAAAACTTGTTTGGTAAGTGTCATCAAATATGCTTGCAAAGGAACAAGTAATAGGTTTATTCCATGCTGAAAAAATAAACCTATTTTTATAAACCAAAGACGGTTTTCCGAACTCATACATCAGAAAGACCACCGAAACTAAAATTATTCTGCAGTTAGGATCACACATTCTCCCTTCCCTTAACGACAGATTACTGTTCTTTTAAATTTTCTCCATTCATTGGAAGTTTCATTTCACACCTCTCTGCACCCATTCTGACTTCACACCTCTTGATTGGCCTCTCTTTCTGTCCCCTGCTCCCGCCTCTCACTCCTCCTCTCTCCCAACCTTTGTTCTCCCGCTACTTTACCTTTGCCTACTGCCCTGTCTCTCTCACACCTGAAGAAGGCTCCACGGCCGAAACGTTGTGTTCTCTTTCTTCTTTTTTTCAGCATGGAATAAACCTATTACTTGTTCCTTTGCAGCCTACGCATGCTGACGCAGCTACCCACCTGAACTATCAAATATGCTTGTCAATTTGTAGCGAAATCGATATACTGTATCATAATCCTTCAGCTATCTATAATGTAGTGAAACGGCTAATTAATATTGATAAATTCCCTTATTCACAGTGACTTTTGCTCAAACCCCTGTTGCATAATGGGTTAATTTTATATAAAAAAACATTTATATCATAGATATAATACAAGCTTTGAAATGAAATAGCACATTTCCAGGTTTCAGTTAAACATTTTTAAAAAAGCTCATGACTTTAAGCATTCTGAACATTGAGAATGTTATTTGGGAAACAAATGTTTATTATAATGTTTATGTTTAGGATCTGTCTCCTACTGAGTCAGCATGCAGCATTCAACACCATTAGGTTTAATATTAAAAAGTTGTGTATTTCCTGAATTGTTTTTTTTTTATTCTTTTCTATTAGACCATACTAGACTGTGCAGGATATCATTTATTTGCCATTTTTGCCTTTTCCAGATACCTGGGAAACAAAGCTCATATCTCATTTGCCAATGGAGCCCAGTCCTAAGCCTGGTGCTCTGTCCCCCTCCCCGAAGGACACAGACTCGAATCGACCCGCGCCCTTAAGGCAACAGGATCTGATTTCCACGTACTGCCCGCCTCCCAAGATACAGCTTCTGAAGGACACCTTCCAAGAGAAACTGATGCAGGAAAAGGAGAAAAAAATGATCGCCATGTACAATCGGCGGCAGGAGGCAGCTCTACAGAAGATGAGAAAATGTTTCCAATATGTCAAATACGCTGCGGAGAAGAAGACGGGGAACAGCTATCGCTTCCAAGCCCAACAGGGCCCCGAGAAGAACATTGTGGGGTATGATCGGTCTTACCCCCTGAAGCCTATGGGTAACAGGAAAGTCTCCGGCCCTGGTGAGGTTCGGGCTGTGGACCGCCCGGACGCACAGAGTGATTCCTTGTTTGCCCCCACCCCGCCTCAGGATGGTCATGAGAGGCCCTACGAGAGGCCGGGCAGGAGGGGCTCAAGAGTACGCAAACCTAAGGACAGGACTGTCCTCCCCATGGTGGCGATCCCTCCAGGGCAATGCCCTTCTCATGCCAATGGGAAGGAGCACTTTCAGTTGCAAGAGAAGCTACGAAAAGTGGCCGAGGCAGAGGCCGCACTGAAGGAGGAGCATCGCCGGAGAGAGGCCAGCCTGCAGGATGAGATGCGCCGGAAGGAGGCCATGATGAAGGACGAGATTCGCCAGAAGGAGGCCATGATGCAGGCGAAGCTCTTCAGAGCTCAGGAGGAGCTGAGGATGGTTCCGAGAGAGATGGAAGACTCCAGAGAGGTGGCCGGAAGGGAAAATAGAGGACTCCTGACCCTAAGGAAGACACTCCAGGCGAGGCAGAGCGAGCTTTGCCCCAGAGGACCATGGGCCAACCACCGCTCTAAGGCCGTGCCTCTTCTGACCTGTAGAATGGAGAAGCAAAAAGCCTTCACTCCAAGGAAAGCCCTTCCTATCAGAGGAGACAACCTTGATTATGGTTCTCCAATGGAAGATGGCGGATGCGCAGAATCGCACTTTCCCTCTGCGCTTTCCCATCAGGAGAGACGTCAAGTGAGCCCTTGCAGCCGTGGGCTAGAAGACGTCCCCTGTGGAAGGAGAAAGTATCTCAAGAAAGCAAGGCTCCCTGAAAGCGACGTGTCAGCGGCACAGGCCGCGCAGGCCCACTTCAGATATAACACCACATGTCTGGATGAACAAACTCTGTCAGTGGAAAACAGATATTTGTCCCCTACAAGTCTGATCTGCCCTACCGCTGAGCAATTTCCATATGAGAATAGCCAGAGTGGAAACCCTCAGCTGGTGCCCTGTGAACTGTGTCACAGGAAGTTTGCTGTAGAGAGGCTGGAGAAACACAGCAAGATCTGCAAGAAGCTTCAGAATTCAAAGAGGAAGGTTTTTGACTCTTTCAAGCACAGGGCCAAGGGAACAGAACTGGAGACATACATCCATAAGAAGAAGGTTAAACCGCCAATCGTGGTAAGGGCTATCCTTAAACTCTTTCCAAGCTTCCCTTTTTTTCTCCTAGAGTCAGACTCAGCTTATAAATCAATGTAAACAATAAATAAGTGTTTTATGAAGTACTCTTCTGAAAAACTGCCGCAAAGGCACATTTTCCAGACAGAATAAATGTGTCTTAGTGACTTCTGAATTCTGTTGTAAAAATCTACATATCAAGCAAATAGCACTCACAGGAAACAAAACCATAACTACGTAAATTGTACTCTCTACCCAATGACCTGAAAGGTGGCCCCAGAAAGCTAAGTTATTACTGTATTGATATTTTCTTGCCTTGTGAATGGTTTGCGACCAGACTGTGTACGCAGTGCTAGTCTGGACTTTTTCTGGAAGCTGTTTTATTGGTTTCATTTCCTGTTCCCAGCTGAGAAAGAACAACTGGAGGCAGAAGCACGAGGATTTCATTCGGAGCATCAAAAAGGCCAGGGAGGTGCAGCAGGTGATCACGCAAGGAGGGAAAGTTGTGAACCTGCCCCAGCCCCCCGCGAATCCAAACCCCGACTACGTGCCCTGCCCTCACTGCGGCCGGCGCTTTGCCCCCAGGCCGGCACAGAGGCACATCCCCAAGTGTCAGCACATCAGGAGCCGCCCTCCTCCTCCTCCTCGCAGATGAAAACTGATGTGAAGAAGAGCAAAAGAGTCATGATCTTGGCTCACGACTCACGTCCTGCTTTTTCTTTTTAGAAACACATTTAGCACAGTTCATCCGTATGATGATGAAAAAAAAATGTTACCTTATTTTAATTAAATGATTTTTTTTTTGGTGGACTGGTGTTTGCGTAGCTGTGGTTATTTCAGTTTTTCTCTTATCATTCATACACCTTGACCTCCTAAAAATAATTTTTCAACCTGGAACGTACAATTGGCAGGCAATAGAACAGGTCACATTGGTCTTGGAACCATCAAAAAGTAGTATTCACACATTCTCGGCATCAATTTTCCTTAAAAACAACTGAAAAAGCAAGGTAAAGAGTGATTGATTTTTTTAATGAAAGTTATTTGATTTAATTTATTTAATTTTCATAATATTTGAAATATGTTGGGATTAATGTGACTCAATATTATCTGCAGCTCTTACACTCCAGGCACCTGATAAAGTGGAACGCAGTGTCTTTGCCTTACATGGCGCTCAGCTCTTCCTCAATCCCAGCAGAAGCACCAGCAGAAGCAGCAGCCTCCGGGTCCTGCCTCATGCACAGCTTAAAATGCAACACCAAGTAATACAACAAACAACAGGGAAAACCATTCACGATCAGACACATCCGTTGATTGCTGGCTCTCAGTAAAGGGACATTGCATCATTACATCACAAAATAGACTACATTTCAAGGTTAAAGAATTACCATGTTCTGCGATTCAGAACGAGGCAGCAAAACTTCCTGTAATCTGATGTGGCCCTGTGACATTGTAAAGGAGCAGGCTTGTGAATACATCTCGTTTAATCCAATGGAAATATTGCTCTCAACTTTTTTACGTTTTTGCCAATAAATAATATTACATTGTTAACTCTGCATAAAGAACCTTGGAATGGAACGTTTTTTGCAGTGAAATGTTTGCTGCATAACCTATACCTTTTCTCTCCTACATCACATTGCATTAGTCATTACAGTGATTAGTGAGCAGGAAGGGCTGCATCACATCGCAATTTGTGTGGAACTTGAATGCGAATTTGTTACAACATGGCGTAACTTACAGTCCTTTCACAAAATTCATGATTTTGTGCTCAATTTTGAGTTTGTAAAGTTTTTCTATAATGTCAATGATTTTATTTTGTGACTGAAATTAAATACTTTTGTGTCTGCAAAATTGGGACTGTAGTTCCACCTTAACCTACTAGTACTGTATGTCTTTGGACTGTGGGAAGAAACTGGAGCACCTGGAAGAAATCCACACAAATGAAGGGAGAACATACAATTCCATCCAGACTGCACCCCAGGAATTGAACCCAGGACCCCAGCTCTGTGAACCACAGTGCCAGCTCATTGCTATAGTCACTTTAATTAATGTCAAAACTCATTTGCAAATGAGCAGCCTGGGATCCAAAAGGATCAAGACAAGGATCCAAACAAAGCACTATCCCAAAGCTTGGCTTTGTACAGTATATCATACAGGGCTTGATGCAGAAGGCAGATAATCTAAGTCCATGCAATAATTGCTAAGGGAAAGTGACTTTGTGTTCTTGGAGGGAAGTCACTCAACACGGAGCTGTGTTAGTGAAATGATTGTTCTGATGTACGGCTTATGTCCAAACACTGAATACATGATTGTGTATGCAATCGCACTCCTGAGCTCCATTGGGTATGGTTAAAATAACTTTTTATAGTTCATCACATTCAAAGTGTGTGTACTTGATGAAAGTGTAACACGCATTTGGAGGAGTTATTCAGGATTTTCTTTCATTCAACTATTTCAAGACCGATTATTTTCAGATGTTGTAGTATACGTGAATAATGAAAGGCCTTCATATTACACAATGAAGGAATGACTTCGCAGGTGTGAAGAATAAAAGATTAATTCAGCTCACTTTGGGGAGTTTCACAATGGCCCTCCTTAAAGAAATGTGGGTTTGATTAAAGGAGTGAAGAAAAAGCACTGAATAATATTTGCTTCTGTAAACGTAATCATCTCAAAATATGGTTAAAGAAATTGAAGAAGGTTAAACATAATCCAAAACGTATAAGGTCAATTTAAGTACAACCAGAATTCTAGTGTTTATGCAATGCATCTGTGGGTTGATATGAAATACGGCCGTTCTTAAACTAAACGAGGTTATCGAGAGCATATTCCGAGTACGGCTGTGGCCAGTTGTACTGTGAACTGCGAGGACCGTATCTTATCCTGAACTGGCTGTGCGAATACCGTCCTCTGCTGGCAGAAGGAATAGATTACAACGGCACTGTATTGGCGATTAGTCCTATTGCTAGAATATTGAAACAACAAGGAGTCCGCGGAGTCAAGCAATGCTGAATAAACAAGTACCTGAAATTCAATAGGATTTTGTGTATTGATTACAAATAGGTGTGAAATTCTCATGTACAGTGGTATTCATGGATTCCTTACACAAGCAGCCGTTGTTATGATACTTTCGTAATCTGAATATAAATCTGTTATCTACTTGAAACTGTAATTATTGAATAGATTAATGTCTTTGAAATGCTTCATTAACTGGGCAGTTTCCATGTTTGGAAATGTTTTTATTTTGATTGCTAGATACTGTATGTTTAATAGGCATGCTGTTAATATTTTCTACAAGAGCCAAATAAGACAGTTATGCTGTAGTAAGTTCTATATAAGTTATATAACATAAGTTATATTTTGTTCTGAGGTCAATTTGAATCTCATACTAAATAACTGGTGTCCTTTTATCTGAGAAACACTACCTGATTGATCACCTGATGCCTAGAAATTAGCATGCACAGTAGCCCAGTGTTTAGCAATGCTAGCTCACAGTGCTGAGGCCCTGGGTACACTTCTGGACCTGGGGTGCTATCTGTATGGTGCTTGTATGTTCTCCCCATGTTTGCATGAGTTTGCTTTGGGTGCTCCGGCTTCCTCCCACACTTCAAAGAACTACTGGTAGGTTAATTGGCTTCTGGGATAATTGGTGAGTGTCTGTGTCTTCCCTGCATTGGACTACCATCCAGTCCCAGGTATCTCCTGCTTATTACTTTCTGAGGCTCTGGCTCCCCCGTGACCCCCCGACCCCCTGACCACCTGACCCTGAATTGGATGAAGCGGTTAGAAAATGGGTGGTTTCTGTTATGCTCTGGTCATGCTCTGCCATAGCAACAACTTGTAAAAAATGCAGATGCTAGGATTTAACTCAAAGAAGGAGCTCAGATCACTGTGTTGGCATCACTGTACAGGTGTCCGGTGTGTTTTAGAACATATGTTAAAATCTTATTTACTAACTTCTAGACTTTTTACCCCCCATATCAGTCTGCAGGTGCACAGTGGTCTGTGGACACCCTCCTTGCTCTGTCGTAAAACAGGAAATAAAAAGCAACTGGTTTTGACTTTAATGCACTGAGACTGTGGAACTCACAGAACTCTCTTGTCAGAAAGGCAGCTTCTAACAGCTTTTAAGTGAAGACTAAGAACACTTTTCTATTTTATTAAAATGGATTATATATGTTTTGTTTAAATATATGTTATAAATGTTAAAACGACAGCTCGTATAAGCTTGTATTTTTACCTTTCGATCATTTTTAGAATTGCTTTGAGTTGCTTTTACCATGATAAACAGTACAAAATATGAGGTGTTGAACTTGTCAAAAGTTTTAAAGCGCTTTATGACGTAAAGTGTGATGACAGTCCTTGGCGGTCTATGTAACAATTCTTCTTGAAGTAGGTCATCGGGCCAACAGTATACAAACATTACAGCTCAAGTGCTTTTGTATCTGAACGCTTTTAGGTAAGTAATTTAGCAGCTGCGGTATTAATCGTGATTTTAATGGCAAATTCAATTGCAGGTAAAATAAAAATGGCGGATAACTTTCTTTCTAGCTTCGTGAAGCGGTCGCGCCACATTATACATATATACCATAATAAGAAACATAATATGTACAGTAGAATTTTTCACTTTAAGCTGGCATTATCCAGAACCGGGTCAGGGCCCGGACCCGGACCGTGCAGTGTGGTCCGTCGGCCTTCTAAAGATGTTTAGGAGATCGGGGCGCCCTTGGATTTGATTAGAAACTTGCATAATTTCTTAACTTGACCCCATTATCTTAAAAAAAACGGCCAGGCCAAGACCAAAGCATGAAGGCTGCGAGGATCGGGGGACTCTCATTTTTGGTCACAGCGTACAGTAGTAGATCAGTAACCTCTGTTTATCGTGATAACCTTTAATTATTTTCCAGTACTTTTTTAAATGATAAAACACATTGTCTCGCCAGTTTTGCTAAAGATACGGTTTTAGTGTTTACGCATAAATTTGTAAGCCGTAGGTTTAAATCTCGTGGTCTTATTTTCTGCATTTTCATCGTAAGGGAAGGCGCTCGTTTGCGATTTACGCGCTGAATATTGTAAGCAGAGGAGCCTTAAGGCACAGCCTCGCCTTAACACCATCGTTTGCATTGTCATTGTCATCCAGAAAAGCAGTCGTAAGAAAATGAATCTGTGGCGGCTCCGAACATTAAAAAAACTATATCTAGACTGCAAATACATCCCAATCTTACTATCAACACGTTTTAAGACCCCTCTCCTTTCCACCGGTATACAAGCTAAGAGAGAAATATTGGAAATCCCATCTGAAGTAGCCCTCGTCTCACCTTCGGAGCTGTGAGCGATGGGGATCATAATTAAAAGGGGTACAGTTACTTTGAAAATGTGTATGTGATACTTAAATTTAAATAAAATAAAAAGATAAATTATATAACACAGACTGCTATCTATGTCCATGTGTTTAAGACGTATGAATCGGTTTTAAAACAGGCACACCCCTTCTCACAAATCCGACTGGAGTCTCAGTCCGTCGTCGCGATGAATTAGGAGCTCAGATGTAGGCTAAGTGATTGCAATTTACTTATTTAAAAGAACCACTTCAAATCAAAAGGGAGACATTTTGTAATGGTAGTTATCGTATTATAGTATACGATAACTGTATACGTAGTATACGTAATTGTAGATATACAGTACATAAAGGGTATGAATAGGTGTGAGCTTTTACTGTATATTTAATATTTTATCTGACCCACTTGTAGAAACCGCCTACTCAGATTTATTTAAGTGGTCTGCCACCATAAAGACAGAAAAATATAATGACACCCTGTTACATTAACTGTAAAATAAACGCCGTAACTGCGGCCATATGAAAATGTGGATAAAGATTATACAAACATCCTAAGGAGCTCTATGACATATGAGCGTCGTAATAATGGTTGGTGACCTGACGTAACAGTGCTCCCTGAATTACGTGATCTGTATATACCCAAATACAGATATATCACATAGGGAGATGCAGTCAAACATTGCATTGCTATCGTCGTGGTGAACTATTTCTCCGCTGTTTAAAACTTGTTTGGTAAGTGTCATCAAATATGCTTGTCAATTTGTAGCGAAATCGATATACTGTATCATAATCCTTCAGCTATCTATAATGTAGTGAAACGGCTAATTAATATTGATAAATTCCCTTATTCACAGTGACTTTTGCTCAAACCCCTGTTGCATAATGGGTTAATTTTATATAAAAAAACATTTATATCATAGATATAATACAAGCTTTGAAATGAAATAGCACATTTCCAGGTTTCAGTTAAACATTTTTAAAAAAGCTCATGACTTTAAGCATTCTGAACATTGAGAATGTTATTTGGGAAACAAATGTTTATTATAATGTTTGTGTTTAGGATCTGTCTCCTACTGAGTCAGCATGCAGCATTCAACACCATTAGGTTTAATATTAAAAAGTTGTGTATTTCCTGAATTGTTTTTTTTTATTCTTTTCTATTAGACCATACTAGACTGTGCAGGATATCATTTATTTGCCATTTTTGCCTTTTCCAGATACCTGGGAAACAAAGCTCATATCTCATTTGCCAATGGAGCCCAGTCCTAAGCCTGGTGCTCTGTCCCCCTCCCCGAAGGACACAGACTCGAATCGACCCGGGCCCTTAAGGCAACAGGATCTGATCTCCACGTACTGCCCGCCTCCCAAGATACAGCTTCTGAAGGACACCTTCCAAGAGAAACTGATGCAGGAAAAGGAGAAAAAAATGATCGCCATGTACAATCGGCGGCAGGAGGCAGCTCTACAGAAGATGAGAAAATGTTTCCAATATGTCAAATACGCTGCGGAGAAGAAGATGGGGAACAGCTATCGCTTCCAAGCCCAACAGGGCCCCGAGAAGAACATTGTGGGGTATGATCGGTCTTACTCCCTGAAGCCTATGGGTAACAGGAAAGTCTCCGGCCCTGGTGAGGTTCGGGCTGTGGACCGCCCGGACGCACAGAGTGATTCCTTGTTTGCCCTCACCCCGCCTCAGGATGGTCATGAGAGGCCCTGCGAGAGGCCGGGCAGGAGGGGCTCAAGAGTACGCAAACCTAAGGACAGGACTGTCCTCCCCATGGTGGCGACCCCTCCAGGGCAATGCCCTTCTCATGCCAATGGGAAGGAGCACTTTCAGTTGCAAGAGGAGCTACGAAAAGTGGCCGAGGCAGAGGCCGCGCTGAAGGAGGAGCATCGCCGGAGGGAGGCCAGCCTGCAGGATGAGATGCGCCGGAAGGAGGCCATGATGAAGGACGAGATTCGCCAGAAGGAGGCCATGATGCAGGCGAAGCTCTTCAGAGCTCAGGAGGAGCTGAGGATGGTTCCGAGAGAGATGGAAGACTCCAGAGAGGTGGCCGGAAGGGAAAATAGAGGCGAGGCAGAGCGAGCTTTGCCCCAGAGGACCATGGGCCAACCACCGCTCTAAGGCCGTGCCTCTTCTGACCTGCAGAATGGAGAAGCAAAGAGCCTTCACTCCAAGGAAAGCCCTTCCTATCAGAGGAGACAACCTTGATTATGGTTCTCCAATGGAAGATGGCGGATGCGCAGAATCGCACTTTCCCTCTGCGCTTTCCCATCAGGAGAGACGTCAAGTGAGCCCTTGCAGCCGTGGGCTAGAAGACGTCCCCTGTGGAAGGAGAAAGTATCTCAAGAAAGCAAGGCTCCCTGAAAGCGACGTGTCAGCAGCACAGGCCGCGCAGGCCCACTTCAGATATAACACCACATGTCTGGATGAACAAACTCTGTCAGTGGAAAACAGATATTTGTCCCCTACAAGTCTGATCTGCCCTACCGCTGAGCAATTTCCATATGAGAATAGCCAGAGTGGAAACCCTCAGCTGGTGCCCTGTGAACTGTGTCACAGGAAGTTTGCTGTAGAGAGGCTGGAGAAACACAGCAAGATCTGCAAGAAGCTTCAGAATTCAAAGAGGAAGGTTTTTGACTCTTTCAAGCACAGGGCCAAGGGAACAGAACTGGAGACATACATCCATAAGAAGAAGGTTAAACCGCCAATCGTGGTAAGGGCTATCCTTAAACTCTTTCCAAGCTTCCCTTTTTTTCTCCTAGAGTCAGACTCAGCTTATAAATCAATGTAAACAATAAATAAGTGTTTTATGAAGTACTCTTCTGAAAAACTGCCGCAAAGGCACATTTTCCAGACAGAATAAATGTGTCTTAGTGACTTCTGAATTCTGTTGTAAAAATCTACATATCAAGCAAATAGCACTCACAGGAAACAAAACCATAACTACGTAAATTGTACTCTCTACCCAATGACCTGAAAGGTGGCCCCAGAAAGCTAAGTTATTACTGTATTGATATTTTCTTGCCTTGTGAATGGTTTGCGACCAGACTGTGTACGCAGTGCTAGTCTGGACTTTTTCTGGAAGCTGTTTTATTGGTTTCATTTCCTGTTCCCAGCTGAGAAAGAACAACTGGAGGCAGAAGCACGAGGATTTCATTCGGAGCATCAAACAGGCCAGGGAGGTGCAGCAGGTGATCACGCAAGGAGGGAAAGTTGTGAACCTGCCCCAGCCCCCCGCGAATCCAAACCCCGACTACGTGCCCTGCCCTCACTGCGGCCGGCGCTTTGCCCCCAGGCCGGCACAGAGGCACATCCCCAAGTGTCAGCACATCAGGAGCCGCCCTCCTCCTCCTCCTCGTAGATGAAAACTGATGTGAAGAAGAGCAAAAGAGTCATGATCTTGGCTCACGACTCACGTCCTGCTTTTTCTTTTTAGAAACACATTTAGCACAGTTCATCCGTATGATGATGAAAAAAAAATGTTACCTTATTTTAATTAAATGATTTTTTTTTTGGTGGACTGGTGTTTGCGTAGCTGTGGTTATTTCAGTTTTTCTCTTATCATTCATACACCTTGACCTCCTAAAAATAATTTTTCAACCTGGAACGTACAATTGGCAGGCAATAGAACAGGTCACATTGGTCTTGGAACCATCAAAAAGTAGTATTCACACATTCTCGGCATCAATTTTCCTTAAAAACAACTGAAAAAGCAAGGTAAAGAGTGATTGATTTTTTTAATGAAAGTTATTTGATTTAATTTATTTAATTTTCATAATATTTGAAATATGTTGGGATTAATGTGACTCAATATTATCTGCAGCTCTTACACTCCAGGCACCTGATAAAGTGGAACGCAGTGTCTTTGCCTTACATGGCGCTCAGCTCTTCCTCAATCCCAGCAGAAGCACCAGCAGAAGCAGCAGCCTCCGGGTCCTGCCTCATGCACAGCTTAAAATGCAACACCAAGTAATACAACAAACAACAGGGAAAACCATTCACGATCAGACACATCCGTTGATTGCTGGCTCTCAGTAAAGGGACATTGCATCATTACATCACAAAATAGACTACATTTCAAGGTTAAAGAATTACCATGTTCTGCGATTCAGAACGAGGCAGCAAAACTTCCTGTAATCTGATGTGGCCCTGTGACATTGTAAAGGAGCAGGCTTGTGAATACATCTCGTTTAATCCAATGGAAATATTGCTCTCAACTTTTTTACGTTTTTGCCAATAAATAATACTACATTGTTAACTCTGCATAAAGAACCTTGGAATGGAACGTTTTTTGCAGTGAAATGTTTGCTGCATAACCTATACCCTTTCTCTCCTACATCACATTGCATTAGTCATTACAGTGATTAGTGAGCAGGAAGGGCTGCATCACATCGCAATTTGTGTGGAACTTGAATGCGAATTTGTTACAACATGGCGTAACTTACAGTCCTTTCACAAAATTCATGATTTTGTGCTCAATTTTGAGTTTGTAAAGTTTTTCTATAATGTCAATGATTTTATTTTGTGACTGAAATTAAATACTTTTGTGTCTGCAAAATTGGGACTGTAGTTCCACCTTAACCTACTAGTACTGTATGTCTTTGGACTGTGGGAAGAAACTGGAGCACCTGGAAGAAATCCACACAAATGAAGGGAGAACATACAATTCCATCCAGACTGCACCCCAGGAATTGAACCCAGGACCCCAGCTCTGTGAACCACAGTGCCACCTCATTGCTATAGTCACTTTAATTAATGTCAAAACTCATTTGCAAATGAGCAGCCTGGGATCCAAAAGGATCAAGACAAGGATCCAAACAAAGCACTATCCCAAAGCTTGGCTTTGTACAGTATATCATACAGGGCTTGATGCAGAAGGCAGATAATCTAAGTCCATGCAATAATTGCTAAGGGAAAGTGACTTTGTGTTCTTGGAGGGAAGTCACTCAACACGGAGCTGTGTTAGTGAAATGATTGTTCTGATGTACGGCTTATGTCCAAACACTGAATACATGATTGTGTATGCAATCGCACTCCTGAGCTCCATTGGGTATGGTTAAAATAACTTTTTATAGTTCATCACATTCAAAGTGTGTGTACTTGATGAAAGTGTAACACGCATTTGGAGGAGTTATTCAGGATTTTCTTTCATTCAACTATTTCAAGACCGATTATTTTCAGATGTTGTAGTATACGTGAATAATGAAAGGCCTTCATATTACACAATGAAGGAATGACTTCGCAGGTGTGAAGAATAAAAGATTAATTCAGCTCACTTTGGGGAGTTTCACAATGGCCCTCCTTAAAGAAATGTGGGTTTGATTAAAGGAGTGAAGAAAAAGCACTGAATAATATTTGCTTCTGTAAACGTAATCATCTCAAAATATGGTTAAAGAAATTGAAGAAGGTTAAACATAATCCAAAACGTATAAGGTCAATTTAAGTACAACCAGAATTCTAGTGTTTATGCAATGCATCTGTGGGTTGATATGAAATACGGCCGTTCTTAAACTAAACGAGGTTATCGAGAGCATATTCCGAGTACGGCTGTGGCCAGTTGTACTGTGAACTGCGAGGACCGTATCTTATCCTGAACTGGCTGTGCGAATACCGTCCTCTGCTGGCAGAAGGAATAGATTACAACGGCACTGTATTGGCGATTAGTCCTATTGCTAGAATATTGAAACAACAAGGAGTCCGCGGAGTCAAGCAATGCTGAATGAACAAGTACCTGAAATTCAATAGGATTTTGTGTATTGATTACAAATAGGTGTGAAATTCTCATGTACAGTGGTATTCATGGATTCCTTACACAAGCAGCCGTTGTTATGATACTTTCGTAATCTGAATATAAATCTGTTATCTACTTGAAACTGTAATTATTGAATAGATTAATGTCTTTGAAATGCTTCATTAACTGGGCAGTTTCCATGTTTGGAAATGTTTTTATTTTGATTGCTAGATACTGTATGTTTAATAGGCATGCTGTTAATATTTTCTACAAGAGCCAAATAAGACAGTTATGCTGTAGTAAGTTCTATATAAGTTATATAACATAAGTTATATTTTGTTCTGAGGTCAATTTGAATCTCATACTAAATAACTGGTGTCCTTTTATCTGAGAAACACTACCTGATTGATCACCTGATGCCTAGAAATTAGCATGCACAGTAGCCCAGTGTTTAGCAATGCTAGCTCACAGTGCTGAGGCCCTGGGTACACTTCTGGACCTGGGGTGCTATCTGTATGGTGCTTGTATGTTCTCCCCATGTTTGCATGAGTTTGCTTTGGGTGCTCCGGCTTCCTCCCACAGTTCAAAGAACTACTGGTAGGTTAATTGGCTTCTGGGATAATTGGTGAGTGTCTGTGTCTTCCCTGCATTGGACTACCATCCAGTCTCAGGTATCTCCTGCTTATTACTTTCTGAGGCTCTGGCTCCCCCGTGACCCCCCGACCCCCTGACCACCTGACCCTGAATTGGATGAAGCGGTTAGAAAATGGGTGGTTTCTGTTTAATGCACTGAGACTGTGGAACTCACAGAACTCTCTTGTCAGAAAGGCAGCTTCTAACA
Organism: Lepisosteus oculatus; assembly: GCF_040954835.1. Classification (NCBI taxonomy): domain Eukaryota; kingdom Metazoa; phylum Chordata; class Actinopteri; order Semionotiformes; family Lepisosteidae; genus Lepisosteus; species Lepisosteus oculatus. Next base: position 1,084,327 of record NW_027168106.1, read on the forward strand.
GCTTTTAAGTGAAGACTAAGAACACTTTTCTATTTTATTAAAATAGATTATATATGTTTTGTTTAAATATATGTTATAAATGTTAAAACGACAGCTCGTATAAGCTTGTATTTTTACCTTTCGATCATTTTTAGAATTGCTTTGAGTTCCTTTTACCATGATAAACAGTACAAAATATGAGGTGTTGAACTTGTCAAAAGTTTTAAAGCGCTTTATGACGTAAAGTGTGATGACAGTCCTTGGCGGTCTATGTAACAATTCTTCTTGAAGTAGGTCATCGGGCCAACAGTATATAAACATTACAGCTCAAGTGCTTTTGTATCTGAACGCTTTTAGGTAAGTAATTTATCAGCTGCGGTATTAATCGTGATTTTAATGGCAAATTCAATTGCAGGTAAAATAAAAATGGCGGATAACTTTCTTTCTAGCTTCGTGAAGCGGTCGCGCCACATTATACATATATACCATAATAAGAAACATAATATGTACAGTAGAATTTTTCACTTTAAGCTGGCATTATCCAGAACCGGGTCAGGGCCCGGACCCGGACCGTGCAGTGTGGTCCGTCGGCCTTCTAAAGATGTTTAGGAGATCGGGGCGCCCTTGGATTTGATTAGAAACTTGCATAATTTCTTAACTTGACCCCATTATCTTAAAAAAAACGGCCAGGCCAAGACCAAAGCATGAAGGCTGCGAGGATCGGGGGACTCTCATTTTTGGTCACAGCGTACAGTAGTAGATCAGTAACCTCTGTTTATCGTGATAACCTTTAATTATTTTCCAGTACTTTTTTAAATGATAAAACACATTGTCTCGCCAGTTTTGCTAAAGATACGGTTTTAGTGTTTACGCATAAATTTGTAAGCCGTAGGTTTAAATCTCGTGGTCTTATTTTCTGCATTTTCATCGTAAGGGAAGGCGCTCGTTTGCGATTTACGCGCTGAATATTGTAAGCAGAGGAGCCTTAAGGCACAGCCTCGCCTTAACACCATCGTTTGCATTGTCATTGTCATCCAGAAAAGCAGTCGTAAGAAAATGAATCTGTGGCGGCTCCGAACATTAAAAAAACTATATCTAGACTGCAAATACATCCCAATCTTACTATCAACACGTTTTAAGACCCCTCTCCTTTCCACCGGTATACAAGCTAAGAGAGAAATATTGGAAATCCCATCTGAAGTAGCCCTCGTCTCACCTTCGGAGCTGTGAGCGATGGGGATCATAATTAAAAGGGGTACAGTTACTTTGAAAATGTGTATGTGATACTTAAATTTAAATAAAATAAAAAGATAAATTATATAACACAGACTGCTATCTATGTCCATGTGTTTAAGACGTATGAATCGGTTTTAAAACAGGCACACCCCTTCTCACAAATCCGACTGGAGTCTCAGTCCGTCGTCGCGATGAATTAGGAGCTCAGATGTAGGCTAAGTGATTGCAATTTACTTATTTAAAAGAACCACTTCAAATCAAAAGGGAGACATTTTGTAATGGTAGTTATCGTATTATAGTATACGATAACTGTATACGTAGTATACGTAATTGTAGATATACAGTACATAAAGGGTATGAATAGGTGTGAGCTTTTACTGTATATTTAATATTTTATCTGACCCACTTGTAGAAACCGCCTACTCAGATTTATTTAAGTGGTCTGCCACCATAAAGACAGAAAAATATAATGACACCCTGTTACATTAACTGTAAAATAAACGCCGTAACTGCGGCCATATGAAAATTTGGATAAAGATTATACAAACATCCTAAGGAGCTCTATGACATATGAGCGTCGTAATAATGGTTGGTGACCTGACGTAACAGTGCTCCCTGAATTACGTGATCTGTATATACCCAAATACAGATATATCACATAGGGAGATGCAGTCAAACATTGCATTGCTATCGTCGTGGTGAACTATTTCTCCGCTGTTTAAAACTTGTTTGGTAAGTGTCATCAAATATGCTTGTCAATTTGTAGCGAAATCGATATACTGTATCATAATCCTTCAGCTATCTATAATGTAGTGAAACGGCTAATTAATATTGATAAATTCCCTTATTCACAGTGACTTTTGCTCAAACCCCTGTTGCATAATGGGTTAATTTTATATAAAAAAACATTTATATCATAGATATAATACAAGCTTTGAAATGAAATAGCACATTTCCAGGTTTCAGTTAAACATTTTTAAAAAAGCTCATGACTTTAAGCATTCTGAACATTGAGAATGTTATTTGGGAAACAAATGTTTATTATAATGTTTATGTTTAGGATCTGTCTCCTACTGAGTCAGCATGCAGCATTCAACACCATTAGGTTTAATATTAAAAAGTTGTGTATTTCCTGAATTGTTTTTTTTTATTCTTTTCTATTAGACCATACTAGACTGTGCAGGATATCATTTATTTGCCATTTTTGCCTTTTCCAGATACCTGGGAAACAAAGCTCATATCTCATTTGCCAATGGAGCCCAGTCCTAAGCCTGGTGCTCTGTCCCCCTCCCCGAAGGACACAGACTCGAATCGACCCGGGCCCTTAAGGCAACAGGATCTGATTTCCACGTACTGCCCGCCTCCCAAGATACAGCTTCTGAAGGACACCTTCCAAGAGAAACTGATGCAGGAAAAGGAGAAAAAAATGATCGCCATGTACAATCGGCGGCAGGAGGCAGCTCTACAGAAGATGAGAAAATGTTTCCAATATGTCAAATACGCTGCGGAGAAGAAGACGGGGAACAGCTATTGCTTCCAAGCCCAACAGGGCCCCGAGAAGAACATTGTGGGGTATGATCGGTCTTACCCCCTGAAGCCTATGGGTAACAGGAAAGTCTCCGGCCCTGGTGAGGTTCGGGCTGTGGACCGCCCGGACGCACAGAGTGATTCCTTGTTTGCCCGCACCCCGCCTCAGGATGGTCATGAGAGGCCCTGCGAGAGGCCGGGCAGGAGGGGCTCAAGAGTACGCAAACCTAAGGACAGGACTGTCCTCCCCATGGTGGCGACCCCTCCAGGGCAATGCCCTTCTCATGCCAATGGGAAGGAGCACTTTCAGTTGCAAGAGGAGCTACGAAAAGTGGCCGAGGCAGAGGCCGCGCTGAAGGAGGAGCATCGCCGGAGGGAGGCCAGCCTGCAGGATGAGATGCGCCGGAAGGAGGCCATGATGAAGGACGAGATTCGCCAGAAGGAGGCCATGATGCAGGCGAAGCTCTTCAGAGCTCAGGAGGAGCTGAGGATGGTTCCGAGAGAGATGGAAGACTCCAGAGAGGTGGCCGGAAGGGAAAATAGAGGCGAGGCAGAGCGAGCTTTGCCCCAGAGGACCATGGGCCAACCACCGCTCTAAGGCCGTGCCTCTTCTGACCTGCAGAATGGAGAAGCAAAAAGCCTTCACTCCAAGGAAAGCCCTTCCTATCAGAGGAGACAACCTTGATTATGGTTCTCCAATGGAAGATGGCGGATGCGCAGAATCGCACTTTCCCTCTGCGCTTTCCCATCAGGAGAGACGTCAAGTGAGCCCTTGCAGCCGTGGGCTAGAAGACGTCCCCTGTGGAAGGAGAAAGTATCTCAAGAAAGCAAGGCTCCCTGAAAGCGACGTGTCAGCGGCACAGACCGCGCAGGGCCACTTCAGAAATAACACCACATGTCTGGATGAACAAACTCTGTCAGTGGAAAACAGATATTTGTCCCCTACAAGTCTGATGTGCCCTACCGCTGAGCAATTTCCATATGAGAATAGCCAGAGTGGAAACCCTCAGCTGGTGCCCTGTGAACTGTGTCACGGGAAGTTTGCTGTAGAGAGGCTGGAGAAACACAGCAAGATCTGCAAGAAGCTTCAGAATTCAAAGAGGAAGGTTTTTGACTCTTTCAAGCACAGGGCCAAGGGAACAGAACTGGAGACATACATCCATAAGAAGAAGGTTAAACCGCCAATCGTGGTAAGGGCTATCCTTAAACTCTTTCCAAGCTTCCCTTTTTTTCTCCTAGAGTCAGACTCAGCTTATAAATCAATGTAAACAATAAATAAGTGTTTTATGAAGTACTCTTCTGAAAAACTGCCGCAAAGGCACATTTGCCAGACAGAATAAATGTGTCTTAGTGACTTCTGAATTCTGTTGTAAAAATCTACATATCAAGGAAATAGCACTCACAGGAAACAAAACCATAACTACGTAAATTGTACTCTCTACCCAATGACCTGAAAGGTAGCCCCAGAAAGCTACGTTATTACTGTATTGATATTTTCTTGCCTTGTGAATGGTTTGCGACCAGACTGTGTACGCAGTGCTAGTCTGGACTTTTTCTGGAAGCTGTTTTATTGGTTTCATTTCCTGTTCCCAGCTGAGAAAGAACAACTGGAGGCAGAAGCACGAGGATTTCATTCGGAGCATCAAACAGGCCAGGGAGGTGCAGCAGGTGATCACGCAAGGAGGGAAAGTTGTGAACCTGCCCCAGCCCCCCGCGAATCCAAACCCCGACTACGTGCCCTGCCCTCACTGCGGCCGGCGCTTTGCCCCCAGGCCGGCACAGAGGCACTTCCCCAAGTGTCAGCACATCAGGAGCCGCCCTCCTCCTCCTCCTCGCAGATGAAAACTGATGTGAAGAAGAGCAAAAGAGTCATGATCTTGGCTCACGACTCACGTCCTGCTTTTTCTTTTTAGAAACACATTTAGCACAGTTCATCCGTATGATGATGAAAAAAAAATGTTACCTTATTTTAATTAAATGATTTTTTTTTGGTGGACTGGTGTTTGCGTAGCTGTGGTTATTTCAGTTTTTCTCTTATCATTCATACACCTTGACCTCCTAAAAATAATTTTTCAACCTGGAACGTACAATTAGCAGGCAATAGAACAGGTCACATTGGTCTTGGAACCATCAAAAAGCAGTATTCACACATTCTCGGCATCAATTTTCCTTAAAAACAACTGAAAAAGCAAGGTAAAGAGTGATTGATTTTTTTAATGAAAGTTATTTGATTTAATTTATTTAATTTTCATAATATTTGAAATATGTTGGGATTAATGTGACTCAATATTATCTGCAGCTCTTACACTCCAGGCACCTGATAAAGTGGAACGCAGTGTCTTTGCCTTACATGGCGCTCAGCTCTTCCTCAATCCCAGCAGAAGCACCAGCAGAAGCAGCAGCCTCCGGGTCCTGCCTCATGCACAGCTTAAAATGCAACACCAAGTAATACAACAAACAACAGGGAAAACCATTCACGATCAGACACATCCGTTGATTGCTGGCTCTCAGTAAAGGGACATTGCATCATTACATCACAAAATAGACTACATTTCAAGGTTAAAGAATTACCATGTTCTGCGATTCAGAACGAGGCAGCAAAACTTCCTATAATCTGTTGTGGCCCTGTGACATTGTAAAGGAGCAGGCTTGTGAATACATCTCGTTTAATCCAATGGAAATATTGCTCTCAACTTTTTTACGTTTTTGCCAATAAATAATACTACATTGTTAACTCTGCATAAAGAACCTTGGAATGGAACGTTTTTTGCAGTGAAATGTTTGCTGCATAACCTATACCCTTTCTCTCCTACATCACATTGCATTAGTCATTACAGTGATTAGTGAGCAGGAAGGGCTGCATCACATCGCAATTTGTGTGGAACTTGAATGCGAATTTGTTACAACATGGCGTAACTTACAGTCCTTTCACAAAATTCATGATTTTGTGCTCAATTTTGAGTTTGTAAAGTTTTTCTATAATGTCAATGATTTTATTTTGTGACTGAAATTAAATAATTTTGTGTCTGCAAAATTGGGACTGTAGTTCCACCTTAACCTACTAGTACTGTATGTCTTTGGACTGTGGGAAGAAACTGGAGCACCTGGAAGAAATCCACACAAATGAAGGGAGAACATACAATTCCATCCAGGCTGCACCCCAGGAATTGAACCCAGGACCCCAGCTCTGTGAACCACAGTGCCAGCTCATTGCTATAGTCACTATAATTAATGTCAAAACTCATTTGCAAATGAGCAGCCTGGGATCCAAAAGGATCAAGACAAGGATCCAAACAAAGCACTATCCCAAAGCTTGGCTTTGTACCGTATATAATACAGGGCTTGATGCAGAAGGCAGATAATCAAAGTCCATGCAATAATTGCTAAGGGAAAGTGACTTTGTGTTCTTGGAGGGAAGTCACTCAACACGGAGCTGTGTTAGTGAAATGATTGTTCTGATGTACGGCTGATGTCCAAACACTGAAAACATGATTGTGTATGCAATCGCACTCCTGAGCTCCATTGGGTATGGTTAAAATAACTTTTTATAGTTCATCACATTCAAAGTGTGTGTACTTGATGAAAGTGTAACACGCATTTGGAGGAGTTATTCAGGATTTTCTTTCATTCAACTATTTCAAGACCGATTATTTTCAGATGTTGTAGTATACGTGAATAATGAAAGGCCTTCATATTACACAATGAAGGAATGACTTCGCAGGTGTGAAGAATAAAAGATTAATTCAGCTCACTTTGGGGAGTTTCACAATGGCCCTCCTTATAGAAATGTGGGTTTGATTAAAGGAGTGAAGAAAAAGCACTGAATAATATTTGCTTCTGTAAACGTAATCATCTCAAAATATGGTTGAAGAAATTGAAGAAGGTTAAACATAATCCAAAACGTATAAGGTCAATTTAAGTACAACCAGAATTCTAGTGTTTATGCAATGCATCTGTGGGTTGATATGAAATATGGCCGTACTTAAACTAAACGAGGTTATCGAGAGCATATTCCGAATACGGCTTTGGCCAGTTGTACTGTGAACTGCGAGGAGCGTATCTTATCCTGAACTGGCTGTGCGAATACCGTCCTCTGCTGGCAGAAGGAATAGATTACAACGGCACTGTATTGGCGATTAGTCCTATTGCTAGAATATTGAAACAACAAGGAGTCCGCGGAGTCAAGCAATGCTGAATAAACAAGTACCTGAAATTCAATAGGATTTTGTGTATTGATTACAAATAGGTGTGGAATTCTCATGTACAGTGGTATTCATGGATTCCTTACACAAGCAGCAGTTGTTATGATGCTTTCGTAATCTGAATATAAATCTGTTATGTACTTAAAACTGTAATTATTGAATAGATTAATATCTTTGAAATGCTTCATTAACTGGGCAGTTTCCATGTTTGGAAATGTTTTTATTTTGATTGCTGATTGCTAGATACTGTATGTTTAATAGGCATGCTGTTAATATTTTCTACAAGAGCCAAATAAGACAGTTATGCTGTAGTAAGTTCTATATAAGTTATATAACATAAGTTATATTTTGTTCTGAGGTCAATTTGAATCTCATACTAAATAACTGGTGTCCTTTTATCTGAGAAACACTACCTGATTGATCACCTGATGCCTAGAAATTAGCATGCACAGTAGCCCAGCGTTTAGCATTGCTAGCTCACAGTGCTGAGGCCCTGGGTACACTTCTGGACCTGGGGTGCTATCTGTATGGAGCTTGTATGTTCTCCCCATGTTTGCATGAGTTTGCTTTGGGTGCTCCGGCTTCCTCCCACAGTTCAAAGAACTACTGGTAGGTTAATTGGCTTCTGGGATAATTGGTGAGTGTCTGTGTCTTCCCTGCATTGGACTACCATCCAGTCCCAGGTATCTCCTGCTTATTACTTTCTGAGGCTCTGGCTCCCCCGTGCCCCGCGACCCCCTGACCCCCTGACCCCCTGACCCTGAATTGGATGAAGCGGTTAGAAAATGGGTGGTTTCTGTTATGCTCTGGTCATGCTCTGCCATAGCAACAACTTGTAAAAAATGCAGATGCTAGGATTTAACTCAAAGAAGGAGCTCAGATTACTGTGTTGGCATCACTGTACAGGTGTCCGGTTTGTTTTAGAACATGTGCTAAAATCTTATTTACTCACTTCTAGACTTTTTACCCCCCATATCAGCCTGCAGGTGCACAGTGGTCTGTGGACACCCTCCTTGCTCTGTCGTAAAACAGGAAATAAAAAGCAACTGGTTTTGACTTTAATGCACTGAGACTGTGGAACTCACAGAACTCTCTTGTCAGAAAGGCAGCTTCTAACAGCTTTTAAGTGAAGACTAAGAACACTTTTCTATTTTATTAAAATAGATTATATATGTTTTGTTTAAATATATGTTATAAATGTTAAAACGACAGCTCGTATAAGCTTGTATTTTTACCTTTCGATCATTTTTATAATTGCTTTGAGTTGCTTTTACCATGATAAACAGTACAAAATATGAGGTGTTGAACTTGTCTAAAGTTTTAAAGCGCTTTATGACGTAAAGTGTGATGACAGTCCTTGGCGGTCTATGTAACAATTCTTCTTGAAGTAGGTCATCGGGCCAACAGTATACAAACATTACAGCTCAAGTGCTTTTGTATCTGAACGCTTTTAGGTAAGTTATTTAGCAGCTGCGGTATTAATAATGATTTTAATGGCAAATTCAATTGCAGGTAAAATAAAAAAGGCGGATAACTTTCTTTCTAGCTTCGTGAAGCGGTCGCGCTGTATTATACATATATACCATAATAAGAAACATAATATGTACAGTAGAATTTTTCACTTTAAGCTGGCATTATCCAGAACCGGGTCAGGGAACGGACCCGGACCGTGCAGTGTGGTCCGTCGGCCTTCTAAAGATGTTTAGGAGATCGGGGCGCCCTTGGATTTGATTAGAAACTTGCATAATTTCTTAACTTGACCCCATTATCCTAAAAAAAAAACGGCCAGGCCAAGACCAAAGCATGAAGGCTGCGAGGATCGGGGGACTCTCATTTTTGGTCACAGCGTACAGTAGTAGATCAGTAACCTCTGTTTATCGTGATAACCTTTAATTATTTTCCAGTACTTTTTAAAATGATAAAACACATTGTCTCGCCAGTTTTGCTAAAGATACGGTTTTAGTGTTTACGCATAAATTTGTAAGCCGTAGGTTTAAATCTCGTGGTCTTATTTTCTGCATTTTCATCGTAAGGGAAGGCGCTCGTTTGCGATTTACGCGCTGAATATTGTAAGCAGAGGAGCCTTAAGGCACAGCCTCGCCTTAACACCATCGTTTGCATTGTCATTGTCATCCAGAAAAGCAGTCGTAAGAAAATGAATCTGTGGCGGCTCCGAACATTAAAAAAACTATATCTAGACTGCAAATACATCCCAATCTTACTATCAACACGTTTTAAGACCCCTCTCCTTTCCACCGGTATACAAGCTAAGAGAGAAATATTGGAAATCCCATCTGAAGTAGCCCTCGTCTCACCTTCGGAGCTGTGAGCGATGGGGATCATAATTAAAAGGGGTACAGTTACTTTGAAAATGTGTATGTGATACTTAAATTTAAATAAAATAAAAAGATAAATTATATAACACAGACTGCTATCTATGTCCATGTGTTTAAGACGTATGAATCGGTTTTAAAACAGGCACACCCCTTCTCACAAATCCGACTGGAGTCTCAGTCCGTCGTCGCGATGAATTAGGAGCTCAGATGTAGGCTAAGTGATTGCAATTTACTTATTTAAAAGAACCACTTCAAATCAAAAGGGAGACATTTTGTAATGGTAGTTATCGTATTATAGTATACGATAACTGTATACGTAGTATACGTACTTGTAGATATACAGTACATAAAGGGTATGAATAGGTGTGAGCTTTTACTGTATATTTAATATTTTATCTGACCCACTTGTAGAAACCGCCTACTCAGATTTATTTAAGTGGTCTGCCACCATAAAGACAGAAAAATATAATGACACCCTGTTACATTAACTGTAAAATAAACGCCGTAACTGCGGCCATATGAAAATTTGGATAAAGATTATACAAACATCCTAAGGAGCTCTATGACATATGAGCGTCGTAATAATGGTTGGTGACCTGACGTAACAGTGCTCCCTGAATTACGTGATCTGTATATACCCAAATACAGATATATCACATAGGGAGATGCAGTCAAACATTGCATTGCTATCGTCGTGGTGAACTATTTCTCCGCTGTTTAAAACTTGTTTGGTAAGTGTCATCAAATATGCTTGTCAATTTGTAGCGAAATCGATATACTGTATCATAATCCTTCAGCTATCTATAATGTAGTGAAACGGCTAATTAATATTGATAAATTCCCTTATTCACAGTGACTTTTGCTCAAACCCCTGTTGCATAATGGGTTAATTTTATATAAAAAAACATTTATATCATAGATATAATACAAGCTTTGAAATGAAATAGCACATTTCCAGGTTTCAGTTAAACATTTTTAAAAAAGCTCATGACTTTAAGCATTCTGAACATTGAGAATGTTATTTGGGAAACAAATGTTTATTATAATGTTTATGTTTAGGATCTGTCTCCTACTGAGTCAGCATGCAGCATTCAACACCATTAGGTTTAATATTAAAAAGTTGTTTATTTCCTGAATTGTTTTTTTTTTATTCTTTTCTATTAGACCATACTAGACTGTGCAGGATATCATTTATTTGCCATTTTTGCCTTTTCCAGATACCTGGGAAACAAAGCTCATATCTCATTTGCCAATGGAGCCCAGTCCTAAGCCTGGTGCTCTGTCCCCCTCCCCGAAGGACACAGACTCGAATCGACCCGCGCCCTTAAGGCAACAGGATCTGATTTCCACGTACTGCCCGCCTCCCAAGATACAGCTTCTGAAGGACACCTTCCAAGAGAAACTGATGCAGGAAAAGGAGAAAAAAATGATCGCCATGTACAATCGGCGGCAGGAGGCAGCTCTACAGAAGATGAGAAAATGTTTCCAATATGTCAAATACGCTGCGGAGAAGAAGATGGGGAACAGCTATCGCTTCCAAGCCCAACAGGGCCCCGAGAAGAACATTGTGGGGTATGATCGGTCTTACTCCCTGAAGCCTATGGGTAACAGGAAAGTCTCCGGCCCTGGTGAGGTTCGGGCTGTGGACCGCCCGGACGCACAGAGTGATTCCTTGTTTGCCCCCACCCCGCCTCAGGATGGTCATGAGAGGCCCTGCGAGAGGCCGGGCAGGAGGGGCTCAAGAGTACGCAAACCTAAGGACAGGACTGTCCTCCCCATGGTGGCGACCCCTCCAGGGCAATGCCCTTCTCATGCCAATGGGAAGGAGCACTTTCAGTTGCAAGAGGAGCTACGAAAAGTGGCCGAGGCAGAGGCCGCGCTGAAGGAGGAGCATCGCCGGAGGGAGGCCAGCCTGCAGGATGAGATGCGCCGGAAGGAGGCCATGATGAAGGACGAGATTCGCCAGAAGGAGGCCATGATGCAGGCGAAGCTCTTCAGAGCTCAGGAGGAGCTGAGGATGGTTCCGAGAGAGATGGAAGACTCCAGAGAGGTGGCCGGAAGGGAAAATAGAGGCGAGGCAGAGCGAGCTTTGCCCCAGAGGACCATGGGCCAACCACCGCTCTAAGGCCGTGCCTCTTCTGACCTGCAGAATGGAGAAGCAAAAAGCCTTCACTCCAAGGAAAGCCCTTCCTATCAGAGGAGACAACCTTGATTATGGTTCTCCAATGGAAGATGGCGGATGCGCAGAATCGCACTTTCCCTCTGCGCTTTCCCATCAGGAGAGACGTCAAGTGAGCCCTTGCAGCCGTGGGCTAGAAGACGTCCCCTGTAGAAGGAGAAAGTATCTCAAGAAAGCAAGGCTCCCTGAAAGCGACGTGTCAGCGGCACAGGCCGCGCAGGGCCACTTCAGAAATAACACCACATGTCTGGATGAACAAACTCTGTCAGTGGAAAACAGATATTTGTCCCCTACAAGTCTGATGTGCCCTACCGCTGAGCAATTTCCATATGAGAATAGCCAGAGTGGAAACCCTCAGCTGGTGCCCTGTGAACTGTGTCACGGGAAGTTTGCTGTAGAGAGGCTGGAGAAACACAGCAAGATCTGCAAGAAGCTTCAGAATTCAAAGAGGAAGGGTTTTGACTCTTTCAAGCACAGGGCCAAGGGAACAGAACTGGAGACATACATCCATAAGAAGAAGGTTAAACCGCCAATCGTGGTAAGGGCTATCCTTAAACTCTTTCCAAGCTTCCCTTTTTTTCTCCTAGAGTCAGACTCAGCTTATAAATCAATGTAAACAATAAATAAGTGTTTTATGAAGTACTCTTCTGAAAAACTGCCGCAAAGGCACATTTGCCAGACAGAATAAATGTGTCTTAGTGACTTCTGAATTCTGTTGTAAAAATCTACATATCAAGCAAATAGCACTCACAGGAAACAAAACCATAACTACGTAAATTGTACTCTCTACCCAATGACCTGAAAGGTGGCCCCAGAAAGCTACGTTATTACTGTATTGATATTTTCTTGCCTTGTGAATGGTTTGCGACCAGACTGTGTACGCAGTGCTAGTCTGGACTTTTTCTGGAAGCTGTTTTATTGGTTTCATTTCCTGTTCCCAGCTGAGAAAGAACAACTGGAGGCAGAAGCACGAGGATTTCATTCGGAGCATCAAACAGGCCAGGGAGGTGCAGCAGGTGATCACGCAAGGAGGGAAAGTTGTGAACCTGCCCCAGCCCCCCGCGAATCCAAGCCCCGACTACGTGCCCTGCCCTCACTGCGGCCGGCGCTTTGCCCCCAGGCCGGCACAGAGGCACTTCCCCAAGTGTCAGCACATCAGGAGCCGCCCTCCTCCTCCTCCTCGCAGATGAAAACTGATGTGAAGAAGAGCAAAAGAGTCATGATCTTGGCTCACGACTCACGTCCTGCTTTTTCTTTTTAGAAACACATTTAGCACAGTTCATCCGTATGATGATGAAAAAAAAATGTTACCTTATTTTAATTAAATGATTTTTTTTTGGTGGACTGGTGTTTGCGTAGCTGTGGTTATTTCAGTTTTTCTCTTATCATTCATACACCTTGACCTCCTAAAAATAATTTTTCAACCTGGAACGTACAATTAGCAGGCAATAGAACAGGTCACATTGGTCTTGGAACCATCAAAAAGCAGTATTCACACATTCTCGGCATCAATTTTCCTTAAAAACAACTGAAAAAGCAAGGTAAAGAGTGATTGATTTTTTTAATGAAAGTTATTTGATTTAATTTATTTAATTTTCATAATATTTGAAATATGTTGGGATTAATGTGACTCAATATTATCTGCAGCTCTTACACTCCAGGCACCTGATAAAGTGGAACGCAGTGTCTTTGCCTTACATGGCGCTCAGCTCTTCCTCAATCCCAGCAGAAGCACCAGCAGAAGCAGCAGCCTCCGGGTCCTGCCTCATGCACAGCTTAAAATGCAACACCAAGTAATACAACAAACAACAGGGAAAACCATTCACGATCAGACACATCCGTTGATTGCTGGCTCTCAGTAAAGGGACATTGCATCATTACATCACAAAATAGACTACATTTCAAGGTTAAAGAATTACCATGTTCTGCGATTCAGAACGAGGCAGCAAAACTTCCTATAATCTGTTGTGGCCCTGTGACATTGTAAAGGAGCAGGCTTGTGAATACATCTCGTTTAATCCAATGGAAATATTGCTCTCAACTTTTTTACGTTTTTGCCAATAAATAATACTACATTGTTAACTCTGCATAAAGAACCTTGGAATGGGACGTTTTTTGCAGTGAAATGTTTGCTGCATAACCTATACCCTTTCTCTCCTACATCACATTGCATTAGTCATTACAGTGATTAGTGAGCAGGAAGGGCTGCATCACATCGCAGTTTGTGTGGAACTTGAATGCGAATTTGTTACTACATGGCGTAACTTACAGTCCTTTCACAAAATTCATGATTTTGTGCTCAATTTTGAGTTTGTAAAGTTTTTCTATAATGTCAATGATTTTATTTTGTGACTGAAATTAAATAATTTTGTGTCTGCAAAATTGGGACTGTAGTTCCACCTTAACCTACTAGTACTGTATGTCTTTGGACTGTGGGAAGAAACCGGAGCACCTGGAAGAAATCCACACAAATGAAGGGAGAACATACAATTCCATCCAGACTGCACCCCAGGAATTGAACCCAGGACCCCAGCTCTGTGAACCACAGTGCCAGCTCATTGCTATAGTCACTATAATTAATGTCAAAACTCATTTGCAAATGAGCAGCCTGGGATCCAAAAGGATCAAGACAAGGATCCAAACAAAGCACTATCCCAAAGCTTGGCTTTGTACCGTATATAATACAGGGCTTGATGCAGAAGGCAGATAATCAAAGTCCATGCAATAATTGCTAAGGGAAAGTGACTTTGTGTTCTTGGAGGGAAGTCACTCAACATGGAGCTGTGTTAGTGAAATGATTGTTCTGATGTACGGCTGATGTCCAAACACTGAAAACATGATTGTGTATGCAATCGCACTCCTGAGCTCCATTGGGTATGGTTAAAATAACTTTTTATAGTTCATCACATTCAAAGTGTGTGTACTTGATGAAAGTGTAACACGCATTTGGAGGAGTTATTCAGGATTTTCTTTCATTCAACTATTTCAAGACCCATTATTTTCAGATGTTGTAGTATACGTGAATAATGAAAGGCCTTCAAATTAAACAATGTAGGAATGACTTCGCAGGTGTGAAGAATAAAAGATTAATTCAGCTCACTTTGGGGAGTTTCACAATGGCCCTCCTTATAGAAATGTGGGTTTGATTAAAGGAGTGAAGAAAAAGCACTGAATAATATTTGCTTCTGTAAACGTAATCATCTCAAAATATGGTTGAAGAAATTGAAGAAGGTTAAACATAATCCAAAACGTATAAGGTCAATTTAAGTACAACCAGAATTCTAGTGTTTATGCAATGCATCTGTGGGTTGATATGAAATATGGCCGTACTTAAACTAAACGAGGTTATCGAGAGCATATTCCGAATACGGCTTTGGCCAGTTGTACTGTGAACTGCGAGGACCGTATCTTATCCTGAACTGGCTGTGCGAATACCGTCCTCTGCTGGCAGAAGGAATAGATTACAACGGCACTGTATTGGCGATTAGTCCTATTGCTAGAATATTGAAACAACAAGGAGTCCGCGGAGTCAAGCAATGCTGAATAAACAAGTACCTGAAATTCAATAGGATTTTGTGTATTGATTACAAATAGGTGTGGAATTCTCATGTACAGTGGTATTCATGGATTCCTTACACAAGCAGCAGTTGTTATGATGCTTTCGTAATCTGAATATAAATCTGTTATCTACTTAAAACTGTAATTATTGAATAGATTAATGTCTTTGAAATGCTTCATTAACTGGGCAGTTTCCATGTTTGGAAATGTTTTTATTTTGATTGCTGATTGCTAGATACTGTATGTTTAATAGGCATGCTGTTAATATTTTCTGCAAATAAGACAGTTATGCTGTAGTAAGTTCTATATAAGTTATATAACATAAGTTATATTTTGTTCTGAGGTCAATTTGAATCTCATACTAAATTACTGGTGTCCTTTTATCTGAGAAACACTACCTGATTGATCACCTGATGCCTAGAAATTTGCATGCACAGTAGCCCAGCGTTTAGCATTGCTAGCTCACAGTGCTGAGGCCCTGGGTACACTTCTGGACCTGGGGTGCTATCTGTATGGAGCTTGTATGTTCTCCCCATGTTTGCATGAGTTTGCTTTGGGTGCTCCGGCTTCCTCCCACACTTCAAAGAACTACTGGTAGGTTAATTGGCTTCTGGGATAATTGGTGAGTGTCTGTGTCTTCCCTGCATTGGACTACCATCCAGTCCCAGGTATCTCCTGCTTATTACTTTCTGAGGCTCTGGCTCCCCCGTGCCCCGCGACCCCCTGACCCCCTGACCCTGAATTGGATGAAGCGGTTAGAAAATGG
Source organism: Lepisosteus oculatus (assembly GCF_040954835.1). Lineage (NCBI taxonomy): Eukaryota > Metazoa > Chordata > Actinopteri > Semionotiformes > Lepisosteidae > Lepisosteus > Lepisosteus oculatus. The sequence goes on from NW_027168106.1 coordinate 1,100,110, forward strand.
GTGGTTTCTGTTATGCTCTGGTCATGCTCTGCCATAGCAACAACTTGTAAAAAATGCAGATGCTAGGATTTAACTCAAAGAAGGAGCTCAGATCACTGTGTTGGCATCACTGTACAGGTGTCCGGTGTGTTTTAGAACATATGTTAAAATCTTATTTACTAACTTCTAGACTTTTTACCCCCCATATCAGTCTGCAGGTGCACAGTGGTCTGTGGACACCCTCCTTGCTCTGTCGTAAAACAGGAAATAAAAAGCAACTGGTTTTGACTTTAATGCACTGAGACTGTGGAACTCACAGAACTCTCTTGTCAGAAAGGCAGCTTCTAACAGCTTTTAAGTGAAGACTAAGAACACTTTTCTATTTTATTAAAATAGATTATATATGTTTTGTTTAAATATATGTTATAAATGTTAAAACGACAGCTCGTATAAGCTTGTATTTTTACCTTTCGATCATTTTTAGAATTGCTTTGAGTTGCTTTTACCATGATAAACAGTACAAAATATGAGGTGTTGAACTTGTCTAAAGTTTTAAAGCGCTTTATGACGTAAAGTGTGATGACAGTCCTTGGCGGTCTATGTAACAATTCTTCTTGAAGTAGGTCATCGGGCCAACAGTATACAAACATTACAGCTCAAGTGCTTTTGTATCTGAACGCTTTTAGGTAAGTTATTTAGCAGCTGCGGTATTAATAATGATTTTAATGGCAAATTCAATTGCAGGTAAAATAAAAATGGCGGATAACTTTCTTTCTAGCTTCGTGAAGCGGTCGCGCTATATTATACATATATACCATAATAAGAAACATAATATGTACAGTAGAATTTTTCACTTTAAGCTGGCATTATCCAGAACCGGGTCAGGGAACGGACCCGGACCGTGCAGTGTGGTCCGTCGGCCTTCTAAAGATGTTTAGGAGATCGAGGCGCCCTTGGATTTGATTAGAAACTTGCATAATTTCTTAACTTGACCCCATTATCTTAAAAAAAACGGCCAGGCCAAGACCAAAGCATGAAGGCTGCGAGGATCGGGGGACTCTCATTTTTGGTCACAGCGTACAGTAGTAGATCAGTAACCTCTGTTTATCGTGATAACCTTTAATTATTTTCCAGTACTTTTTTAAATGATAAAACACATTGTCTCGCCAGTTTTGCTAAAGATACGGTTTTAGTGTTTACGCATAAATTTGTAAGCCGTAGGTTTAAATCTCGTGGTCTTATTTTCTGCATTTTCATCGTAAGGGAAGGCGCTCGTTTGCGATTTACGCGCTGAATATTGTAAGCAGAGGAGCCTTAAGGCACAGCCTCGCCTTAACACCATCGTTTGCATTGTCATTGTCATCCAGAAAAGCAGTCGTAAGAAAATGAATCTGTGGCGGCTCCGAACATTAAAAAAACTATATCTAGACTGCAAATACATCCCAATCTTACTATCAACACGTTTTAAGACCCCTCTCCTTTCCACCGGTATACAAGCTAAGAGAGAAATATTGGAAATCCCATCTGAAGTAGCCCTCGTCTCACCTTCGGAGCTGTGAGCGATGGGGATCATAATTAAAAGGGGTACAGTTACTTTGAAAATGTGTATGTGATACTTAAATTTAAATAAAATAAAAAGATAAATTATATAACACAGACTGCTATCTATGTCCATGTGTTTAAGACGTATGAATCGGTTTTAAAACAGGCACACCCCTTCTCACAAATCCGACTGGAGTCTCAGTCCGTCGTCGCGATGAATTAGGAGCTCAGATGTAGGCTAAGTGATTGCAATTTACTTATTTAAAAGAACCACTTCAAATCAAAAGGGAGACATTTTGTAATGGTAGTTATCGTATTATAGTATACGATAACTGTATACGTAGTATACGTACTTGTAGATATACAGTACATAAAGGGTATGAATAGGTGTGAGCTTTTACTGTATATTTAATATTTTATCTGACCCACTTGTAGAAACCGCCTACTCAGATTTATTTAAGTGGTCTGCCACCATAAAGACAGAAAAATATAATGACACCCTGTTACATTAACTGTAAAATAAACGCCGTAACTGCGGCCATATGAAAATTTGGATAAAGATTATACAAACATCCTAAGGAGCTCTATGACATATGAGCGTCGTAATAATGGTTGGTGACCTGACGTAACAGTGCTCCCTGAATTACGTGATCTGTATATACCCAAATACAGATATATCACATAGGGAGATGCAGTCAAACATTGCATTGCTATCGTCGTGGTGAACTATTTCTCCGCTGTTTAAAACTTGTTTGGTAAGTGTCATCAAATATGCTTGTCAATTTGTAGCGAAATCGATATACTGTATCATAATCCTTCAGCTATCTATAATGTAGTGAAACGGCTAATTAATATTGATAAATTCCCTTATTCACAGTGACTTTTGCTCAAACCCCTGTTGCATAATGGGTTAATTTTATATAAAAAAACATTTATATCATAGATATAATACAAGCTTTGAAATGAAATAGCACATTTCCAGGTTTCAGTTAAACATTTTTTAAAAAGCTCATGACTTTAAGCATTCTGAACATTGAGAATGTTATTTGGGAAACAAATGTTTATTATAATGTTTATGTTTAGGATCTGTCTCCTACTGAGTCAGCATGCAGCATTCAACACCATTAGGTTTAATATTAAAAAGTTGTGTATTTCCTGAATTGTTTTTTTTTTATTCTTTTCTATTAGACCATACTAGACTGTGCAGGATATCATTTATTTGCCATTTTTGCCTTTTCCAGATACCTGGGAAACAAAGCTCATATCTCATTTGCCAATGGAGCCCAGTCCTAAGCCTGGTGCTCTGTCCCCCTCCCCGAAGGACACAGACTCGAATCGACCCGCGCCCTTAAGGCAACAGGATCTGATCTCCACGTACTGCCCGCCTCCCAAGATACAGCTTCTGAAGGACACCTTCCAAGAGAAACTGATGCAGGAAAAGGAGAAAAAAATGATCGCCATGTACAATCGGCGGCAGGAGGCAGCTCTACAGAAGATGAGAAAATGTTTCCAATATGTCAAATACGCTGCGGAGAAGAAGATGGGGAACAGCTATCGCTTCCAAGCCCAACAGGGCCCCGAGAAGAACATTGTGGGGTATGATCGGTCTTACCCCCTGAAGCCTATGGGTAACAGGAAAGTCTCCGGCCCTGGTGAGGTTCGGGCTGTGGACCGCCCGGACGCACAGAGTGATTCCTTGTTTGCCCCCACCCCGCCTCAGGATGGTCATGAGAGGCCCTGCGAGAGGCCGGGCAGGAGGGGCTCAAGAGTACGCAAACCTAAGGACAGGACTGTCCTCCCCATGGTGGCGACCCTTCCAGGGCAATGCCCTTCTCATGCCAATGGGAAGGAGCACTTTCAGTTGCAAGAGGAGCTACGAAAAGTGGCCGAGGCAGAGGCCGCGCTGAAGGAGGAGCATCGCCGGAGGGAGGCCAGCCTGCAGGATGAGATGCGCCGGAAGGAGGCCATGATGAAGGACGAGATTCGCCAGAAGGAGGCCATGATGCAGGCGAAGCTCTTCAGAGCTCAGGAGGAGCTGAGGATGGTTCCGAGAGAGATGGAAGACTCCAGAGAGGTGGCCGGAAGGGAAAATAGAGGCGAGGCAGAGCGAGCTTTGCCCCAGAGGACCATGGGCCAACCACCGCTCTAAGGCCGTGCCTCTTCTGACCTGCAGAATGGAGAAGCAAAAAGCCTTCACTCCAAGGAAAGCCCTTCCTATCAGAGGAGACAACCTTGATTATGGTTCTCCAATGGAAGATGGCGGATGCGCAGAATCGCACTTTCCCTCTGCGCTTTCCCATCAGGAGAGACGTCAAGTGAGCCCTTGCAGCCGTGGGCTAGAAGACGTCCCCTGTAGAAGGAGAAAGTATCTCAAGAAAGCAAGGCTCCCTGAAAGCGACGTGTCAGCGGCACAGGCCGCGCAGGGCCACTTCAGAAATAACACCACATGTCTGGATGAACAAACTCTGTCAGTGGAAAACAGATATTTGTCCCCTACAAGTCTGATGTGCCCTACCGCTGAGCAATTTCCATATGAGAATAGCCAGAGTGGAAACCCTCAGCTGGTGCCCTGTGAACTGTGTCACGGGAAGTTTGCTGTAGAGAGGCTGGAGAAACACAGCAAGATCTGCAAGAAGCTTCAGAATTCAAAGAGGAAGGTTTTTGACTCTTTCAAGCACAGGGCCAAGGGAACAGAACTGGAGACATACATCCATAAGAAGAAGGTTAAACCGCCAATCGTGGTAAGGGCTATCCTTAAACTCTTTCCAAGCTTCCCTTTTTTTCTCCTAGAGTCAGACTCAGCTTATAAATCAATGTAAATGATAAATAAGTGTTTTAAGAAGTACTCTTCTGAAAAACTGCCGCAAAGGCACATTTGCCAGACAGAATAAATGTGTCTTAGTGACTTCTGAATTATGTTGTAAAAATCTACATATCAAGCAAATAGCACTCACAGGAAACAAAACCATAACTACGTAAATTGTACTCTCTACCCAATGACCTGAAAGGTAGCCCCAGAAAGCTACGTTATTACTGTATTGATATTTTCTTGCCTTGTGAATGGTTTGCGACCAGACTGTGTACGCAGTGCTAGTCTGGACTTTTTCTGGAAGCTGTTTTATTGGTTTCATTTCCTGTTCCCAGCTGAGAAAGAACAACTGGAGGCAGAAGCACGAGGATTTCATTCGGAGCATCAAACAGGCCAGGGAGGTGCAGCAGGTGATCACGCAAGGAGGGAAAGTTGTGAACCTGCCCCAGCCCCCCGCGAATCCAAACCCCGACTACGTGCCCTGCCCTCACTGCGGCCGGCGCTTTGCCCCCAGGCCGGCACAGAGGCACATCCCCAAGTGTCAGCACATCAGGAGCCGCCCTCCTCCTCCTCCTCGCAGATGAAAACTGATGTGAAGAAGAGCAAAAGAGTCATGATCTTGGCTCACGACTCACGTCCTGCTTTTTCTTTTTAGAAACACATTTAGCACAGTTCATCCGTATGATGATGAAAAAAAAATGTTACCTTATTTTAATTAAATGATTTTTTTTTGGTGGACTGGTGTTTGCGTAGCTGTGGTTATTTCAGTTTTTCTCTTATCATTCATACACCTTGACCTCCTAAAAATAATTTTTCAACCTGGAACGTACAATTAGCAGGCAATAAAACAGGTCACATTGGTCTTGGAACCATCAAAAAGCAGTATTCACACATTCTCGGCATCAATTTTCCTTAAAAACAAGTGAAAAAGCAAGGTAAAGAGTGATTGATTTTTTTAATGAAAGTTATTTGATTTAATTTATTTAATTTTCATAATATTTGAAATATGTTGGGGTTAATGTGACTCAATATTATCTGCAGCTCTTACACTCCAGGCACCTGATAAAGTGGAACGCAGTGTCTTTGCCTTACATGGCGCTCAGCTCTTCCTCAATCCCAGCAGAAGCACCAGCAGAAGCAGCAGCCTCCGGGTCCTGCCTCATGCACAGCTTAAAATGCAACACCAAGTAATACAACAAACAACAGGGAAAACCATTCACGATCAGACACATCCGTTGATTGCTGGCTCTCAGTAAAGGGACATTGCATCATTACATCACAAAATAGACTACATTTCAAGGTTAAAGAATTACCATGTTCTGCGATTCAGAACGAGGCAGCAAAACTTCCTATAATCTGTTGTGGCCCTGTGACATTGTAAAGGAGCAGGCTTGTGAATACATCTCGTTTAATCCAATGGAAATATAACTCTCAACTTTTTTACGTTTTTGCCAATAAATAATACTACATTGTTAACTCTGCATAAAGAACCTTGGAATGGGACGTTTTTTGCAGTGAAATGTTTGCTGCATAACCTATACCCTTTCTCTCCTACATCACATTGCATTAGTCATTACAGTGATTAGTGAGCAGGAAGGGCTGCATCACATCGCAATTTGTGTGGAACTTGAATGCGAATTTGTTACAACATGGCGTAACTTACAGTCCTTTCACAAAATTCATGATTTTGTGCTCAATTTTGAGTTTGTAAAGTTTTTCTATAATGTCAATGATTTTATTTTGTGACTGAAATTAAATACTTTTGTGTCTGCAAAATTGGGACTGTAGTTCCACCTTAACCTACTAGTACTGTATGTCTTTGGACTGTGGGAAGAAACTGGAGCACCTGGAAGAAATCCACACAAATGAAGGGAGAACATACAATTCCATCCAGACTGCACCCCAGGAATTGAACCCAGGACCCCAGCTCTGTGAACCACAGTGCCAGCTCATTGCTATAGTCACTATAATTAATGTCAAAACTCATTTGCAAATGAGCAGCCTGGGATCCAAAAGGATCAAGACAAGGATCCAAACAAAGCACTATCCCAAAGCTTGGCTTTGTACCGTATATAATACAGGGCTTGATGCAGAAGGCAGATAATCAAAGTCCATGCAATAATTGCTAAGGGAAAGTGACTTTGTGTTCTTGGAGGGAAGTCACTCAACACGGAGCTGTGTTAGTGAAATGATTGTTCTGATGTACGGCTGATGTCCAAACACTGAAAACATGTGAAAAACAGTGTCCTGAGCTCCATTGGGTATGGTTAAAATAACTTTTTATAGTTCATCACATTCAAAGTGTGTGTACTTGATGAAAGTGTAACACGCATTTGGAGGAGTTATTCAGGATTTTCTTTCATTCAACTATTTCAAGACCCATTATTTTCAGATGTTGTAGTATACGTGAATAATGAAAGGCCTTCATATTACACAATGAAGGAATGACTTCGCAGGTGTGAAGAATGAAAGATTAATTCAGCTCACTTTGGGGAGTTTCACAATGGCCCTCCTTATAGAAATGTGGGTTTGATTAAAGGAGTGAAGAAAAAGCACTGAATAATATTTGCTTCTGTAAACGTAATCATCTCAAAATATGGTTGAAGAAATTGAAGAAGGTTAAACATAATCCAAAACGTATAAGGTCAATTTAAGTACAACCAGAATTCTAGTGTTTATGCAATGCATCTGTGGGTTGATATGAAATATGGCCGTACTTAAACTAAACGAGGTTATCGAGAGCATATTCCGAATACGGCTTTGGCCAGTTGTACCGTGAACTGCGAGGACCGTATCTTATCCTGAACTGGCTGTGCGAATACCGTCCTCTGCTAGCAGAAGGAATAGATTACAACGGCACTGTATTGGCGATTAGTCCTATTGCTAGAATATTGAAACAACAAGGAGTCCGCGGAGTCAAGCAATGCTGAATAAACAAGTACCTGAAATTCAATAGGATTTTGTGTATTGATTACAAATAGGTGTGGAATTCTCATGTACAGTGGTATTCATGGATTCCTTACACAAGCAGCAGTTGTTATGATGCTTTCGTAATCTGAATATAAATCTGTTATCTACTTAAAACTGTAATTATTGAATAGATTAATGTCTTTGAAATGCTTCATTAACTGGGCAGTTTCCATGTTTTTATTTTGATTGCTGATTGCTAGATACTGTATGTTTAATAGGCATGCTGTTAATATTTTCTACAAGAGCCAAATAAGACAGTTATGCTGTAGTAAGTTCTATATAAGTTATATAACATAAGTTATATTTTGTTCTGAGGTCAATTTGAATCTCATACTAAATAACTGGTGTCCTTTTATCTGAGAAACACTACCTGATTGATCACCTGATGCCTAGAAATTAGCATGCACAGTAGCCCAGCGTTTAGCATTGCTAGCTCACAGTGCTGAGGCCCTGGGTACACTTCTGGACCTGGGGTGCTATCTGTATGGAGCTTGTATGTTCTCCCCATGTTTGCATGAGTTTGCTTTGGGTGCTCCGGCTTCCTCCCACAGTTCAAAGAACTACTGGTAGGTTAATTGGCTTCTGGGATAATTGGTGAGTGTCTGTGTCTTCCCTGCATTGGACTACAATCCAGTCCCAGGTATCTCCTGCTTATTACTTTCTGAGGCTCTGGCTCCCCCGTGCCCCGCGACCCCCTGACCCCCTGACCCTGAATTGGATGAAGCGGTTAGAAAATGGGTGGTTTCTGTTATGCTCTGGTCATGCTCTGCCATAGCAACAACTTGTAAAAAATGCAGATGCTAGGATTTAACTCAAAGAAGGAGCTCAGATCACTGTGTTGGCATCACTGTACAGGTGTCCGGTGTGTTTTAGAACATATGTTAAAATCTTATTTACTAACTTCTAGACTTTTTACCCCCCATATCAGTCTGCAGGTGCACAGTGGTCTGTGGACACCCTCCTTGCTCTGTCGTAAAACAGGAAATAAAAAGCAACTGGTTTTGACTTTAATGCACTGAGACTGTGGAACTCACAGAACTCTCTTGTCAGAAAGGCAGCTTCTAACAGCTTTTAAGTGAAGACTAAGAACACTTTTCTATTTTATTAAAATAGATTATATATGTTTTGTTTAAATATATGTTATAAATGTTAAAACGACAGCTCGTATAAGCTTGTATTTTTACCTTTCGATCATTTTTAGAATTGCTTTGAGTTGCTTTTACCATGATAAACAGTACAAAATATGAGGTGTTGAACTTGTCTAAAGTTTTAAAGCGCTTTATGACGTAAAGTGTGATGACAGTCCTTGGCGGTCTATGTAACAATTCTTCTTGAAGTAGGTCATCGGGCCAACAGTATACAAACATTACAGCTCAAGTGCTTTTGTATCTGAACGCTTTTAGGTAAGTTATTTAGCAGCTGCGGTATTAATAATGATTTTAATGGCAAATTCAATTGCAGGTAAAATAAAAATGGCGGATAACTTTCTTTCTAGCTTTGTGAAGCGGTCGCGCTATATTATACATATATACCATAATAAGAAACATAATATGTACAGTAGAATTTTTCACTTTAAGCTGGCATTATCCAGAACCGGGTCAGGGAACGGACCCGGACCGTGCAGTGTGGTCCGTCGGCCTTCTAAAGATGTTTAGGAGATCGAGGCGCCCTTGGATTTGATTAGAAACTTGCATAATTTCTTAACTTGACCCCATTATCTTAAAAAAAACGGCCAGGCCAAGACCAAAGCATGAAGGCTGCGAGGATCGGGGGACTCTCATTTTTGGTCACAGCGTACAGTAGTAGATCAGTAACCTCTGTTTATCGTGATAACCTTTAATTATTTTCCAGTACTTTTTTAAATGATAAAACACATTGTCTCGCCAGTTTTGCTAAAGATACGGTTTTAGTGTTTACGCATAAATTTGTAAGCCGTAGGTTTAAATCTCGTGGTCTTATTTTCTGCATTTTCATCGTAAGGGAAGGCGCTCGTTTGCGATTTACGCGCTGAATATTGTAAGCAGAGGAGCCTTAAGGCACAGCCTCGCCTTAACACCATCGTTTGCATTGTCATTGTCATCCAGAAAAGCAGTCGTAAGAAAATGAATCTGTGGCGGCTCCGAACATTAAAAAAACTATATCTAGACTGCAAATACATCCCAATCTTACTATCAACACGTTTTAAGACCCCTCTCCTTTCCACCGGTATACAAGCTAAGAGAGAAATATTGGAAATCCCATCTGAAGTAGCCCTCGTCTCACCTTCGGAGCTGTGAGCGATGGGGATCATAATTAAAAGGGGTACAGTTACTTTGAAAATGTGTATGTGATAAATTTAAATAAAATAAAAAGATAAATTATATAACACAGACTGCTATCTATGTCCATGTGTTTAAGACGTATGAATCGGTTTTAAAACAGGCACACCCCTTTACTTCTCACAAATCCAACTGGAGTCTCAGTCCGTCGTCGCGATGAATTAGGAGCTCAGATGTAGGCTAAGTGATTGCAATTTACTTATTTAAAAGAACCACTTCAAATCAAAAGGGAGACATTTTGTAATGGTAGTTATCGTATTATAGTATACGATAACTGTATACGTAGTATACGTAATTGTAGATATACAGTACATAAAGGGTATGAATAGGTGTGAGCTTTTACTGTATATTTAATATTTTATCTGACTCACTTGTAGAAACCGCCTACTCAGATTTATTTAAGTGGTCTGCCACCATAAAGACAGAAAAATATAATGACACCCTGTTACATTAACTGTAAAATAAACGCCGTAACTGCAGCCATATGAAAATTTGGATAAAGATTATACAAACATCCTAAGGAGCTCTATGACATATGAGCGTCGTAATAATGGTTGGTGACCTGACGTAACAGTGCTCCCTGAATTACGTGATCTGTATATACCCAAATACAGATATATCACATAGGGAGATGCAGTCAAACATTGCATTGCTATCGTCGTGGTGAACTATTTCTCCGCTGTTTAAAACTTGTTTGGTAAGTGTCATCAAATATGCTTGTCAATTTGTAGCGAAATCGATATACTGTATCATAATCCTTCAGCTATCTATAATGTAGTGAAACGGCTAATTAATATTGATAAATTCCCTTATTCACAGTGACTTTTGCTCAAACCCCTGTTGCATAATGGGTTAATTTTATATAAAAAAACATTTATATCATAGATATAATACAAGCTTTGAAATGAAATAGCACATTTCCAGGTTTCAGTTAAACATTTTTAAAAAAGCTCATGACTTTAAGCATTCTGAACATTGAGAATGTTATTTGGGAAACAAATGTTTATTATAATGTTTGTGTTTAGGATCTGTCTCCTACTGAGTCAGCATGCAGCATTCAACACCATTAGGTTTAATATTCAAAAGTTGTGTATTTCCTGAATTGTTTTTTTTTATTCTTTTCTATTAGACCATACTAGACTGTGCAGGATATCATTTATTTGCCATTTTTGCCTTTTCCAGATACCTGGGAAACAAAGCTCATATCTCATTTGCCAATGGAGCCCAGTCCTAAGCCTGGTGCTCTGTCCCCCTCCCCGAAGGACACAGACTCGAATCGACCCGCACCCTTAAGGCAACAGGATCTGATTTCCACGTACTGCCCGCCTCCCAAGATACAGCTTCTGAAGGCCACCTTCCAAGAGAAACTGATGCAGGAAAAGGAGAAAAAAATGATCGCCATGTACAATCGGCGGCAGGAGGCAGCTCTACAGAAGATGAGAAAATGTTTCCAATATGTCAAATACGCTGCGGAGAAGAAGATGGGGAACAGCTATCGCTTCCAAGCCCAACAGGGCCCCGAGAAGAACATTGTGGGGTATGATCGGTCTTACCCCCTGAAGCCTATGGGTAACAGGAAAGTCTCCGGCCCTGGTGAGGTTCGGGCTGTGGACCGCCCGGACGCACAGAGTGATTCCTTGTTTGCCCCCACCCCGCCTCAGGATGGTCATGAGAGGCCCTGCGAGAGGCCGGGCAGGAGGGGCTCAAGAGTATGCAAACCTAAGGACAGGACTGTCCTCCCCATGGTGGCGACCCCTCCAGGGCAATGCCCTTCTCATGCCAATGGGAAGGAGCACTTTCAGTTGCAAGAGGAGCTACGAAAAGTGGCCGAGGCAGAGGCCGCGCTGAAGGAGGAGCATCGCCGGAGGGAGGCCAGCCTGCAGGATGAGATGCGCCGGAAGGAGGCCATGATGAAGGACGAGATTCGCCAGAAGGAGGCCATGATGCAGGCGAAGCTCTTCAGAGCTCAGGAGGAGCTGAGGATGGTTCCGAGAGAGATGGAAGACTCCAGAGAGGTGGCCGGAAGGGAAAATAGAGGCGAGGCAGAGCGAGCTTTGCCCCAGAGGACCATGGGCCAACCACCGCTCTAAGGCCGTGCCTCTTCTGACCTGCAGAATGGAGAAGCAAAAAGCCTTCACTCCAAGGAAAGCCCTTCCTATCAGAGGAGACAACCTTGATTATGGTTCTCCAATGGAAGATGGCGGATGCGCAGAATCGCACTTTCCCTCTGCGCTTTCCCATCAGGAGAGACGTCAAGTGAGCCCTTGCAGCCGTGGGCTAGAAGACGTCCCCTGTGGAAGGAGAAAGTATCTCAAGAAAGCAAGGCTCCCTGAAAGCGACGTGTCAGCGGCACAGACCGCGCAGGGCCACTTCAGAAATAACACCACATGTCTGGATGAACAAACTCTGTCAGTGGAAAACAGATATTTGTCCCCTACAAGTCTGATGTGCCCTACCGCTGAGCAATTTCCATATGAGAATAGCCAGAGTGGAAACCCTCAGCTGGTGCCCTGTGAACTGTGTCACGGGAAGTTTGCTGTAGAGAGGCTGGAGAAACACAGCAAGATCTGCAAGAAGCTTCAGAATTCAAAGAGGAAGGTTTTTGACTCTTTCAAGCACAGGGCCAAGGGAACAGAACTGGAGACATACATCCATAAGAAGAAGGTTAAACCGCCAATCGTGGTAAGGGCTATCCTTAAACTCTTTCCAAGCTTCCCTTTTTTTCTCCTAGAGTCAGACTCAGCTTATAAATCAATGTAAACAATAAATAAGTGTTTTATGAAGTACTCTTCTGAAAAACTGCCGCAAAGGCACATTTGCCAGACAGAATAAATGTGTCTTAGTGACTTCTGAATTCTGTTGTAAAAATCTACATATCAAGCAAATAGCACTCACAGGAAACAAAACCATAACTACGTAAATTGTACTCTCTACCCAATGACCTGAAAGGTGGCCCCAGAAAGCTACGTTATTACTGTATTGATATTTTCTTGCCTTGTGAATGGTTTGCGACCAGACTGTGTACGCAGTGCTAGTCTGGACTTTTTCTGGAAGCTGTTTTATTGGTTTCATTTCCTGTTCCCAGCTGAGAAAGAACAACTGGAGGCAGAAGCACGAGGATTTCATTCGGAGCATCAAACAGGCCAGGGAGGTGCAGCAGGTGATCACGCAAGGAGGGAAAGTTGTGAACCTGCCCCAGCCCCCCGCGAATCCAAACCCCGACTACGTGCCCTGCCCTCACTGCGGCCGGCGCTTTGCCCCCAGGCCGGCACAGAGGCACTTCCCCAAGTGTCAGCACATCAGGAGCCGCCCTCCTCCTCCTCCTCGCAGATGAAAACTGATGTGAAGAAGAGCAAAAGAGTCATGATCTTGGCTCACGACTCACGTCCTGCTTTTTCTTTTTAGAAACACATTTAGCACAGTTCATCCGTATGATGATGAAAAAAAAATGTTACCTTATTTTAATTAAATGATTTTTTTTTGGTGGACTGGTGTTTGCGTAGCTGTGGTTATTTCAGTTTTTCTCTTATCATTCATACACCTTGACCTCCTAAAAATAATTTTTCAACCTGGAACGTACAATTAGCAGGCAATAGAACAGGTCACATTGGTCTTGGAACCATCAAAAAGCAGTATTCACACATTCTCGGCATCAATTTTCCTTATAAACAACTGAAAAAGCAAGGTAAAGAGTGATTGATTTTTTTAATGAAAGTTATTTGATTTAATTTATTTAATTTTCATAATATTTGAAATATGTTGGGATTAATGTGACTCAATATTATCTGCAGCTCTTACACTCCAGGCACCTGATAAAGTGGAACGCAGTGTCTTTGCCTTACATGGCGCTCAGCTCTTCCTCAATCCCAGCAGAAGCACCAGCAGAAGCAGCAGCCTCCGGGTCCTGCCTCATGCACAGCTTAAAATGCAACACCAAGTAATACAACAAACAACAGGGAAAACCATTCACGATCAGACACATCCGTTGATTGCTGGCTCTCAGTAAAGGGACATTGCATCATTACATCACAAAATAGACTACATTTCAAGGTTAAAGAATTACCACGTTCTGCGATTCAGAACGAGGCAGCAAAACTTCCTATAATCTGTTGTGGCCCTGTGACATTGTAAAGGAGCAGGCTTGTGAATACATCTCGTTTAATCCAATGGAAATATTGCTCTCAACTTTTTTACGTTTTTGCCAATAAATAATACTACATTGTTAACTCTGCATAAAGAACCTTGGAATGGAACGTTTTTTGCAGTGAAATGTTTGCTGCATAACCTATACCCTTTCTCTCCTACATCACATTGCATTAGTCATTAAAGTGATTAGTGAGCAGGAAGGGCTGCATCACATCGCAATTTGTGTGGAACTTGAATGCGAATTTGTTACAACATGGCGTAACTTACAGTCCTTTCACAAAATTCATGATTTTGTGCTCAATTTTGAGTTTGTAAAGTTTTTCTATAATGTCAATGATTTTATTTTGTGACTGAAATTGAATAATTTTGTGTCTGCAAAATTGGGACTGTAGTTCCACCTTAACCTACTAGTACTGTATGTCTTTGGACTGTGGGAAGAAACTGGAGCACCTGGAAGAAATCCACACAAATGAAGGGAGAACATACAATTCCATCCAGACTGCACCCCAGGAATTGAACCCAGGACCCCAGCTCTGTGAACCACAGTGCCAGCTCATTGCTATAGTCACTATAATTAATGTCAAAACTCATTTGCAAATGAGCAGCCTGGGATCCAAAAGGATCAAGACAAGGATCCAAACAAAGCACTATCCCAAAGCTTGGCTTTGTACCGTATATAATACAGGGCTTGATGCAGAAGGCAGATAATCAAAGTCCATGCAATAATTGCTAAGGGAAAGTGACTTTGTGTTCTTGGAGGGAAGTCACTCAACATGGAGCTGTGTTAGTGAAATGATTGTTCTGATGTACGGCTGATGTCCAAACACTGAAAACATGATTGTGTATGCAATCGCACTCCTGAGCTCCATTGGGTATGGTTAAAATAACTTTTTATAGTTCATCACATTCAAAGTGTGTGTACTTGATGAAAGTGTAACACGCATTTGGAGGAGTTATTCAGGATTTTCTTTCATTCAACTATTTCAAGACCCATTATTTTCAGATGTTGCAGTATACGTGAATAATGAAAGGCCTTCATATTACACAATGTAGGAATGACTTCGCAGGTGTGAAGAATAAAAGATTAATTCAGCTCACTTTGGGGAGTTTCACAATGGCCCTCCTTATAGAAATGTGGGTTTGATTAAAGGAGTGAAGAAAAAGCACTGAATAATATTTGCTTCTGTAAACGTAATCATCTCAAAATATGGTTGAAGAAATTGAAGAAGGTTAAACATAATCCAAAACGTATAAGGTCAATTTAAGTACAACCAGAATTCTAGTGTTTATGCAATGCATCTGTGGGTTGATATGAAATATGGCCGTACTTAAACTAAACGAGGTTATCGAGAGCATATTCCGAATACAGTTGTACTGTGAACTGCGAGGACCGTATCTTATCCTGAACTGGCTGTGCGAATACCGTCCTCTGCTGGCAGAAGGAATAGATTACAACGGCACTGTATTGGCGATTAGTCCTATTGCTAGAATATTGAAACAACAAGGAGTCCGCGGAGTCAAGCAATGCTGAATAAACAAGTACCTGAAATTCAATAGGATTTTGTGTATTGATTACAAATAGGTGTGGAATTCTCATGTACAGTGGTATTCATGGATTCCTTACACAAGCAGCCGTTGTTATGATACTTTCGTGATCTGAATATAAATCTGTTATCTACTTAAAACTGTAATTATTGAATAGATTAATGTCTTTGAAATGCTTCATTAACTGGGCAGTTTCCATGTTTGGAAATGTTTTTATTTTGATTGCTGATTGCTAGATACTGTATGTTTAATAGGCATGCTGTTAATATTTTCTACAAGAGCCAAATAAGACAGTTATGCTGTAGTAAGTTCTATATAAGTTATATAACATAAGTTATATTTTGTTCTGAGGTCAATTTGAATCTCATACTAAATAACTGGTGTCCTTTTATCTGAGAAACACTACCTGATTGATCACCTGATGCCTAGAAATTAGCATGCACAGTAGCCCAGCGTTTAGCATTGCTAGCTCACAGTGCTGAGGCCCTGGGTACACTTCTGGACCTGGGGTGCTATCTGTATGGAGCTTGTATGTTCTCCCCATGTTTGCATGAGTTTGCTTTGGGTGCTCCGGCTTCCTCCCACAGTTCAAAGAACTACTGGTAGGTTAATTGGCTTCTGGGATAATTGGTGAGTGTCTGTGTCTTCCCTGCATTGGACTACCATCCAGTCCCAGGTATCTCCTGCTTATTACTTTCTGAGGCTCTGGCTCCCCCGTGCCCCGCGACCCCCTGACCCCCTGACCCTGAATTGGATGAAGCGGTTAGAAAATGGGTGGTTTCTGTTATGCTCTGGTCATGCTCTGCCATAGCAACAACTTGTAAAAAATGCAGATGCTAGGATTTAACTCAAAGAAGGAGCTCAGATTACTGTGTTGGCATCACTGTACAGGTGTCCGGTTTGTTTTAGAACATATGTTAAAATCTTATTTACTAACTTCTAGACTTTTTACCCCCCATATCAGCCTGCAGGTGCACAGTGGTCTGTGGACACCCTCCTTGCTCTGTCGTAAAAGAGGAAATAAATAGCAACTGGTTTTGACTTTAATGCACTGAGACTGTGGAACTCACAGAACTCTCTTGTCAGAAAGGCAGCTTCTAACAGCTTTTAAGTGAAGACTAAGAACACTTTTCTATTTTATTAAAATAGATTATATATGTTTTGTTTAAATATATGTTATAAATGTTAAAACGACAGCTCGTATAAGCTTGTATTTTTACCTTTCGATCATTTTTAGAATTGCTTTGAGTTGCTTTTACCATGATAAACAGTACAAAATATGAGGTGTTGAACTTGTCTAAAGTTTTAAAGCGCTTTATGACGTAAAGTGTGATGACAGTCCTTGGCGGTCTATGTAACAATTCTTCTTGAAGTAGGTCATCGGGCCAACAGTATACAAACATTACAGCTCAAGTGCTTTTGTATCTGAACGCTTTTAGGTAAGTTATTTAGCAGCTGCGGTATTAATAATGATTTTAATGGCAAATTCAATTGCAGGTAAAATAAAAATGGCGGATAACTTTCTTTCTAGCTTCGTGAAGCGGTCGCGCTATATTATACATATATACCATAATAAGAAATATAATATGTACAGTAGAATTTTTCACTTTAAGCTGGCATTATCCAGAACCGGGTCAGGGCCCGGACCCGGACCGTGCAGTGTGGTCCGCCGGCCTTCTAAAGATGTTTAGGAGATCGAGGCGCCCTTGGATTTGATTAGAAACTTGCATAATTTCTTAACTTGACCCCATTATCTTAAAAAAAACGGCCAGGCCAAGACCAAAGCATGAAGGCTGCGAGGATCGGGGGACTCTCATTTTTGGTCACAGCGTACAGTAGTAGATCAGTAACCTCTGTTTATCGTGATAACCTTTAATTATTTTCCAGTACTTTTTTAAATGATAAAACACATTGTCTCGCCAGTTTTGCTAAAGATACGGTTTTAGTGTTTACGCATAAATTTGTAAGCCGTAGGTTTAAATCTCGTGGTCTTATTTTCTGCATTTTCATCGTAAGGGAAGGCGCTCGTTTGCGATTTACGCGCTGAATATTGTAAGCAGAGGAGCCTTAAGGCACAGCCTCGCCTTAACACCATCGTTTGCATTGTCATTGTCATCCAGAAAAGCAGTCGTAAGAAAATGAATCTGTGGCGGCTCCGAACATTAAAAAAACTATATCTAGACTGCAAATACATCCCAATCTTACTATCAACACGTTTTAAGACCCCTCTCCTTTCCACCGGTATACAAGCTAAGAGAGAAATATTGGAAATCCCATCTGAAGTAGCCCTCGTCTCACCTTCGGAGCTGTGAGCGATGGGGATCATAATTAAAAGGGGTACAGTTACTTTGAAAATGTGTATGTGATACTTAAATTTAAATAAAATAAAAAGATAAATTATATAACACAGACTGCTATCTATGTCCATGTGTTTAAGACGTATGAATCGGTTTTAAAACAGGCACACCCCTTCTCACAAATCCGACTGGAGTCTCAGTCCGTCGTCGCGATGAATTAGGAGCTCAGATGTAGGCTAAGTGATTGCAATTTACTTATTTAAAAGAACCACTTCAAATCAAAAGGGAGACATTTTGTAATGGTAGTTATCGTATTATAGTATACGATAACTGTATACGTAGTATACGTACTTGTAGATATACAGTACATAAAGGGTATGAATAGGTGTGAGCTTTTACTGTATATTTAATATTTTATCTGACCCACTTGTAGAAACCGCCTACTCAGATTTATTTAAGTGGTCTGCCACCATAAAGACAGAAAAATATAATGACACCCTGTTACATTAACTGTAAAATAAACGCCGTAACTGCGGCCATATGAAAATTTGGATAAAGATTATACAAACATCCTAAGAAGCTCTATGACATATGAGCGTCGTAATAATGGTTGGTGACCTGACGTAACAGTGCTCCCTGAATTACGTGATCTGTATATACCCAAATACAGATATATCACATAGGGAGATGCAGTCAAACATTGCATTGCTATCGTCGTGGTGAACTATTTCTCCGCTGTTTAAAACTTGTTTGGTAAGTGTCATCAAATATGCTTGTCAATTTGTAGCGAAATCGATATACTGTATCATAATCCTTCAGCTATCTATAATGTAGTGAAACGGCTAATTAATATTGATAAATTCCCTTATTCACAGTGACTTTTGCTCAAACCCCTGTTGCATAATGGGTTAATTCTATATAAAAAAATATTTATATCATAGATATAATACAAGCTTTGAAATGAAATAGCACATTTCCAGGTTTCAGTTAAACATTTTTAAAAAAGCTCATGACTTTAAGCATTCTGAACATTGAGAATGTTATTTGGGAAACAAATGTTTATTATAATGTTTATGTTTAGGATCTGTCTCCTAATGAGTCAGCATGCAGCATTCAACACCATTAGGTTTAATATTAAAAAGTTGTTTATTTCCTGAATTGTTTTTTTTTTATTCTTTTCTATTAGACCATACTAGACTGTGCAGGATATCATTTATTTGCCATTTTTGCCTTTTCCAGATACCTGGGAAACAAAGCTCATATCTCATTTGCCAATGGAGCCCAGTCCTAAGCCTGGTGCTCTGTCCCCCTCCCCGAAGGACACAGACTCGAATCGACCCGCGCCCTTAAGGCAACAGGATCTGATTTCCACGTACTGCCCGCCTCCCAAGATACAGCTTCTGAAGGACACCTTCCAAGAGAAACTGATGCAGGAAAAGGAGAAAAAAATGATCGCCATGTACAATCGGCGGCAGGAGGCAGCTCTACAGAAGATGAGAAAATGTTTCCAATATGTCAAATACGCTGCGGAGAAGAAGACGGGGAACAGCTATCGCTTCCAAGCCCAACAGGGCCCCGAGAAGAACATTGTGGGGTATGATCGGTCTTACCCCCTGAAGCCTATGGGTAACAGGAAAGTCTCCGGCCCTGGTGAGGTTCGGGCTGTGGACCGCCCGGAAGCACAGAGTGATTCCTTGTTTGCCCCCACCCCGCCTCAGGATGGTCATGAGAGGCCCTGCGAGAGGCCGGGCAGGAGGGGCTCAAGAGTACGCAAACCTAAGGACAGGACTGTCCTCCCCATGGTGGCGACCCCTCCAGGGCAATGCCCTTCTCATGCCAATGGGAAGGAGCACTTTCAGTTGCAAGAGGAGCTACGAAAAGTGGCCGAGGCAGAGGCCGCACTGAAGGAGGAGCATCGCCGGAGAGAGGCCAGCCTGCAGGATGAGATGCGCCGGAAGGAGGCCATGATGAAGGACGAGATTCGCCAGAAGGAGGCCATGATGCAGGCGAAGCTCTTCAGAGCTCAGGAGGAGCTGAGGATGGTTCCGAGAGAGATGGAAGACTCCAGAGAGGTGGCCGGAAGGGAAAATAGAGGACTCCTGACCCTAAGGAAGACACTCCAGGCGAGGCAGAGCGAGCTTTGCCCCAGAGGACCATGGGCCAACCACCGCTCTAAGGCCGTGCCTCTTCTGACCTGTAGAATGGAGAAGCAAAAAGCCTTCACTCCAAGGAAAGCCCTTCCTATCAGAGGAGACAACCTTGATTATGGTTCTCCAATGGAAGATGGCGGATGCGCAGAATCGCACTTTCCCTCTGCGCTTTCCCATCAGGAGAGACGTCAAGTGAGCCCTTGCAGCCGTGGGCTAGAAGACGTCCCCTGTGGAAGGAGAAAGTATCTCAAGAAAGCAAGGCTCCCTGAAAGCGACGTGTCAGCGGCACAGGCCGCGCAGGCCCACTTCAGATATAACACCACATGTCTGGATGAACAAACTCTGTCAGTGGAAAACAGATATTTGTCCCCTACAAGTCTGATCTGCCCTACCGCTGAGCAATTTCCATATGAGAATAGCCAGAGTGGAAACCCTCAGCTGGTGCCCTGTGAACTGTGTCACAGGAAGTTTGCTGTAGAGAGGCTGGAGAAACACAGCAAGATCTGCAAGAAGCTTCAGAATTCAAAGAGGAAGGTTTTTGACTCTTTCAAGCACAGGGCCAAGGGAACAGAACTGGAGACATACATCCATAAGAAGAAGGTTAAACCGCCAATCGTGGTAAGGGCTATCCTTAAACTCTTTCCAAGCTTCCCTTTTTTTCTCCTAGAGTCAGACTCAGCTTATAAATCAATGTAAACAATAAATAAGTGTTTTATGAAGTACTCTTCTGAAAAACTGCCGCAAAGGCACATTTTCCAGACAGAATAAATGTGTCTTAGTGACTTCTGAATTCTGTTGTAAAAATCTACATATCAAGCAAATAGCACTCACAGGAAACAAAACCATAACTACGTAAATTGTACTCTCTACCCAATGACCTGAAAGGTGGCCCCAGAAAGCTAAGTTATTACTGTATTGATATTTTCTTGCCTTGTGAATGGTTTGCGACCAGACTGTGTACGCAGTGCTAGTCTGGACTTTTTCTGGAAGCTGTTTTATTGGTTTCATTTCCTGTTCCCAGCTGAGAAAGAACAACTGGAGGCAGAAGCACGAGGATTTCATTCGGAGCATCAAACAGGCCAGGGAGGTGCAGCAGGTGATCACGCAAGGAGGGAAAGTTGTGAACCTGCCCCAGCCCCCCGCGAATCCAAACCCCGACTACGTGCCCTGCCCTCACTGCGGCCGGCGCTTTGCCCCCAGGCCGGCACAGAGGCACATCCCCAAGTGTCAGCACATCAGGAGCCGCCCTCCTCCTCCTCCTCGCAGATGAAAACTGATGTGAAGAAGAGCAAAAGAGTCATGATCTTGGCTCACGACTCACGTCCTGCTTTTTCTTTTTAGAAACACATTTAGCACAGTTCATCCGTATGATGATGAAAAAAAAATGTTACCTTATTTTAATTAAATGATTTTTTTTTTGGTGGACTGGTGTTTGCGTAGCTGTGGTTATTTCAGTTTTTCTCTTATCATTCATACACCTTGACCTCCTAAAAATAATTTTTCAACCTGGAACGTACAATTGGCAGGCAATAGAACAGGTCACATTGGTCTTGGAACCATCAAAAAGTAGTATTCACACATTCTCGGCATCAATTTTCCTTAAAAACAACTGAAAAAGCAAGGTAAAGAGTGATTGATTTTTTTAATGAAAGTTATTTGATTTAATTTATTTAATTTTCATAATATTTGAAATATGTTGGGATTAATGTGACTCAATATTATCTGCAGCTCTTACACTCCAGGCACCTGATAAAGTGGAACGCAGTGTCTTTGCCTTACATGGCGCTCAGCTCTTCCTCAATCCCAGCAGAAGCACCAGCAGAAGCAGCAGCCTCCGGGTCCTGCCTCATGCACAGCTTAAAATGCAACACCAAGTAATACAACAAACAACAGGGAAAACCATTCACGATCAGACACATCCGTTGATTGCTGGCTCTCAGTAAAGGGACATTGCATCATTACATCACAAAATAGACTACATTTCAAGGTTAAAGAATTACCATGTTCTGCGATTCAGAACGAGGCAGCAAAACTTCCTGTAATCTGATGTGGCCCTGTGACATTGTAAAGGAGCAGGCTTGTGAATACATCTCGTTTAATCCAATGGAAATATTGCTCTCAACTTTTTTACGTTTTTGCCAATAAATAATATTACATTGTTAACTCTGCATAAAGAACCTTGGAATGGAACGTTTTTTGCAGTGAAATGTTTGCTGCATAACCTATACCTTTTCTCTCCTACATCACATTGCATTAGTCATTACAGTGATTAGTGAGCAGGAAGGGCTGCATCACATCGCAATTTGTGTGGAACTTGAATGCGAATTTGTTACAACATGGCGTAACTTACAGTCCTTTCACAAAATTCATGATTTTGTGCTCAATTTTGAGTTTGTAAAGTTTTTCTATAATGTCAATGATTTTATTTTGTGACTGAAATTAAATACTTTTGTGTCTGCAAAATTGGGACTGTAGTTCCACCTTAACCTACTAGTACTGTATGTCTTTGGACTGTGGGAAGAAACTGGAGCACCTGGAAGAAATCCACACAAATGAAGGGAGAACATACAATTCCATCCAGACTGCACCCCAGGAATTGAACCCAGGACCCCAGCTCTGTGAACCACAGTGCCACCTCATTGCTATAGTCACTTTAATTAATGTCAAAACTCATTTGCAAATGAGCAGCCTGGGATCCAAAAGGATCAAGACAAGGATCCAAACAAAGCACTATCCCAAAGCTTGGCTTTGTACAGTATATCATACAGGGCTTGATGCAGAAGGCAGATAATCTAAGTCCATGCAATAATTGCTAAGGGAAAGTGACTTTGTGTTCTTGGAGGGAAGTCACTCAACACGGAGCTGTGTTAGTGAAATGATTGTTCTGATGTACGGCTTATGTCCAAACACTGAAAACATGATTGTGTATGCAATCGCACTCCTGAGCTCCATTGGGTATGGTTAAAATAACTTTTTATAGTTCATCACATTCAAAGTGTGTGTACTTGATGAAAGTGTAACACGCATTTGGAGGAGTTATTCAGGATTTTCTTTCATTCAACTATTTCAAGACCGATTATTTTCAGATGTTGTAGTATACGTGAATAATGAAAGGCCTTCATATTACACAATGAAGGAATGACTTCGCAGGTGTGAAGAATAAAAGATTAATTCAGCTCACTTTGGGGAGTTTCACAATGGCCCTCCTTAAAGAAATGTGGGTTTGATTAAAGGAGTGAAGAAAAAGCACTGAATAATATTTGCTTCTGTAAACGTAATCATCTCAAAATATGGTTAAAGAAATTGAAGAAGGTTAAACATAATCCAAAACGTATAAGGTCAATTTAAGTACAACCAGAATTCTAGTGTTTATGCAATGCATCTGTGGGTTGATATGAAATACGGCCGTTCTTAAACTAAACGAGGTTATCGAGAGCATATTCCGAGTACGGCTGTGGCCAGTTGTACTGTGAACTGCGAGGACCGTATCTTATCCTGAACTGGCTGTGCGAATACCGTCCTCTGCTGGCAGAAGGAATAGATTACAACGGCACTGTATTGGCGATTAGTCCTATTGCTAGAATATTGAAACAACAAGGAGTCCGCGGAGTCAAGCAATGCTGAATGAACAAGTACCTGAAATTCAATAGGATTTTGTGTATTGATTACAAATAGGTGTGAAATTCTCATGTACAGTGGTATTCATGGATTCCTTACACAAGCAGCCGTTGTTATGATACTTTCGTAATCTGAATATAAATCTGTTATCTACTTGAAACTGTAATTATTGAATAGATTAATGTCTTTGAAATGCTTCATTAACTGGGCAGTTTCCATGTTTGGAAATGTTTTTATTTTGATTGCTAGATACTGTATGTTTAATAGGCATGCTGTTAATATTTTCTACAAGAGCCTCCTTAACTGTCTTAAATAAGACAGTTATGCTGTAGTAAGTTCTATATAAGTTATATAACATAAGTTATATTTTGTTCTGAGGTCAATTTGAATCTCATACTAAATAACTGGTGTCCTTTTATCTGAGAAACACTACCTGATTGATCACCTGATGCCTAGAAATTAGCATGCACAGTAGCCCAGTGTTTAGCAATGCTAGCTCACAGTGCTGAGGCCCTGGGTACACTTCTGGACCTGGGGTGCTATCTGTATGGTGCTTGTATGTTCTCCCCATGTTTGCATGAGTTTGCTTTGGGTGCTCCGGCTTCCTCCCACACTTCAAAGAACTACTGGTAGGTTAATTGGCTTCTGGGATAATTGGTGAGTGTCTGTGTCTTCCCTGCATTGGACTACCATCCAGTCCCAGGTATCTCCTGCTTATTACTTTCTGAGGCTCTGGCTCCCCCGTGACCCCCCGACCCCCTGACCACCTGACCCTGAATTGGATGAAGCGGTTAGAAAATGGGTGGTTTCTGTTATGCTCTGGTCATGCTCTGCCATAGCAACAACTTGTAAAAAATGCAGATGCTAGGATTTAACTCAAAGAAGGAGCTCAGATCACTGTGTTGGCATCACTGTACAGGTGTCCGGTGTGTTTTAGAACATATGTTAAAATCTTATTTACTAACTTCTAGCCTTTTTACCCCCCATATCAGTCTGCAGGTGCACAGTGGTCTGTGGACACCCTCCTTGCTCTGTCGTAAAACAGGAAATAAAAAGCAACTGGTTTTGACTTTAATGCACTGAGACTGTGGAACTCACAGAACTCTCTTGTCAGAAAGGCAGCTTCTAACAGCTTTTAAGTGAAGACTAAGAACACTTTTCTATTTTATTAAAATGGATTATATATGTTTTGTTTAAATATATGTTATAAATGTTAAAACGACAGCTCGTATAAGCTTGTATTTTTACCTTTCGATCATTTTTAGAATTGCTTTGAGTTGCTTTTACCATGATAAACAGTACAAAATATGAGGTGTTGAACTTGTCAAAAGTTTTAAAGCGCTTTATGACGTAAAGTGTGATGACAGTCCTTGGCGGTCTATGTAACAATTCTTCTTGAAGTAGGTCATCGGGCCAACAGTATACAAACATTACAGCTCAAGTGCTTTTGTATCTGAACGCTTTTAGGTAAGTAATTTAGCAGCTGCGGTATTAATCGTGATTTTAATGGCAAATTCAATTGCAGGTAAAATAAAAATGGCGGATAACTTTCTTTCTAGCTTCGTGAAGCGGTCGCGCCACATTATACATATATACCATAATAAGAAACATAATATGTACAGTAGAATTTTTCACTTTAAGCTGGCATTATCCAGAACCGGGTCAGGGCCCGGACCCGGACCGTGCAGTGTGGTCCGTCGGCCTTCTAAAGATGTTTAGGAGATCGGGGCGCCCTTGGATTTGATTAGAAACTTGCATAATTTCTTAACTTGACTCCATTATCCTAAAAAAAAAACGGCCAGGCCCAGACCAAAGCATGAAGGCTGCGAGGATCGGGGGACTCTCATTTTTGGTCACAGCGTACAGTAGTAGATCAGTAACCTTTGTTTATCGTGATAACCTTTAATTATTTTCCAGTACTTTTTTAAATGATAAA
The DNA here is from genome assembly GCF_040954835.1 of Lepisosteus oculatus. Classification (NCBI taxonomy): domain Eukaryota; kingdom Metazoa; phylum Chordata; class Actinopteri; order Semionotiformes; family Lepisosteidae; genus Lepisosteus; species Lepisosteus oculatus. The sequence continues at coordinate 1,125,420 of NW_027168106.1, forward strand.
ACACATTGTCTCGCCAGTTTTGCTAAAGATACGGTTTTAGTGTTTACGCATAAATTTGTAAGCCGTAGGTTTAAATCTCGTGGTCTTATTTTCTGCATTTTCATCGTAAGGGAAGGCGCTCGTTTGCGATTTACGCGCTGAATATTGTAAGCAGAGGAGCCTTAAGGCACAGCCTCGCCTTAACACCATCGTTTGCATTGTCATTGTCATCCAGAAAAGCAGTCGTAAGAAAATGAATCTGTGGCGGCTCCGAACATTAAAAAAACTATATCTAGACTGCAAATACATCCCAATCTTACTATCAACACGTTTTAAGACCCCTCTCCTTTCCACCGGTATACAAGCTAAGAGAGAAATATTGGAAATCCCATCTGAAGTAGCCCTCGTCTCACCTTCGGAGCTGTGAGCGATGGGGATCATAATTAAAAGGGGTACAGTTACTTTGAAAATGTGTATGTGATACTTAAATTTAAATAAAATAAAAAGATAAATTATATAACACAGACTGCTATCTATGTCCATGTGTTTAAGACGTATGAATCGGTTTTAAAACAGGCACACCCCTTCTCACAAATCCGACTGGAGTCTCAGTCCGTCGTCGCGATGAATTAGGAGCTCAGATGTAGGCTAAGTGATTGCAATTTACTTATTTAAAAGAACCACTTCAAATCAAAAGGGAGACATTTTGTAATGGTAGTTATCGTATTATAGTATACGATAACTGTATACGTAGTATACGTAATTGTAGATATACAGTACATAAAGGGTATGAATAGGTGTGAGCTTTTACTGTATATTTAATATTTTATCTGACCCACTTGTAGAAACCGCCTACTCAGATTTATTTAAGTGGTCTGCCACCATAAAGACAGAAAAATATAATGACACCCTGTTACATTAACTGTAAAATAAACGCCGTAACTGCGGCCATATGAAAATGTGGATAAAGATTATACAAACATCCTAAGGAGCTCTATGACATATGAGCGTCGTAATAATGGTTGGTGACCTGACGTAACAGTGCTCCCTGAATTACGTGATCTGTATATACCCAAATACAGATATATCACATAGGGAGATGCAGTCAAACATTGCATTGCTATCGTCGTGGTGAACTATTTCTCCGCTGTTTAAAACTTGTTTGGTAAGTGTCATCAAATATGCTTGTCAATTTGTAGCGAAATCGATATACTGTATCATAATCCTTCAGCTATCTATAATGTAGTGAAACGGCTAATTAATATTGATAAATTCCCTTATTCACAGTGACTTTTGCTCAAACCCCTGTTGCATAATGGGTTAATTTTATATAAAAAAACATTTATATCATAGATATAATACAAGCTTTGAAATGAAATAGCACATTTCCAGGTTTCAGTTAAACATTTTTTAAAAAGCTCATGACTTTAAGCATTCTGAACATTGAGAATGTTATTTGGGAAACAAATGTTTATTATAATGTTTGTGTTTAGGATCTGTCTCCTACTGAGTCAGCATGCAGCATTCAACACCATTAGGTTTAATATTAAAAAGTTGTGTATTTCCTGAATTGTTTTTTTTTATTCTTTTCTATTAGACCATACTAGACTGTGCAGGATATCATTTATTTGCCATTTTTGCCTTTTCCAGATACCTGGGAAACAAAGCTCATATCTCATTTGCCAATGGAGCCCAGTCCTAAGCCTGGTGCTCTGTCCCCCTCCCCGAAGGACACAGACTCGAATCGACCCGGGCCCTTAAGGCAACAGGATCTGATCTCCACGTACTGCCCGCCTCCCAAGATACAGCTTCTGAAGGACACCTTCCAAGAGAAACTGATGCAGGAAAAGGAGAAAAAAATGATCGCCATGTACAATCGGCGGCAGGAGGCAGCTCTACAGAAGATGAGAAAATGTTTCCAATATGTCAAATACGCTGCGGAGAAGAAGATGGGGAACAGCTATCGCTTCCAAGCCCAACAGGGCCCCGAGAAGAACATTGTGGGGTATGATCGGTCTTACTCCCTGAAGCCTATGGGTAACAGGAAAGTCTCCGGCCCTGGTGAGGTTCGGGCTGTGGACCGCCCGGACGCACAGAGTGATTCCTTGTTTGCCCTCACCCCGCCTCAGGATGGTCATGAGAGGCCCTGCGAGAGGCCGGGCAGGAGGGGCTCAAGAGTACGCAAACCTAAGGACAGGACTGTCCTCCCCATGGTGGCGACCCCTCCAGGGCAATGCCCTTCTCATGCCAATGGGAAGGAGCACTTTCAGTTGCAAGAGGAGCTACGAAAAGTGGCCGAGGCAGAGGCCGCGCTGAAGGAGGAGCATCGCCGGAGGGAGGCCAGCCTGCAGGATGAGATGCGCCGGAAGGAGGCCATGATGAAGGACGAGATTCGCCAGAAGGAGGCCATGATGCAGGCGAAGCTCTTCAGAGCTCAGGAGGAGCTGAGGATGGTTCCGAGAGAGATGGAAGACTCCAGAGAGGTGGCCGGAAGGGAAAATAGAGGCGAGGCAGAGCGAGCTTTGCCCCAGAGGACCATGGGCCAACCACCGCTCTAAGGCCGTGCCTCTTCTGACCTGCAGAATGGAGAAGCAAAAAGCCTTCACTCCAAGGAAAGCCCTTCCTATCAGAGGAGACAACCTTGATTATGGTTCTCCAATGGAAGATGGCGGATGCGCAGAATCGCACTTTCCCTCTGCGCTTTCCCATCAGGAGAGACGTCAAGTGAGCCCTTGCAGCCGTGGGCTAGAAGACGTCCCCTGTGGAAGGAGAAAGTATCTCAAGAAAGCAAGGCTCCCTGAAAGCGACGTGTCAGCGGCACAGGCCGCGAAGGGCCACTTCAGAAATAACACCACATGTCTGGATGAACAAACTCTGTCAGTGGAAAACAGATATTTGTCCCCTACAAGTCTGATGTGCCCTACCGCTGAGCAATTTCCATATGAGAATAGCCAGAGTGGAAACCCTCAGCTGGTGCCCTGTGAACTGTGTCACGGGAAGTTTGCTGTAGAGAGGCTGGAGAAACACAGCAAGATCTGCAAGAAGCTTCAGAATTCAAAGAGGAAGGTTTTTGACTCTTTCAAGCACAGGGCCAAGGGAACAGAACTGGAGACATACATCCATAAGAAGAAGGTTAAACCGCCAATCGTGGTAAGGGCTATCCTTAAACTCTTTCCAAGCTTCCCTTTTTTTCTCCTAGAGTCAGACTCAGCTTATAAATCAATGTAAACAATAAATAAGTGTTTTATGAAGTACTCTTCTGAAAAACTGCCGCAAAGGCACATTTGCCAGACAGAATAAATGTGTCTTAGTGACTTCTGAATTCTGTTGTAAAAATCTACATATCAAGCAAATAGCACTCACAGGAAACAAAACCATAACTACGTAAATTGTACTCTCTACCCAATGACCTGAAAGGTAGCCCCAGAAAGCTACGTTATTACTGTATTGATATTTTCTTGCCTTGTGAATGGTTTGCGACCAGACTGTGTACGCAGTGCTAGTCTGGACTTTTTCTGGAAGCTGTTTTATTGGTTTCATTTCCTGTTCCCAGCTGAGAAAGAACAACTGGAGGCAGAAGCACGAGGATTTCATTCGGAGCATCAAACAGGCCAGGGAGGTGCAGCAGGTGATCACGCAAGGAGGGAAAGTTGTGAACCTGCCCCAGCCCCCCGCGAATCCAAACCCCGACTACGTGCCCTGCCCTCACTGCGGCCGGCGCTTTGCCCCCAGGCCGGCACAGAGGCACTTCCCCAAGTGTCAGCACATCAGGAGCCGCCCTCCTCCTCCTCCTCGCAGATGAAAACTGATGTGAAGAAGAGCAAAAGAGTCATGATCTTGGCTCACGACTCACGTCCTGCTTTTTCTTTTTAGAAACACATTTAGCACAGTTCATCCGTATGATGATGAAAAAAAAATGTTACCTTATTTTAATTAAATGATTTTTTTTGGTGGACTGGTGTTTGCGTAGCTGTGGTTATTTCAGTTTTTCTCTTATCATTCATACACCTTGACCTCCTAAAAATATTTTTTCAACCTGGAACGTACAATTAGCAGGCAATAGAACAGGTCACATTGGTCTTGGAACCATCAAAAAGCAGTATTCACACATTCTCGGCATCAATTTTCCTTAAAAACAACTGAAAAAGCAAGGTAAAGAGTGATTGATTTTTTTAATGAAAGTTATTTGATTTAATTTATTTAATTTTCATAATATTTGAAATATGTTGGGATTAATGTGACTCAATATTATCTGCAGCTCTTACACTCCAGGCACCTGATAAAGTGGAACGCAGTGTCTTTGCCTTACATGGCGCTCAGCTCTTCCTCAATCCCAGCAGAAGCACCAGCAGAAGCAGCAGCCTCCGGGTCCTGCCTCATGCACAGCTTAAAATGCAACACCAAGTAATACAACAAACAACAGGGAAAACCATTCACGATCAGACACATCCGTTGATTGCTGGCTCTCAGTAAAGGGACATTGCATCATTACATCACAAAATAGACTACATTTCAAGGTTAAAGAATTACCATGTTCTGCGATTCAGAACGAGGCAGCAAAACTTCCTGTAATCTGATGTGGCCCTGTGACATTGTAAAGGAGCAGGCTTGTGAATACATCTCGTTTAATCCAATGGAAATATTGCTCTCAACTTTTTTACGTTTTTGCCAATAAATAATATTACATTGTTAACTCTGCATAAAGAACCTTGGAATGGAACGTTTTTTGCAGTGAAATGTTTGCTGCATAACCTATACCTTTTCTCTCCTACATCACATTGCATTAGTCATTACAGTGATTAGTGAGCAGGAAGGGCTGCATCACATCGCAATTTGTGTGGAACTTGAATGCGAATTTGTTACAACATGGCGTAACTTACAGTCCTTTCACAAAATTCATGATTTTGTGCTCAATTTTGAGTTTGTAAAGTTTTTCTATAATGTCAATGATTTTATTTTGTGACTGAAATTAAATAATTTTGTGTCTGCAAAATTGGGACTGTAGTTCCACCTTAACCTACTAGTACTGTATGTCTTTGGACTGTGGGAAGAAACTGGAGCACCTGGAAGAAATCCACACAAATGAAGGGAGAACATACAATTCCATCCAGACTGCACCCCAGGAATTGAACCCAGGACCCCAGCTCTGTGAACCACAGTGCCAGCTCATTGCTATAGTCACTATAATTAATGTCAAAACTCATTTGCAAATGAGCAGCCTGGGATCCAAAAGGATCAAGACAAGGATCCAAACAAAGCACTATCCCAAAGCTTGGCTTTGTACCGTATATAATACAGGGCTTGATGCAGAAGGCAGATAATCAAAGTCCATGCAATAATTGCTAAGGGAAAGTGACTTTGTGTTCTTGGAGGGAAGTCACTCAACATGGAGCTGTGTTAGTGAAATGATTGTTCTGATGTACGGCTGATGTCCAAACACTGAAAACATGATTGTGTATGCAATCGCACTCCTGAGCTCCATTGGGTATAATAATAATAATAATAATAATAAACTTTATTTTATATAGCGCCTTTAAAGGTGGCTTCTCAAAGCGCTTTACAGGATGACAATAACAATAAATAAGAAGACTACAACAATAAATAAGAAAATTTCACAAGACAGGACACAATTATAATTACAACAATACAACAATAACAATAGAGGAGACCGTGGAAGATGGTATTAAGAAGAGCAGAGGGGTGAAGAATGGAACCAGTTAAGTAAAGGCTTTTCTGAAAAGGAGGGTTTTGAGTCTGGATTTGAAGGAGTTTAGAGAAGGTGACTCTCTAATATCCTTGGGCAAGGAGTTCCAGAGCTTGGGGGCATAGCAGGAGAAGGCCCTGTCGCCCATACAATGTAGACGGGCTTGGGGGACAGTAAGGAGGGCAGAATTTGAAGAGCGGAGGTTGCGAGGTGGGGAGTAGGGCGATAAAAGTTCAGACAGGTATTGAGGTGCCAAGCCATGTAAAGCCTTGTAGGTGAGCATGAGGATTTTAAAGTCTACGCGGAATTTGACCGGAAGCCAGTGCAAGGACTCCAGGATAGAAGTAATGTGAACACTTGCACTAGATCTGGTCAGGATTCTGGCTGCTGAATTTTGGACATACTGCAGCTTGTTCAGAGTAGATTTAGATACCCCAGGGAGCAGAGCATTGCAGTAGTCAATTCGAGAGAATACAAATATGTTGATCAGCTTTTCAGCCACAGTTAATGATGGTTAAAATAACTTTTTATAGTTCATCACATTCAAAGTGTGTGTACTTGATGAAAGTGTAACACGCATTTGGAGGAGTTATTCAGGATTTTCTTTCATTCAACTATTTCAAGACCCATTATTTTCAGATGTTGTAGTATACGTGAATAATGAAAGGCCTTCATATTACACAATGTAGGAATGACTTCGCAGGTGTGAAGAATAAAAGATTAATTCAGCTCACTTTGGGGAGTTTCACAATGGCCCTCCTTATAGAAATGTGGGTTTGATTAAAGGAGTGAAGAAAAAGCACTGAATAATATTTGCTTCTGTAAACGTAATCATCTCAAAATATGGTTGAAGAAATTGAAGAAGGTTAAACATAATCCAAAACGTATAAGGTCAATTTAAGTACAACCAGAATTCTAGTGTTTATGCAATGCATCTGTGGGTTGATATGAAATATGGCCGTACTTAAACTAAACGAGGTTATCGAGAGCATATTCCGAATACGGCTTTGGCCAGTTGTACTGTGAACTGCGAGGACCGTATCTTATCCTGAACTGGCTGTGCGAATACCGTCCTCTGCTGGCAGAAGGAATAGATTACAACGGCACTGTATTGGCGATTAGTCCTATTGCTAGAATATTGAAACAACAAGGAGTCCGCAGAGTCAAGAAATGCTGAATAAACAAGTACCTGAAATTCAATAGGATTTTGTGTATTGATTACAAATAGGTGTGGAATTCTCATGTACAGTGGTATTCATGGATTCCTTACACAAGCAGCAGTTGTTATGATGCTTTCGTAATCTGAATATAAATCTGTTATCTACTTAAAACTGTAATTATTGAATAGATTAATGTCTTTGAAATGCTTCATTAACTGGGCAGTTTCCATGTTTGGAAATGTTTTTATTTTGATTGCTGATTGCTAGATACTGTATGTTTAATAGGCATGCTGTTAATATTTTCTACAAGAGCCAAATAAGACAGTTATGCTGTAGTAAGTTCTATATAAGTTATATAACATAAGTTATATTTTGTTCTGAGGTCAATTTGAATCTCATACTAAATAACTGGTGTCCTTTTATCTGAGAAACACTACCTGATTGATCACCTGATGCCTAGAAATTAGCATGCACAGTAGCCCAGCGTTTAGCATTGCTAGCTCACAGTGCTGAGGCCCTGGGTACACTTCTGGACCTGGGGTGCTATCTGTATGGAGCTTGTATGTTCTCCCCATGTTTGCATGAGTTTGCTTTGGGTGCTCCGGCTTCCTCCCACAGTTCAAAGAACTACTGGTAGGTTAATTGGCTTCTGGGATAATTGGTGAGTGTCTGTGTCTTCCCTGCATTGGACTACCATCCAGTCCCAGGTATCTCTGCTTATTACTTTCTGAGGCTCTGGCTCCCCCGTGCCCCGCGACCCCCTGACCCCCTGACCCTGAATTGGATGAAGCGGTTAGAAAATGGGTGGTTTCTGTTATGCTCTGGTCATGCTCTGCCATAGCAACAACTTGTAAAAAATGCAGATGCTAGGATTTAACTCAAAGAAGGAGCTCAGATCACTGTGTTGGCATCACTGTACAGGTGTCCGGTGTGTTTTAGAACATATGTTAAAATCTTATTTACTAACTTCTAGACTTTTTACCCCCCATATCAGTCTGCAGGTGCACAGTGGTCTGTGGACACCCTCCTTGCTCTGTCGTAAAAGAGGAAATAAAAAGCAACTGGTTTTGACTTTAATGCACTGAGACTGTGGAACTCACAGAACTCTCTTGTCAGAAAGGCAGCTTCTAAAAGCTTTTAAGTGAAGACTAAGAACACTTTTCTATTTTATTAAAATAGATTATATATGTTTTGTTTAAATATATGTTATAAATGTTGAAACGACAGCTCGTATAAGCTTGTATTTTTACCTTTCGATCATTTTTAGAATTGCTTTGAGTTGCTTTTACCATGATAAACAGTACAAAATATGAGGTGTTGAACTTGTCTAAAGTTTTAAAGCGCTTTATGACGTAAAGTGTGATGACAGTCCTTGGCGGTCTATGTAACAATTCTTCTTGAAGTAGGTCATCGGGCCAACAGTATACAAACATTACAGCTCAAGTGCTTTTGTATCTGAACGCTTTTAGGTAAGTTATTTATCAGCTGCGGTATTAATAATGATTTTAATGGCAAATTCAATTGCAGGTAAAATAAAAATGGCGGATAACTTTCTTTCTAGCTTCGTGAAGCGGTCGCGCTATATTATACATATATACCATAATAAGAAACATAATATGTACAGTAGAATTTTTCACTTTAAGCTGGCATTATCCAGAACCGGGTCAGGGCCCGGACCCGGACCGTGCAGTGTGGTCCGCCGGCCTTCTAAAGATGTTTAGGAGATCGAGGCGCCCTTGGATTTGATTAGAAACTTGCATAATTTCTTAACTTGACCCCATTATCTTAAAAAAAACGGCCAGGCCAAGACCAAAGCATGAAGGCTGCGAGGATCGGGGGACTCTCATTTTTGGTCACAGCGTACAGTAGTAGATCAGTAACCTCTGTTTATCGTGATAACCTTTAATTATTTTCCAGTACTTTTTTAAATGATAAAACACATTGTCTCGCCAGTTTTGCTAAAGATACGGTTTTAGTGTTTACGCATAAATTTGTAAGCCGTAGGTTTAAATCTCGTGGTCTTATTTTCTGCATTTTCATCGTAAGGGAAGGCGCTCGTTTGCGATTTACGCGCTGAACATTGTAAGCAGAGGAGCCTTAAGGCACAGTCTCGCCTTAACACCATCGTTTGCATTGTCATTGTCATCCAGAAAAGCAGTCGTAAGAAAATGAATCTGTGGCGGCTCCGAACATTAAAAAAACTATATCTAGACTGCAAATACATCCCAATCTTACTATCAACACGTTTTAAGACCCCTCTCCTTTCCACCGGTATACAAGCTAAGAGAGAAATATTGGAAATCCCATCTGAAGTAGCCCTCGTCTCACCTTCGGAGCTGTGAGCGATGGGGATCATAATTAAAAGGGGTACAGTTACTTTGAAAATGTGTATGTGATACTTAAATTTAAATAAAATAAAAAGATAAATTATATAACACAGACTGCTATCTATGTCCATGTGTTTAAGACGTATGAATCGGTTTTAAAACAGGCACACCCCTTCTCACAAATCCGACTGGAGTCTCAGTCCGTCGTCGCGATGAATTAGGAGCTCAGATGTAGGCTAAGTGATTGCAATTTACTTATTTAAAAGAACCACTTCAAATCAAAAGGGAGACATTTTGTAATGGTAGTTATCGTATTATAGTATACGATAACTGTATACGTAGTATACGTAATTGTAGATATACAGTACATAAAGGGTATGAATAGGTGTGAGCTTTTACTGTATATTTAATATTTTATCTGACCCACTTGTAGAAACCGCCTACTCAGATTTATTTAAGTGGTCTGCCACCATAAAGACAGAAAAATATAATGACACCCTGTTACATTAACTGTAAAATAAACGCCGTAACTGCGGCCATATGAAAATTTGGATAAAGATTATACAAACATCCTAAGGAGCTCTATGACAAATGAGCGTCGTAATAATGGTTGGTGACCTGACGTAACAGTGCTCCCTGAATTACGTGATCTGTATATACCCAAATACAGATATATCACATAGGGAGATGCAGTCAAACATTGCATTGCTATCGTCGTGGTGAACTATTTCTCCGCTGTTTAAAACTTGTTTGGTAAGTGTCATCAAATATGCTTGTCAATTTGTAGCGAAATCGATATACTGTATCATAATCCTTCAGCTATCTATAATGTAGTGAAACGGCTAATTAATATTGATAAATTCCCTTATTCACAGTGACTTTTGCTCAAACCCCTGTTGCATAATGGGTTAATTTTATATAAAAAAACATTTATATCATAGATATAATACAAGCTTTGAAATGAAATAGCACATTTCCAGGTTTCAGTTAAACATTTTTAAAAAAGCTCATGACTTTAAGCATTCTGAACATTGAGAATGTTATTTGGGAAACAAATGTTTATTATAATGTTTATGTTTAGGATCTGTCTCCTACTGAGTCAGCATGCAGCATTCAACACCATTAGGTTTAATATTAAAAAGTTGTTTATTTCCTGAATTGTTTTTTTTTTATTCTTTTCTATTAGACCATACTAGACTGTGCAGGATATCATTTATTTGCCATTTTTGCCTTTTCCAGATACCTGGGAAACAAAGCTCATATCTCATTTGCCAATGGAGCCCAGTCCTAAGCCTGGTGCTCTGTCCCCCTCCCCGAAGGACACAGACTCGAATCGACCCGCGCCCTTAAGGCAACAGGATCTGATTTCCACGTACTGCCCGCCTCCCAAGATACAGCTTCTGAAGGACACCTTCCAAGAGAAACTGATGCAGGAAAAGGAGAAAAAAATGATCGCCATGTACAATCGGCGGCAGGAGGCAGCTCTACAGAAGATGAGAAAATGTTTCCAATATGTCAAATACGCTGCGGAGAAGAAGATGGGGAACAGCTATCGCTTCCAAGCCCAACAGGGCCCCGAGAAGAACATTGTGGGGTATGATCGGTCTTACCCCCTGAAGCCTATGGGTAACAGGAAAGTCTCCGGCCCTGGTGAGGTTCGGGCTGTGGACCGCCCGGACGCACAGAGTGATTCCTTGTTTGCCCCCACCCCGCCTCAGGATGGTCATGAGAGGCCCTGCGAGAGGCCGGGCAGGAGGGGCTCAAGAGTACGCAAACCTAAGGACAGGACTGTCCTCCCCATGGTGGCGACCCCTCCAGGGCAATGCCCTTCTCATGCCAATGGGAAGGAGCACTTTCAGTTGCAAGAGGAGCTACGAAAAGTGGCCGAGGCAGAGGCCGCGCTGAAGGAGGAGCATCGCCGGAGGGAGGCCAGCCTGCAGGATGAGATGCGCCGGAAGGAGGCCATGATGAAGGACGAGATTCGCCAGAAGGAGGCCATGATGCAGGCGAAGCTCTTCAGAGCTCAGGAGGAGCTGAGGATGGTTCCGAGAGAGATGGAAGACTCCAGAGAGGTGGCCGGAAGGGAAAATAGAGGCGAGGCAGAGCGAGCTTTGCCCCAGAGGACCATGGGCCAACCACCGCTCTAAGGCCGTGCCTCTTCTGACCTGCAGAATGGAGAAGCAAAAAGCCTTCACTCCAAGGAAAGCCCTTCCTATCAGAGGAGACAACCTTGATTATGGTTCTCCAATGGAAGATGGCGGATGCGCAGAATCGCACTTTCCCTCTGCGCTTTCCCATCAGGAGAGACGTCAAGTGAGCCCTTGCAGCCGTGGGCTAGAAGACGTCCCCTGTGGAAGGAGAAAGTATCTCAAGAAAGCAAGGCTCCCTGAAAGCGACGTGTCAGCGGCACAGGCCGCGCAGGGCCACTTCAGAAATAACACCACATGTCTGGATGAACAAACTCTGTCAGTGGAAAACAGATATTTGTCCCCTACAAGTCTGATGTGCCCTACCGCTGAGCAATTTCCATATGAGAATAGCCAGAGTGGAAACCCTCAGCTGGTGCCCTGTGAACTGTGTCACGGGAAGTTTGCTGTAGAGAGGCTGGAGAAACACAGCAAGATCTGCAAGAAGCTTCAGAATTCAAAGAGGAAGGTTTTTGACTCTTTCAAGCACAGGGCCAAGGGAACAGAACTGGAGACATACATCCATAAGAAGAAGGTTAAACCGCCAATCGTGGTAAGGGCTATCCTTAAACTCTTTCCAAGCTTCCCTTTTTTTCTCCTAGAGTCAGACTCAGCTTATAAATCAATGTAGACAATAAATAAGTGTTTTATGAAGTACTCTTCTGAAAAACTGCCGCAAAGGCACATTTGCCAGACAGAATAAATGTGTCTTAGTGACTTCTGAATTCTGTTGTAAAAATCTACATATCAAGCAAATAGCACTCACAGGAAACAAAACCATAACTACGTAAATTGTACTCTCTACCCAATGACCTGAAAGGTGGCCCCAGAAAGCTACGTTATTACTGTATTGATATTTTCTTGCCTTGTGAATGGTTTGCGACCAGACTGTGTACGCAGTGCTAGTCTGGACTTTTTCTGGAAGCTGTTTTATTGGTTTCATTTCCTGTTCCCAGCTGAGAAAGAACAACTGGAGGCAGAAGCACGAGGATTTCATTCGGAGCATCAAACAGGCCAGGGAGGTGCAGCAGGTGATCACGCAAGGAGGGAAAGTTGTGAACCTGCCCCAGCCCCCCGCGAATCCAAACCCCGACTACGTGCCCTGCCCTCACTGCGGCCGGCGCTTTGCCCCCAGGCCGGCACAGAGGCACATCCCCAAGTGTCAGCACATCAGGAGCCGCCCTCCTCCTCCTCCTCGCAGATGAAAATTGATGTGAAGAAGAGCAAAAGAGTCATGATCTTGGCTCACGACTCACGTCCTGCTTTTTCTTTTTAGAAACACATTTAGCACAGTTCATCCGTATGATGATGAAAAAAAATGTTACCTTATTTTAATTAAATGATTTTTTTTTGGTGGACTGGTGTTTGCATAGCTGTGGTTATTTCAGTTTTTCTCTTATCATTCATACACCTTGACCTCCTAAAAATAATTTTTCAACCTGGAACGTACAATTAGCAGGCAATAGAACAGGTCACATTGGTCTTGGAACCATCAAAAAGCAGTATTCACACATTCTCGGCATCAATTTTCCTTAAAAACAACTGAAAAAGCAAGGTAAAGAGTGATTGATTTTTTTAATGAAAGTTATTTGATTTAATTTATTTAATTTTCATAATATTTGAAATATGTTGGGATTAATGTGACTCAATATTATCTGCAGCTCTTACACTCCAGGCACCTGATAAAGTGGAACGCAGTGTCTTTGCCTTACATGGCGCTCAGCTCTTCCTCAATCCCAGCAGAAGCACCAGCAGAAGCAGCAGCCTCCGGGTCCTGCCTCATGCACAGCTTAAAATGCAACACCAAGTAATACAACAAACAACAGGGAAAACCATTCACGATCAGACACATCCGTTGATTGCTGGCTCTCAGTAAAGGGACATTGCATCATTACATCACAAAATAGACTACATTTCAAGGTTAAAGAATTACCATGTTCTGCGATTCAGAACGAGGCAGCAAAACTTCCTATAATCTGTTGTGGCCCTATGACATTGTAAAGGAGCAGGCTTGTGAATACATCTCGTTTAATCCAATGGAAATATAACTCTCAACTTTTTTACGTTTTTGCCAATAAATAATACTACATTGTTAACTCTGCATAAAGAACCTTGGAATGGAACGTTTTTTGCAGTGAATTGTTTGCTGCATAACCTATACCCTTTCTCTCCTACATCACATTGCATTAGTCATTACAGTGATTAGTGAGCAGGAAGGGCTGCATCACATCGCAATTTGTGTGGAACTTGAATGCGAATTTGTTACAACATGGCGTAACTTACAGTCCTTTCACAAAATTCATGATTTTGTGCTCAATTTTGAGTTTGTAAAGTCTTTCTATAATGTCAATGATTTTATTTTGTGACTGAAATTAAATAATTTTGTGTCTGCAAAATTGGGACTGTAGTTCCACCTTAACCTACTAGTACTGTATGTCTTTGGACTGTGGGAAGAAACTGGAGCACCTGGAAGAAATCCACACAAATGAAGGGAGAACATACAATTCCATCCAGACTGCACCCCAGGAATTGAACCCAGGACCCCAGCTCTGTGAACCACAGTGCCAGCTCATTGCTATAGTCATTATAATTAATGTCAAAACTCATTTGCAAATGAGCAGCCTGGGATCCAAAAGGATCAAGACAAGGATCCAAACAAAGCACTATCCCAAAGCTTGGCTTTGTACCGTATATAATACAGGGCTTGATGCAGAAGGCAGATAATCAAAGTCCATGCAATAATTGCTAAGGGAAAGTGACTTTGTGTTCTTGGAGGGAAGTCACTCAACACGGAGCTGTGTTAGTGAAATGATTGTTCTGATGTACGGCTGATGTCCAAACACTGAAAACATGATTGTGTATGCAATCGCACTCCTGAGCTCCATTGGGTATGGTTAAAATAACTTTTTATAGTTCATCACATTCAAAGTGTGTGTACTTGATGAAAGTGTAACACGCATTTGGAGGAGTTATTCAGGATTTTCTTTCATTCAACTATTTCAAGACCGATTATTTTCAGATGTTGTAGTATACGTGAATAATGAAAGGCCTTCATATTACACAATGAAGGAATGACTTCGCAGGTGTGAAGAATAAAAGATTAATTCAGCTCACTTTGGGGAGTTTCACAATGGCCCTCCTTATAGAAATGTGGGTTTGATTAAAGGAGTGAAGAAAAAGCACTGAATAATATTTGCTTCTGTAAACGTAATCATCTCAAAATATGGTTGAAGAAATTGAAGAAGGTTAAACATAATCCAAAACGTATAAGGTCAATTTAAGTACAACCAGAATTCTAGTGTTTATGCAATGCATCTGTGGGTTGATATGAAATATGGCCGTACTTAAACTAAACGAGGTTATCGAGAGCATATTCCGAATACGGCTTTGGCCAGTTGTACTGTGAACTGCGAGGAGCGTATCTTATCCTGAACTGGCTGTGCGAATACCGTCCTCTGCTGGCAGAAGGAATAGATTACAACGGCACTGTATTGGCGATTAGTCCTATTGCTAGAATATTGAAACAACAAGGAGTCCGCGGAGTCAAGCAATGCTGAATAAACAAGTACCTGAAATTCAATAGGATTTTGTGTATTGATTACAAATAGGTGTGGAATTCTCATGTACAGTGGTATTCATGGATTCCTTACACAAGCAGCAGTTGTTATGATGCTTTCGTAATCTGAATATAAATCTGTTATCTACTTAAAACTGTAATTATTGAATAGATTAATGTCTTTGAAATGCTTCATTAACTGGGCAGTTTCCATGTTTGGAAATGTTTTTATTTTGATTGCTGATTGCTAGATACTGTATGTTTAATAGGCATGCTGTTAATATTTTCTACAAGAGCCAAATAAGACAGTTATGCTGTAGTAAGTTCTATATAAGTTATATAACATAAGTTATATTTTGTTCTGAGGTCAATTTGAATCTCATACTAAATAACTGGTGTCCTTTTATCTGAGAAACACTACCTGATTGATCACCTGATGCCTAGAAATTAGCATGCACAGTAGCCCAGCGTTTAGCATTGCTAGCTCACAGTGCTGAGGCCCTGGGTACACTTCTGGACCTGGGGTGCTATCTGTATGGAGCTTGTATGTTCTCCCCATGTTTGCATGAGTTTGCTTTGGGTGCTCCGGCTTCCTCCCACAGTTCAAAGAACTACTGGTAGGTTAATTGGCTTCTGGGATAATTGGTGAGTGTCTGTGTCTTCCCTGCATTGGACTACCATCCAGTCCCAGGTATCTCCTGCTTATTACTTTCTGAGGCTCTGGCTCCCCCGTGCCCCGCGACCCCCTGACCCCCTGACCCTGAATTGGATGAAGCGGTTAGAAAATGGGTGGTTTCTGTTATGCTCTGGTCATGCTCTGCCATAGCAACAACTTGTAAAAAATGCAGATGCTAGGATTTAACTCAAAGAAGGAGCTCAGATTACTGTGTTGGCATCACTGTACAGGTGTCCGGTTTGTTTTAGAACATGTGCTAAAATCTTATTTACTAACTTCTAGACTTTTTACCCCCCATATCAGCCTGCAGGTGCACAGTGGTCTGTGGACACCCTCCTTGCTCTGTCGTAAAACAGGAAATAAAAAGCAACTGGTTTTGACTTTAATGCACTGAGACTGTGGAACTCACAGAACTCTCTTGTCAGAAAGGCAGCTTCTAACAGCTTTTAAGTGAAGACTAAGAACACTTTTCTATTTTATTAAAATAGATTATATATGTTTTGTTTAAATATATGTTATAAATGTTAAAACGACAGCTCGTATAAGCTTGTATTTTTACCTTTCGATCATTTTTATAATTGCTTTGAGTTGCTTTTACCATGATAAACAGTACAAAATATGAGGTGTTGAACTTGTCTAAAGTTTTAAAGCGCTTTATGACGTAAAGTGTGATGACAGTCCTTGGCGGTCTATGTAACAATTCTTCTTGAAGTAGGTCATCGGGCCAACAGTATACAAACATTACAGCTCAAGTGCTTTTGTATCTGAACGCTTTTAGGTAAGTTATTTAGCAGCTGCGGTATTAATCGTGATTTTAATGGCAAATTCAATTGCAGGTAAAATAAAAATGGCGGATAACTTTCTTTCTAGCTTCGTGAAGCGGTCGCGCCACATTATACATATATACCATAATAAGAAACATAATATGTACAGTAGAATTTTTCACTTTAAGCTGGCATTATCCAGAACCGGGTCAGGGAACGGACCCGGACCGTGCAGTGTGGTCCGTCGGCCTTCTAAAGATGTTTAGGAGATCGGGGCGCCCTTGGATTTGATTAGAAACTTGCATAATTTCTTAACTTGACCCCATTATCCTAAAAAAAAAACGGCCAGGCCAAGACCAAAGCATGAAGGCTGCGAGGATCGGGGGACTCTCATTTTTGGTCACAGCGTACAGTAGTAGATCAGTAACCTCTGTTTATCGTGATAACCTTTAATTATTTTCCAGTACTTTTTAAAATGATAAAACACATTGTCTCGCCAGTTTTGCTAAAGATACGGTTTTAGTGTTTACGCATAAATTTGTAAGCCGTAGGTTTAAATCTCGTGGTCTTATTTTCTGCATTTTCATCGTAAGGGAAGGCGCTCGTTTGCGATTTACGCGCTGAATATTGTAAGCAGAGGAGCCTTAAGGCACAGTCTCGCCTTAACACCATCGTTTGCATTGTCATTGTCATCCAGAAAAGCAGTCGTAAGAAAATGAATCTGTGGCGGCTCCGAACATTAAAAAAACTATATCTAGACTGCAAATACATCCCAATCTTACTATCAACACGTTTTAAGACCCCTCTCCTTTCCACCGGTATACAAGCTAAGAGAGAAATATTGGAAATCCCATCTGAAGTAGCCCTCGTCTCACCTTCGGAGCTGTGAGCGATGGGGATCATAATTAAAAGGGGTACAGTTACTTTGAAAATGTGTATGTGATACTTAAATTTAAATAAAATAAAAAGATAAATTATATAACACAGACTGCTATCTATGTCCATGTGTTTAAGACGTATGAATCGGTTTTAAAACAGGCACACCCCTTCTCACAAATCCGACTGGAGTCTCAGTCCGTCGTCGCGATGAATTAGGAGCTCAGATGTAGGCTAAGTGATTGCAATTTACTTATTTAAAAGAACCACTTCAAATCAAAAGGGAGACATTTTGTAATGGTAGTTATCGTATTATAGTATACGATAACTGTATACGTAGTATACGTACTTGTAGATATACAGTACATAAAGGGTATGAATAGGTGTGAGCTTTTACTGTATATTTAATATTTTATCTGACCCACTTGTAGAAACCGCCTACTCAGATTTATTTAAGTGGTCTGCCACCATAAAGACAGAAAAATATAATGACACCCTGTTACATTAACTGTAAAATAAACGCCGTAACTGCGGCCATATGAAAATTTGGATAAAGATTATACAAACATCCTAAGGAGCTCTATGACAAATGAGCGTCGTAATAATGGTTGGTGACCTGACGTAACAGTGCTCCCTGAATTACGTGATCTGTATATACCCAAATACAGATATATCACATAGGGAGATGCAGTCAAACATTGCATTGCTATCGTCGTGGTGAACTATTTCTCCGCTGTTTAAAACTTGTTTGGTAAGTGTCATCAAATATGCTTGCAAAGGAACAAGTAATAGGTTTATTCCATGCTGAAAAAATAAACCTATTTTTATAAACCAAAGACGGTTTTCCGAACTCATACATCAGAAAGACCACCGAAACTAAAATTATTCTGCAGTTAGGATCACACATTCTCCCTTCCCTTAACGACAGATTACTGTTCTTTTAAATTTTCTCCATTCATTGGAAGTTTCATTTCACACCTCTCTGCACCCATTCTGACTTCACACCTCTTGATTGGCCTCTCTTTCTGTCCCCTGCTCCCGCCTCTCACTCCTCCTCTCTCCCAACCTTTGTTCTCCCGCTACTTTACCTTTGCCTACTGCCCTGTCTCTCTCACACCTGAAGAAGGCTCCACGGCCGAAACGTTGTGTTCTCTTTCTTCTTTTTTTCAGCATGGAATAAACCTATTACTTGTTCCTTTGCAGCCTACGCATGCTGACGCAGCTACCCACCTGAACTATCAAATATGCTTGTCAATTTGTAGCGAAATCGATATACTGTATCATAATCCTTCAGCTATCTATAATGTAGTGAAACGGCTAATTAATATTGATAAATTCCCTTATTCACAGTGACTTTTGCTCAAACCCCTGTTGCATAATGGGTTAATTTTATATAAAAAAACATTTATATCATAGATATAATACAAGCTTTGAAATGAAATAGCACATTTCCAGGTTTCAGTTAAACATTTTTAAAAAAGCTCATGACTTTAAGCATTCTGAACATTGAGAATGTTATTTGGGAAACAAATGTTTATTATAATGTTTATGTTTAGGATCTGTCTCCTACTGAGTCAGCATGCAGCATTCAACACCATTAGGTTTAATATTAAAAAGTTGTGTATTTCCTGAATTGTTTTTTTTTTATTTTTTTCTATTAGACCATACTAGACTGTGCAGGATATCATTTATTTGCCATTTTTGCCTTTTCCAGATACCTGGGAAACAAAGCTCATATCTCATTTGCCAATGGAGCCCAGTCCTAAGCCTGGTGCTCTGTCCCCCTCCCCGAAGGACACAGACTCGAATCGACCCGCGCCCTTAAGGCAACAGGATCTGATTTCCACGTACTGCCCGCCTCCCAAGATACAGCTTCTGAAGGACACCTTCCAAGAGAAACTGATGCAGGAAAAGGAGAAAAAAATGATCGCCATGTACAATCGGCGGCAGGAGGCAGCTCTACAGAAGATGAGAAAATGTTTCCAATATGTCAAATACGCTGCGGAGAAGAAGACGGGGAACAGCTATTGCTTCCAAGCCCAACAGGGCCCCGAGAAGAACATTGTGGGGTATGATCGGTCTTACCCCCTGAAGCCTATGGGTAACAGGAAAGTCTCCGGCCCTGGTGAGGTTCGGGCTGTGGACCGCCCGGAAGCACAGAGTGATTCCTTGTTTGCCCCCACCCCGCCTCAGGATGGTCATGAGAGGCCCTACGAGAGGCCGGGCAGGAGGGGCTCAAGAGTACGCAAACCTAAGGACAGGACTGTCCTCCCCATGGTGGCGATCCCTCCAGGGCAATGCCCTTCTCATGCCAATGGGAAGGAGCACTTTCAGTTGCAAGAGGAGCTACGAAAAGTGGCCGAGGCAGAGGCCGCACTGAAGGAGGAGCATCGCCGGAGAGAGGCCAGCCTGCAGGATGAGATGCGCCGGAAGGAGGCCATGATGAAGGACGAGATTCGCCAGAAGGAGGCCATGATGCAGGCGAAGCTCTTCAGAGCTCAGGAGGAGCTGAGGATGGTTCCGAGAGAGATGGAAGACTCCAGAGAGGTGGCCGGAAGGGAAAATAGAGGACTCCTGACCCTAAGGAAGACACTCCAGGCGAGGCAGAGCGAGCTTTGCCCCAGAGGACCATGGGCCAACCACCGCTCTAAGGCCGTGCCTCTTCTGACCTGTAGAATGGAGAAGCAAAAAGCCTTCACTCCAAGGAAAGCCCTTCCTATCAGAGGAGACAACCTTGATTATGGTTCTCCAATGGAAGATGGCGGATGCGCAGAATCGCACTTTCCCTCTGCGCTTTCCCATCAGGAGAGACGTCAAGTGAGCCCTTGCAGCCGTGGGCTAGAAGACGTCCCCTGTGGAAGGAGAAAGTATCTCAAGAAAGCAAGGCTCCCTGAAAGCGACGTGTCAGCGGCACAGGCCGCGCAGGCCCACTTCAGATATAACACCACATGTCTGGATGAACAAACTCTGTCAGTGGAAAACAGATATTTGTCCCCTACAAGTCTGATCTGCCCTACCGCTGAGCAATTTCCATATGAGAATAGCCAGAGTGGAAACCCTCAGCTGGTGCCCTGTGAACTGTGTCACAGGAAGTTTGCTGTAGAGAGGCTGGAGAAACACAGCAAGATCTGCAAGAAGCTTCAGAATTCAAAGAGGAAGGTTTTTGACTCTTTCAAGCACAGGGCCAAGGGAACAGAACTGGAGACATACATCCATAAGAAGAAGGTTAAACCGCCAATCGTGGTAAGGGCTATCCTTAAACTCTTTCCAAGCTTCCCTTTTTTTCTCCTAGAGTCAGACTCAGCTTATAAATCAATGTAAACAATAAATAAGTGTTTTATGAAGTACTCTTCTGAAAAACTGCCGCAAAGGCACATTTTCCAGACAGAATAAATGTGTCTTAGTGACTTCTGAATTCTGTTGTAAAAATCTACATATCAAGCAAATAGCACTCACAGGAAACAAAACCATAACTACGTAAATTGTACTCTCTACCCAATGACCTGAAAGGTGGCCCCAGAAAGCTAAGTTATTACTGTATTGATATTTTCTTGCCTTGTGAATGGTTTGCGACCAGACTGTGTACGCAGTGCTAGTCTGGACTTTTTCTGGAAGCTGTTTTATTGGTTTCATTTCCTGTTCCCAGCTGAGAAAGAACAACTGGAGGCAGAAGCACGAGGATTTCATTCGGAGCATCAAACAGGCCAGGGAGGTGCAGCAGGTGATCACGCAAGGAGGGAAAGTTGTGAACCTGCCCCAGCCCCCCGCGAATCCAAACCCCGACTACGTGCCCTGCCCTCACTGCGGCCGGCGCTTTGCCCCCAGGCCGGCACAGAGGCACATCCCCAAGTGTCAGCACATCAGGAGCCGCCCTCCTCCTCCTCCTCGCAGATGAAAACTGATGTGAAGAAGAGCAAAAGAGTCATGATCTTGGCTCACGACTCACGTCCTGCTTTTTCTTTTTAGAAACACATTTAGCACAGTTCATCCGTATGATGATGAAAAAAAAATGTTACCTTATTTTAATTAAATGATTTTTTTTTTGGTGGACTGGTGTTTGCGTAGCTGTGGTTATTTCAGTTTTTCTCTTATCATTCATACACCTTGACCTCCTAAAAATAATTTTTCAACCTGGAACGTACAATTGGCAGGCAATAGAACAGGTCACATTGGTCTTGGAACCATCAAAAAGTAGTATTCACACATTCTCGGCATCAATTTTCCTTAAAAACAACTGAAAAAGCAAGGTAAAGAGTGATTGATTTTTTTAATGAAAGTTATTTGATTTAATTTATTTAATTTTCATAATATTTGAAATATGTTGGGATTAATGTGACTCAATATTATCTGCAGCTCTTACACTCCAGGCACCTGATAAAGTGGAACGCAGTGTCTTTGCCTTACATGGCGCTCAGCTCTTCCTCAATCCCAGCAGAAGCACCAGCAGAAGCAGCAGCCTCCGGGTCCTGCCTCATGCACAGCTTAAAATGCAACACCAAGTAATACAACAAACAACAGGGAAAACCATTCACGATCAGACACATCCGTTGATTGCTGGCTCTCAGTAAAGGGACATTGCATCATTACATCACAAAATAGACTACATTTCAAGGTTAAAGAATTACCATGTTCTGCGATTCAGAACGAGGCAGCAAAACTTCCTGTAATCTGATGTGGCCCTGTGACATTGTAAAGGAGCAGGCTTGTGA
This sequence comes from Lepisosteus oculatus, assembly GCF_040954835.1. NCBI lineage: Eukaryota > Metazoa > Chordata > Actinopteri > Semionotiformes > Lepisosteidae > Lepisosteus > Lepisosteus oculatus. The sequence goes on from NW_027168106.1 coordinate 1,147,357, forward strand.
ATACATCTCGTTTAATCCAATGGAAATATTGCTCTCAACTTTTTTACGTTTTTGCCAATAAATAATATTACATTGTTAACTCTGCATAAAGAACCTTGGAATGGAACGTTTTTTGCAGTGAAATGTTTGCTGCATAACCTATACCTTTTCTCTCCTACATCACATTGCATTAGTCATTACAGTGATTAGTGAGCAGGAAGGGCTGCATCACATCGCAATTTGTGTGGAACTTGAATGCGAATTTGTTACAACATGGCGTAACTTACAGTCCTTTCACAAAATTCATGATTTTGTGCTCAATTTTGAGTTTGTAAAGTTTTTCTATAATGTCAATGATTTTATTTTGTGACTGAAATTAAATACTTTTGTGTCTGCAAAATTGGGACTGTAGTTCCACCTTAACCTACTAGTACTGTATGTCTTTGGACTGTGGGAAGAAACTGGAGCACCTGGAAGAAATCCACACAAATGAAGGGAGAACATACAATTCCATCCAGACTGCACCCCAGGAATTGAACCCAGGACCCCAGCTCTGTGAACCACAGTGCCACCTCATTGCTATAGTCACTTTAATTAATGTCAAAACTCATTTGCAAATGAGCAGCCTGGGATCCAAAAGGATCAAGACAAGGATCCAAACAAAGCACTATCCCAAAGCTTGGCTTTGTACAGTATATCATACAGGGCTTGATGCAGAAGGCAGATAATCTAAGTCCATGCAATAATTGCTAAGGGAAAGTGACTTTGTGTTCTTGGAGGGAAGTCACTCAACACGGAGCTGTGTTAGTGAAATGATTGTTCTGATGTACGGCTTATGTCCAAACACTGAATACATGATTGTGTATGCAATCGCACTCCTGAGCTCCATTGGGTATGGTTAAAATAACTTTTTATAGTTCATCACATTCAAAGTGTGTGTACTTGATGAAAGTGTAACACGCATTTGGAGGAGTTATTCAGGATTTTCTTTCATTCAACTATTTCAAGACCGATTATTTTCAGATGTTGTAGTATACGTGAATAATGAAAGGCCTTCATATTACACAATGAAGGAATGACTTCGCAGGTGTGAAGAATAAAAGATTAATTCAGCTCACTTTGGGGAGTTTCACAATGGCCCTCCTTAAAGAAATGTGGGTTTGATTAAAGGAGTGAAGAAAAAGCACTGAATAATATTTGCTTCTGTAAACGTAATCATCTCAAAATATGGTTAAAGAAATTGAAGAAGGTTAAACATAATCCAAAACGTATAAGGTCAATTTAAGTACAACCAGAATTCTAGTGTTTATGCAATGCATCTGTGGGTTGATATGAAATACGGCCGTTCTTAAACTAAACGAGGTTATCGAGAGCATATTCCGAGTACGGCTGTGGCCAGTTGTACTGTGAACTGCGAGGACCGTATCTTATCCTGAACTGGCTGTGCGAATACCGTCCTCTGCTGGCAGAAGGAATAGATTACAACGGCACTGTATTGGCGATTAGTCCTATTGCTAGAATATTGAAACAACAAGGAGTCCGCGGAGTCAAGCAATGCTGAATGAACAAGTACCTGAAATTCAATAGGATTTTGTGTATTGATTACAAATAGGTGTGAAATTCTCATGTACAGTGGTATTCATGGATTCCTTACACAAGCAGCCGTTGTTATGATACTTTCGTAATCTGAATATAAATCTGTTATCTACTTGAAACTGTAATTATTGAATAGATTAATGTCTTTGAAATGCTTCATTAACTGGGCAGTTTCCATGTTTGGAAATGTTTTTATTTTGATTGCTAGATACTGTATGTTTAATAGGCATGCTGTTAATATTTTCTACAAGAGCCAAATAAGACAGTTATGCTGTAGTAAGTTCTATATAAGTTATATAACATAAGTTATATTTTGTTCTGAGGTCAATTTGAATCTCATACTAAATAACTGGTGTCCTTTTATCTGAGAAACACTACCTGATTGATCACCTGATGCCTAGAAATTAGCATGCACAGTAGCCCAGTGTTTAGCAATGCTAGCTCACAGTGCTGAGGCCCTGGGTACACTTCTGGACCTGGGGTGCTATCTGTATGGTGCTTGTATGTTCTCCCCATGTTTGCATGAGTTTGCTTTGGGTGCTCCGGCTTCCTCCCACAGTTCAAAGAACTACTGGTAGGTTAATTGGCTTCTGGGATAATTGGTGAGTGTCTGTGTCTTCCCTGCATTGGACTACCATCCAGTCTCAGGTATCTCCTGCTTATTACTTTCTGAGGCTCTGGCTCCCCCGTGACCCCCCGACCCCCTGACCACCTGACCCTGAATTGGATGAAGCGGTTAGAAAATGGGTGGTTTCTGTTATGCTCTGGTCATGCTCTGCCATAGCAACAACTTGTAAAAAATGCAGATGCTAGGATTTAACTCAAAGAAGGAGCTCAGATCACTGTGTTGGCATCACTGTACAGGTGTCCGGTGTGTTTTAGAACATATGTTAAAATCTTATTTACTAACTTCTAGACTTTTTACCCCCCATATCAGTCTGCAGGTGCACAGTGGTCTGTGGACACCCTCCTTGCTCTGTCGTAAAACAGGAAATAAAAAGCAACTGGTTTTGACTTTAATGCACTGAGACTGTGGAACTCACAGAACTCTCTTGTCAGAAAGGCAGCTTCTAACAGCTTTTAAGTGAAGACTAAGAACACTTTTCTATTTTATTAAAATAGATTATATATGTTTTGTTTAAATATATGTTATAAATGTTAAAACGACAGCTCGTATAAGCTTGTATTTTTACCTTTCGATCATTTTTAGAATTGCTTTGAGTTCCTTTTACCATGATAAACAGTACAAAATATGAGGTGTTGAACTTGTCTAAAGTTTTAAAGCGCTTTATGACGTAAAGTGTGATGACAGTCCTTGGCGGTCTATGTAACAATTCTTCTTGAAGTAGGTCATCGGGCCAACAGTATATAAACATTACAGCTCAAGTGCTTTTGTATCTGAACGCTTTTAGGTAAGTAATTTATCAGCTGCGGTATTAATCGTGATTTTAATGGCAAATTCAATTGCAGGTAAAATAAAAATGGCGGATAACTTTCTTTCTAGCTTCGTGAAGCGGTCGCGCCACATTATACATATATACCATAATAAGAAACATAATTTGTACAGTAGAATTTTTCACTTTAAGCTGGCATTATCCAGAACCGGGTCAGGGCCCGGACCCGGACCGTGCAGTGTGGTCCGTCGGCCTTCTAAAGATGTTTAGGAGATCGGGGCGCCCTTGGATTTGATTAGAAACTTGCATAATTTCTTAACTTGACCCCATTATCTTAAAAAAAACGGCCAGGCCAAGACCAAAGCATGAAGGCTGCGAGGATCGGGGGACTCTCATTTTTGGTCACAGCGTACAGTAGTAGATCAGTAACCTCTGTTTATCGTGATAACCTTTAATTATTTTCCAGTACTTTTTTAAATGATAAAACACATTGTCTCGCCAGTTTTGCTAAAGATACGGTTTTAGTGTTTACGCATAAATTTGTAAGCCGTAGGTTTAAATCTCGTGGTCTTATTTTCTGCATTTTCATCGTAAGGGAAGGCGCTCGTTTGCGATTTACGCGCTGAATATTGTAAGCAGAGGAGCCTTAAGGCACAGCCTCGCCTTAACACCATCGTTTGCATTGTCATTGTCATCCAGAAAAGCAGTCGTAAGAAAATGAATCTGTGGCGGCTCCGAACATTAAAAAACTATATCTAGACTGCAAATACATCCCAATCTTACTATCAACACGTTTTAAGACCCCTCTCCTTTCCACCGGTATACAAGCTAAGAGAGAAATATTGGAAATCCCATCTGAAGTAGCCCTCGTCTCACCTTCGGAGCTGTGAGCGATGGGGATCATAATTAAAAGGGGTACAGTTACTTTGAAAATGTGTATGTGATACTTAAATTTAAATAAAATAAAAAGATAAATTATATAACACAGACTGCTATCTATGTCCATGTGTTTAAGACGTATGAATCGGTTTTAAAACAGGCACACCCCTTCTCACAAATCCGACTGGAGTCTCAGTCCGTCGTAGCGATGAATTAGGAGCTCAGATGTAGGCTAAGTGATTGCAATTTACTTATTTAAAAGAACCACTTCAAATCAAAAGGGAGACATTTTGTAATGGTAGTTATCGTATTATAGTATACGATAACTGTATACGTAGTATACGTAATTGTAGATATACAGTACATAAAGGGTATGAATAGGTGTGAGCTTTTACTGTATATTTAATATTTTATCTGACCCACTTGTAGAAACCGCCTACTCAGATTTATTTAAGTGGTCTGCCACCATAAAGACAGAAAAATATAATGACACCCTGTTACATTAACTGTAAAATAAACGCCGTAACTGCGGCCATATGAAAATTTGGATAAAGATTATACAAACATCCTAAGGAGCTCTATGACATATGAGCGTCGTAATAATGGTTGGTGACCTGACGTAACAGTGCTCCCTGAATTACGTGATCTGTATATACCCAAATATAGATATATCACATAGGGAGATGCAGTCAAACATTGCATTGCTATCGTCGTGGTGAACTATTTCTCCGCTGTTTAAAACTTGTTTGGTAAGTGTCATCAAATATGCTTGTCAATTTGTAGCGAAATCGATATACTGTATCATAATCCTTCAGCTATCTATAATGTAGTGAAACGGCTAATTAATATTGATAAATTCCCTTATTCACAGTGACTTTTGCTCAAACCCCTGTTGCATAATGGGTTAATTTTATATAAAAAAACATTTATATCATAGATATAATACAAGCTTTGAAATGAAATAGCACATTTCCAGGTTTCAGTTAAACATTTTTAAAAAAGCTCATGACTTTAAGCATTCTGAACATTGAGAATGTTATTTGGGAAACAAATGTTTATTATAATGTTTGTGTTTAGGATCTGTCTCCTACTGAGTCAGCATGCAGCATTCAACACCATTAGGTTTAATATTAAAAAGTTGTGTATTTCCTGAATTGTTTTTTTTTATTCTTTTCTATTAGACCATACTAGACTGTGCAGGATATCATTTATTTGCCATTTTTGCCTTTTCCAGATACCTGGGAAACAAAGCTCATATCTCATTTGCCAATGGAGCCCAGTCCTAAGCCTGGTGCTCTGTCCCCCTCCCCGAAGGACACAGACTCGAATCGACCCGGGCCCTTAAGGCAACAGGATCTGATCTCCACGTACTGCCCGCCTCCCAAGATACAGCTTCTGAAGGACACCTTCCAAGAGAAACTGATGCAGGAAAAGGAGAAAAAAATGATCGCCATGTACAATCGGCGGCAGGAGGCAGCTCTACAGAAGATGAGAAAATGTTTCCAATATGTCAAATACGCTGCGGAGAAGAAGATGGGGAACAGCTATCGCTTCCAAGCCCAACAGGGCCCCGAGAAGAACATTGTGGGGTATGATCGGTCTTACTCCCTGAAGCCTATGGGTAACAGGAAAGTCTCCGGCCCTGGTGAGGTTCGGGCTGTGGACCGCCCGGACGCACAGAGTGATTCCTTGTTTGCCCTCACCCCGCCTCAGGATGGTCATGAGAGGCCCTGCGAGAGGCCGGGCAGGAGGGGCTCAAGAGTACGCAAACCTAAGGACAGGACTGTCCTCCCCATGGTGGCGACCCCTCCAGGGCAATGCCCTTCTCATGCCAATGGGAAGGAGCACTTTCAGTTGCAAGAGGAGCTACGAAAAGTGGCCGAGGCAGAGGCCGCGCTGAAGGAGGAGCATCGCCGGAGGGAGGCCAGCCTGCAGGATGAGATGCGCCGGAAGGAGGCCATGATGAAGGACGAGATTCGCCAGAAGGAGGCCATGATGCAGGCGAAGCTCTTCAGAGCTCAGGAGGAGCTGAGGATGGTTCCGAGAGAGATGGAAGACTCCAGAGAGGTGGCCGGAAGGGAAAATAGAGGCGAGGCAGAGCGAGCTTTGCCCCAGAGGACCATGGGCCAACCACCGCTCTAAGGCCGTGCCTCTTCTGACCTGCAGAATGGAGAAGCAAAAAGCCTTCACTCCAAGGAAAGCCCTTCCTATCAGAGGAGACAACCTTGATTATGGTTCTCCAATGGAAGATGGCGGATGCGCAGAATCGCACTTTCCCTCTGCGCTTTCCCATCAGGAGAGACGTCAAGTGAGCCCTTGCAGCCGTGGGCTAGAAGACGTCCCCTGTGGAAGGAGAAAGTATCTCAAGAAAGCAAGGCTCCCTGAAAGCGACGTGTCAGCGGCACAGACCGCGCAGGGCCACTTCAGAAATAACACCACATGTCTGGATGAACAAACTCTGTCAGTGGAAAACAGATATTTGTCCCCTACAAGTCTGATCTGCCCTACCGCTGAGCAATTTCCATATGAGAATAGCCAGAGTGGAAACCCTCAGCTGGTGCCCTGTGAACTGTGTCACGGGAAGTTTGCTGTAGAGAGGCTGGAGAAACACAGCAAGATCTGCAAGAAGCTTCAGAATTCAAAGAGGAAGGTTTTTGACTCTTTCAAGCACAGGGCCAAGGGAACAGAACTGGAGACATACATCCATAAGAAGAAGGTTAAACCGCCAATCGTGGTAAGGGCTATCCTTAAACTCTTTCCAAGCTTCCCTTTTTTTATCCTAGAGTCAGACTCAGCTTATAAATCAATTTAAACAATAAATAAGTGTTTTATGAAGTACTCTTCTGAAAAACTGCCGCAAAGGCACATTTGCCAGACAGAATAAATGTGTCTTAGTGACTTCTGAATTCTGTTGTAAAAATCTACATATCAAGCAAATAGCACTCACAGGAAACAAAACCATAACTACGTAAATTGTACTCTCTACCCAATGACCTGAAAGGTAGCCCCAGAAAGCTACGTTATTACTGTATTGATATTTTCTTGCCTTGTGAATGGTTTGCGACCAGACTGTGTACGCAGTGCTAGTCTTGACTTTTTCTGGAAGCTGTTTTATTGGTTTCATTTCCTGTTCCCAGCTGAGAAAGAACAACTGGAGGCAGAAGCACGAGGATTTCATTCGGAGCATCAAACAGGCCAGGGAGGTGCAGCAGGTGATCACGCAAGGAGGGAAAGTTGTGAACCTGCCCCAGCCCCCCGCGAATCCAAACCCCGACTACGTGCCCTGCCCTCACTGCGGCCGGCGCTTTGCCCCCAGGCCGGCACAGAGGCACTTCCCCAAGTGTCAGCACATCAGGAGCCGCCCTCCTCCTCCTCCTCGCAGATGAAAACTGATGTGAAGAAGAGCAAAAGAGTCATGATCTTGGCTCACGACTCACGTCCTGCTTTTTCTTTTTAGAAACACATTTAGCACAGTTCATCCGTATGATGATGAAAAAAAAATGTTACCTTATTTTAATTAAATGATTTTTTTTTGGTGGACTGGTGTTTGCGTAGCTGTGGTTATTTCAGTTTTTCTCTTATCATTCATACACCTTGACCTCCTAAAAATAATTTTTCAACCTGGAACGTACAATTAGCAGGCAATAGAACAGGTCACATTGGTCTTGGAACCATCAAAAAGCAGTATTCACACATTCTCGGCATCAATTTTCCTTAAAAACAACTGAAAAAGCAAGGTAAAGAGTGATTGATTTTTTTAATGAAAGTTATTTGATTTAATTTATTTAATTTTCATAATATTTGAAATATGTTGGGATTAATGTGACTCAATATTATCTGCAGCTCTTACACTCCAGGCACCTGATAAAGTGGAACGCAGTGTCTTTGCCTTACATGGCGCTCAGCTCTTCCTCAATCCCAGCAGAAGCACCAGCAGAAGCAGCAGCCTCCGGGTCCTGCCTCATGCACAGCTTAAAATGCAACACCAAGTAATACAACAAACAACAGGGAAAACCATTCACGATCAGACACATCCGTTGATTGCTGGCTCTCAGTAAAGGGACATTGCATCATTACATCACAAAATAGACTACATTTCAAGGTTAAAGAATTACCATGTTCTGCGATTCAGAACGAGGCAGCAAAACTTCCTATAATCTGTTGTGGCCCTGTGACATTGTAAAGGAGCAGGCTTGTGAATACATCTCGTTTAATCCAATGGAAATATTGCTCTCAACTTTTTTACGTTTTTGCCAATAAATAATACTACATTGTTAACTCTGCATAAAGAACCTTGGAATGGAACGTTTTTTGCAGTGAAATGTTTGCTGCATAACCTATACCCTTTCTCTCCTACATCACATTGCATTAGTCATTACAGTGATTAGTGAGCAGGAAGGGCTGCATCACATCGCAATTTGTGTGGAACTTGAATGCGAATTTGTTACAACATGGCGTAACTTACAGTCCTTTCACAAAATTCATGATTTTGTGCTCAATTTTGAGTTTGTAAAGTTTTTCTATAATGTCAATGATTTTATTTTGTGACTGAAATTAAATAATTTTGTGTCTGCAAAATTGGGACTGTAGTTCCACCTTAACCTACTAGTACTGTATGTCTTTGGACTGTGGGAAGAAACTGGAGCACCTGGAAGAAATCCACACAAATGAAGGGAGAACATACAATTCCATCCAGGCTGCACCCCAGGAATTGAACCCAGGACCCCAGCTCTGTGAACCACAGTGCCAGCTCATTGCTATAGTCACTATAATTAATGTCAAAACTCATTTGCAAATGAGCAGCCTGGGATCCAAAAGGATCAAGACAAGGATCCAAACAAAGCACTATCCCAAAGCTTGGCTTTGTACCGTATATAATACAGGGCTTGATGCAGAAGGCAGATAATCAAAGTCCATGCAATAATTGCTAAGGGAAAGTGACTTTGTGTTCTTGGAGGGAAGTCACTCAACATGGAGCTGTGTTAGTGAAATGATTGTTCTGATGTACGGCTGATGTCCAAACACTGAAAACATGATTGTGTATGCAATCGCACTCCTGAGCTCCATTGGGTATAATAATAATAATAATAATAAACTTTATTTTATATAGCGCCTTTAAAGGTGGCTTCTCAAAGCGCTTTACAGGATGACAATAACAATAAATAAGAAGACTACAACAATAAATAAGAAAATTTCACAAGACAGGACACAATTATAATTACAACAATACAACAATAACAATAGAGGAGACCGTGGAAGATGGTATTAAGAAGAGCAGAGGGGTGAAGAATGGAACCAGTTAAGTAAAGGCTTTTCTGAAAAGGAGGGTTTTGAGTCTGGATTTGAAGGAGTTTAGAGAAGGTGACTCTCTAATATCCTTGGGCAAGGAGTTCCAGAGCTTGGGGGCATAGCAGGAGAAGGCCCTGTCGCCCATACAATGTAGACGGGCTTGGGGGACAGTAAGGAGGGCAGAATTTGAAGAGCGGAGGTTGCGAGGTGGGGAGTAGGGCGATAAAAGTTCAGACAGGTATTGAGGTGCCAAGCCATGTAAAGCCTTGTAGGTGAGCATGAGGATTTTAAAGTCTACGCGGAATTTGACCGGAAGCCAGTGCAAGGACTCCAGGATAGAAGTAATGTGAACACTTGCACTAGATCTGGTCAGGATTCTGGCTGCTGAATTTTGGACATACTGCAGCTTGTTCAGAGTAGATTTAGATACCCCAGGGAGCAGAGCATTGCAGTAGTCAATTCGAGAGAATACAAATATGTTGATCAGCTTTTCAGCCACAGTTAATGATGGTTAAAATAACTTTTTATAGTTCATCACATTCAAAGTGTGTGTACTTGATGAAAGTGTAACACGCATTTGGAGGAGTTATTCAGGATTTTCTTTCATTCAACTATTTCAAGACCCATTATTTTCAGATGTTGTAGTATACGTGAATAATGAAAGGCCTTCATATTACACAATGTAGGAATGACTTCGCAGGTGTGAAGAATAAAAGATTAATTCAGCTCACTTTGGGGAGTTTCACAATGGCCCTCCTTATAGAAATGTGGGTTTGATTAAAGGAGTGAAGAAAAAGCACTGAATAATATTTGCTTCTGTAAACGTAATCATCTCAAAATATGGTTGAAGAAATTGAAGAAGGTTAAACATAATCCAAAACGTATAAGGTCAATTTAAGTACAACCAGAATTCTAGTGTTTATGCAATGCATCTGTGGGTTGATATGAAATATGGCCGTACTTAAACTAAACGAGGTTATCGAGAGCATATTCCGAATACGGCTTTGGCCAGTTGTACTGTGAACTGCGAGGAGCGTATCTTATCCTGAACTGGCTGTGCGAATACCGTCCTCTGCTGGCAGAAGGAATAGATTACAACGGCACTGTATTGGCGATTAGTCCTATTGCTAGAATATTGAAACAACAAGGAGTCCGCGGAGTCAAGCAATGCTGAATAAACAAGTACCTGAAATTCAATAGGATTTTGTGTATTGATTACAAATAGGTGTGGAATTCTCATGTACAGTGGTATTCATGGATTCCTTACACAAGCAGCAGTTGTTATGATGCTTTCGTAATCTGAATATAAATCTGTTATCTACTTAAAACTGTAATTATTGAATAGATTAATGTCTTTGAAATGCTTCATTAACTGGGCAGTTTCCATGTTTGGAAATGTTTTTATTTTGATTGCTGATTGCTAGATACTGTATGTTTAATAGGCATGCTGTTAATATTTTCTACAAGAGCCAAATAAGACAGTTATGCTGTAGTAAGTTCTATATAAGTTATATAACATAAGTTATATTTTGTTCTGAGGTCAATTTGAATCTCATACTAAATAACTGGTGTCCTTTTATCTGAGAAACACTACCTGATTGATCACCTGATGCCTAGAAATTAGCATGCACAGTAGCCCAGCGTTTAGCATTGCTAGCTCACAGTGCTGAGGCCCTGGGTACACTTCTGGACCTGGGGTGCTATCTGTATGGAGCTTGTATGTTCTCCCCATGTTTGCATGAGTTTGCTTTGGGTGCTCCGGCTTCCTCCCACAGTTCAAAGAACTACTGGTAGGTTAATTGGCTTCTGGGATAATTGGTGAGTGTCTGTGTCTTCCCTGCATTGGACTACCATCCAGTCCCAGGTATCTCCTGCTTATTACTTTCTGAGGCTCTGGCTCCCCCGTGCCCCGCGACCCCCTGACCCCCTGACCCTGAATTGGATGAAGCGGTTAGAAAATGGGTGGTTTCTGTTATGCTCTGGTCATGCTCTGCCATAGCAACAACTTGTAAAAAATGCAGATGCTAGGATTTAACTCAAAGAAGGAGCTCAGAGCACTGTGTTGGCATCACTGTACAGGTGTCCGGTTTGTTTTAGAACATGTGCTAAAATCTTATTTACTAACTTCTAGACTTTTTACCCCCCATATCAGTCTGCAGGTGCACAGTGGTCTGTGGACACCCTCCTTGCTCTGTCGTAAAACAGGAAATAAAAAGCAACTGGTTTTGACTTTAATGCACTGAGACTGTGGAACTCACAGAACTCTCTTGTCAGAAAGGCAGCTTCTAACAGCTTTTAAGTGAAGACTAAGAACACTTTTCTATTTTATTAAAATAGATTATATATGTTTTGTTTAAATATATGTTATAAATGTTAAAACGACAGCTCGTATAAGCTTGTATTTTTACCTTTCGATCATTTTTATAATTGCTTTGAGTTGCTTTTACCATGATAAACAGTACAAAATATGAGGTGTTGAACTTGTCTAAAGTTTGAAAGCGCTTTATGACGTAAAGTGTGATGACAGTCCTTGGCGGTCTATGTAACAATTCTTCTTGAAGTAGGTCATCGGGCCAACAGTATACAAACATTACAGCTCAAGTGCTTTTGTATCTGAACGCTTTTAGGTAAGTTATTTAGCAGCTGCGGTATTAATAATGATTTTAATGGCAAATTCAATTGCAGGTAAAATAAAAATGGCGGATAACTTTCTTTCTAGCTTCGTGAAGCGGTCGCGCTATATTATACATATATACCATAATAAGAAACATAATATGTACAGTAGAATTTTTCACTTTAAGCTGGCATTATCCAGAACCGGGTCAGGGCCCGGACCCGGACCGTGCAGTGTGGTCCGCCGGCCTTCTAAAGATGTTTAGGAGATCGAGGCGCCCTTGGATTTGATTAGAAACTTGCATAATTTCTTAACTTGACCCCATTATCTTAAAAAAAAACGGCCAGGCCAAGACCAAAGCATGAAGGCTGCGAGGATCGGGGGACTCTCATTTTTGGTCACAGCGTACAGTAGTAGATCAGTAACCTCTGTTTATCGTGATAACCTTTAATTATTTTCCAGTACTTTTTTAAATGATAAAACACATTGTCTCGCCAGTTTTGCTAAAGATACGGTTTTAGTGTTTACGCATAAATTTGTAAGCCGTAGGTTTAAATCTCGTGGTCTTATTTTCTGCATTTTCATCGTAAGGGAAGGCGCTCGTTTGCGATTTACGCGCTGAACATTGTAAGCAGAGGAGCCTTAAGGCACAGCCTCGCCTTAACACCATCGTTTGCATTGTCATTGTCATCCAGAAAAGCAGTCGTAAGAAAATGAATCTGTGGCGGCTCCGAACATTAAAAAAACTATATCTAAACTGCAAATACATCCCAATCTTACTATCAACACGTTTTAAGAGCCCTCTCCTTTCCACCGGTATACAAGCTAAGAGAGAAATATTGGAAATCCCATCTGAAGTAGCCCTCGTCTCACCTTCGGAGCTGTGAGCGATGGGGATCATAATTAAAAGGGGTACAGTTACTTTGAAAATGTGTATGTGATACTTAAATTTAAATAAAATAAAAAGATAAATTATATAACACAGACTGCTATCTATGTCCATGTGTTTAAGACGTATGAATCGGTTTTAAAACAGGCACACCCCTTCTCACAAATCCGACTGGAGTCTCAGTCCGTCGTCGCGATGAATTAGGAGCTCAGATGTAGGCTAAGTGATTGCAATTTACTTATTTAAAAGAACCACTTCAAATCAAAAGGGAGACATTTTGTAATGGTAGTTATCGTATTATAGTATACGATAACTGTATACGTAGTATACGTAATTGTAGATATACAGTACATAAAGGGTATGAATAGGTGTGAGCTTTTACTGTATATTTAATATTTTATCTGACCCACTTGTAGAAACCGCCTACTCAGATTTATTTAAGTGGTCTGCCACCATAAAGACAGAAAAATATAATGACACCCTGTTACATTAACTGTAAAATAAACGCCGTAACTGCGGCCATATGAAAATTTGGATAAAGATTATACAAACATCCTAAGGAGCTCTATGACATATGAGCGTCGTAATAATGGTTGGTGACCTGACGTAACAGTGCTCCCTGAATTACGTGATCTGTATATACCCAAATACAGATATATCACATAGGGAGATGCAGTCAAACATTGCATTGCTATCGTCGTGGTGAACTATTTCTCCGCTGTTTAAAACTTGTTTGGTAAGTGTCATCAAATATGCTTGTCAATTTGTAGCGAAATCGATATACTGTATCATAATCCTTCAGCTATCTATAATGTAGTGAAACGGCTAATTAATATTGATAAATTCCCTTATTCACAGTGACTTTTGCTCAAACCCCTGTTGCATAATGGGTTAATTTTATATAAAAAAACATTTATATCATAGATATAATACAAGCTTTGAAATGAAATAGCACATTTCCAGGTTTCAGTTAAACATTTTTAAAAAAGCTCATGACTTTAAGCATTCTGAACATTGAGAATGTTATTTGGGAAACAAATGTTTATTATAATGTTTATGTTTAGGATCTGTCTCCTACTGAGTCAGCATGCAGCATTCAACACCATTAGGTTTAATATTCAAAAGTTGTGTATTTCCTGAATTGTTTTTTTTTATTCTTTTCTATTAGACCATACTAGACTGTGCAGGATATCATTTATTTGCCATTTTTGCCTTTTCCAGATACCTGGGAAACAAAGCTCATATCTCATTTGCCAATGGAGCCCAGTCCTAAGCCTGGTGCTCTGTCCCCCTCCCCGAAGGACACAGACTCGAATCGACCCGCGCCCTTAATGCAACAGGATCTGATCTCCACGTACTGCCCGCCTCCCAAGATACAGCTTCTGAAGGACACCTTCCAAGAGAAACTGATGCAGGAAAAGGAGAAAAAAATGATCGCCATGTACAATCGGCGGCAGGAGGCAGCTCTACAGAAGATGAGAAAATGTTTCCAATATGTCAAATACGCTGCGGAGAAGAAGATGGGGAACAGCTATCGCTTCCAAGCCCAACAGGGCCCCGAGAAGAACATTGTGGGGTATGATCGGTCTTACCCCCTGAAGCCTATGGGTAACAGGAAAGTCTCCGGCCCTGGTGAGGTTCGGGCTGTGGACCGCCCGGACGCACAGAGTGATTCCTTGTTTGCCCCCACCCCGCCTCAGGATGGTCATGAGAGGCCCTGCGAGAGGCCGGGCAGGAGGGGCTCAAGAGTACGCAAACCTAAGGACAGGACTGTCCTCCCCATGGTGGCGACCCCTCCAGGGCAATGCCCTTCTCATGCCAATGGGAAGGAGCACTTTCAGTTGCAAGAGGAGCTACGAAAAGTGGCCGAGGCAGAGGCCGCACTGAAGGAGGAGCATCGCCGGAGGGAGGCCAGCCTGCAGGATGAGATGCGCCGGAAGGAGGCCATGATGAAGGACGAGATTCGCCAGAAGGAGGCCATGATGCAGGCGAAGCTCTTCAGAGCTCAGGAGGAGCTGAGGATGGTTCCGAGAGAGATGGAAGACTCCAGAGAGGTGGACGGAAGGGAAAATAGAGGCGAGGCAGAGCGAGCTTTGCCCCAGAGGACCATGGGCCAACCACCGCTCTAAGGCCGTGCCTCTTCTGACCTGCAGAATGGAGAAGCAAAAAGCCTTCACTCCAAGGAAAGCCCTTCCTATCAGAGGAGACAACCTTGATTATGGTTCTCCAATGGAAGATGGCGGATGCGCAGAATCGCACTTTCCCTCTGCGCTTTCCCATCAGGAGAGACGTCAAGTGAGCCCTTGCAGCCGTGGGCTAGAAGACGTCCCCTGTGGAAGGAGAAAGTATCTCAAGAAAGCAAGGCTCCCTGAAAGCGACGTGTCAGCGGCACAGGCCGCGCAGGGCCACTTCAGAAATAACACCACATGTCTGGATGAACAAACTCTGTCAGTGGAAAACAGATATTTGTCCCCTACAAGTCTGATGTGCCCTACCGCTGAGCAATTTCCATATGAGAATAGCCAGAGTGGAAACCCTCAGCTGGTGCCCTGTGAACTGTGTCACGGGAAGTTTGCTGTAGAGAGGCTGGAGAAACACAGCAAGATCTGCAAGAAGCTTCAGAATTCAAAGAGGAAGGTTTTTGACTCTTTCAAGCACAGGGCCAAGGGAACAGAACTGGAGACATACATCCATAAGAAGAAGGTTAAACCGCCAATCGTGGTAAGGGCTATCCTTAAACTCTTTCCAAGCTTCCCTTTTTTTCTCCTAGAGTCAGACTCAGCTTATAAATCAATGTAAACAATAAATAAGTGTTTTATGAAGTACTCTTCTGAAAAACTGCCGCAAAGGCACATTTGCCAGACAGAATAAATGTGTCTTAGTGACTTCTGAATTCTGTTGTAAAAATCTACATATCAAGCAAATAGCACTCACAGGAAACAAAACCATAACTACGTAAATTGTACTCTCTACCCAATGACCTGAAAGGTGGCCCCAGAAAGCTACGTTATTACTGTATTGATATTTTCTTGCCTTGTGAATGGTTTGCGACCAGACTGTGTACGCAGTGCTAGTCTGGACTTTTTCTGGAAGCTGTTTTATTGGTTTCATTTCCTGTTCCCAGCTGAGAAAGAACAACTGGAAGCAGAAGCACGAGGATTTCATTCGGAGCATCAAACAGGCCAGGGAGGTGCAGCAGGTGATCACGCAAGGAGGGAAAGTTGTGAACCTGCCCCAGCCCCCCGCGAATCCAAACCCCGACTACGTGCCCTGCCCTCACTGCGGCCGGCGCTTTGCCCCCAGGCCGGCACAGAGGCACATCCCCAAGTGTCAGCACATCAGGAGCCGCCCTCCTCCTCCTCCTCGCAGATGAAAATTGATGTGAAGAAGAGCAAAAGAGTCATGATCTTGGCTCACGACTCACGTCCTGCTTTTTCTTTTTAGAAACACATTTAGCACAGTTCATCCGTATGATGATGAAAAAAAAATGTTACCTTATTTTAATTAAATGATTTTTTTTTGGTGGACTGGTGTTTGCATAGCTGTGGTTATTTCAGTTTTTCTCTTATCATTCATACACCTTGACCTCCTAAAAATAATTTTTCAACCTGGAACGTACAATTAGCAGGCAATAGAACAGGTCACATTGGTCTTGGAACCATCAAAAAGCAGTATTCACACATTCTCGGCATCAATTTTTCCTTAAAAACAACTGAAAAAGCAAGGTAAAGAGTGATTGATTTTTTTAATGAAAGTTATTTGATTTAATTTATTTAATTTTCATAATATTTGAAATATGTTGGGATTAATGTGACTCAATATTATCTGCAGCTCTTACACTCCAGGCACCTGATAAAGTGGAACGCAGTGTCTTTGCCTTACATGGCGCTCAGCTCTTCCTCAATCCCAGCAGAAGCACCAGCAGAAGCAGCAGCCTCCGGGTCCTGCCTCATGCACAGCTTAAAATGCAACACCAAGTAATACAACAAACAACAGGGAAAACCATTCACGATCAGACACATCCGTTGATTGCTGGCTCTCAGTAAAGGGACATTGCATCATTACATCACAAAATAGACTACATTTCAAGGTTAAAGAATTACCATGTTCTGCGATTCAGAACGAGGCAGCAAAACTTCCTATAATCTGTTGTGGCCCTATGACATTGTAAAGGAGCAGGCTTGTGAATACATCTCGTTTAATCCAATGGAAATATAACTCTCAACTTTTTTACGTTTTTGCCAATAAATAATACTACATTGTTAACTCTGCATAAAGAACCTTGGAATGGAACGTTTTTTGCAGTGAAATGTTTGCTGCATAACCTATACCCTTTCTCTCCTACATCACATTGCATTAGTCATTACAGTGATTAGTGAGCAGGAAGGGCTGCATCACATCGCAATTTGTGTGGAACTTGAATGCGAATTTGTTACAACATGGCGTAACTTACAGTCCTTTCACAAAATTCATGATTTTGTGCTCAATTTTGAGTTTGTAAAGTTTTTCTATAATGTCAATGATTTTATTTTGTGACTGAAATTAAATAATTTTGTGTCTGCAAAATTGGGACTGTAGTTCCACCTTAACCTACTAGTACTGTATGTCTTTGGACTGTGGGAAGAAACTGGAGCACCTGGAAGAAATCCACACAAATGAAGGGAGAACATACAATTCCATCCAGACTGCACCCCAGGAATTGAACCCAGGACCCCAGCTCTGTGAACCACAGTGCCAGCTCATTGCTATAGTCACTATAATTAATGTCAAAACTCATTTGCAAATGAGCAGCCTGGGATCCAAAAGGATCAAGACAAGGATCCAAACAAAGCACTATCCCAAAGCTTGGCTTTGTACCGTATATAATACAGGGCTTGATGCAGAAGGCAGATAATCAAAGTCCATGCAATAATTGCTAAGGGAAAGTGACTTTGTGTTCTTGGAGGGAAGTCACTCAACACGGAGCTGTGTTAGTGAAATGATTGTTCTGATGTACGGCTGATGTCCAAACACTGAAAACATGATTGTGTATGCAATCGCACTCCTGAGCTCCATTGGGTATGGTTAAAATAACTTTTTATAGTTCATCACATTCAAAGTGTGTGTACTTGATGAAAGTGTAACACGCATTTGGAGGAGTTATTCAGGATTTTCTTTCATTCAACTATTTCAAGACCCATTATTTTCAGATGTTGTAGTATACGTGAATAATGAAAGGCCTTCATATTACACAATGTAGGAATGACTTCGCAGGTGTGAAGAATAAAAGATTAATTCAGCTCACTTTGGGGAGTTTCACAATGGCCCTCCTTATAGAAATGTGGGTTTGATTAAAGGAGTGAAGAAAAAGCACTGAATAATATTTGCTTCTGTAAACGTAATCATCTCAAAATATGGTTGAAGAAATTGAAGAAGGTTAAACATAATCCAAAACGTATAAGGTCAATTTAAGTACAACCAGAATTCTAGTGTTTATGCAATGCATCTGTGGGTTGATATGAAATATGGCCGTACTTAAACTAAACGAGGTTATCGAGAGCATATTCCGAATACGGCTTTGGCCAGTTGTACTGTGAACTGCGAGGAGCGTATCTTATCCTGAACTGGCTGTGCGAATACCGTCCTCTGCTGGCAGAAGGAATAGATTACAACGGCACTGTATTGGCGATTAGTCCTATTGCTAGAATATTGAAACAACAAGGAGTCCGCGGAGTCAAGCAAGGCTGAATAAACAAGTACCTGAAATTCAATAGGATTTTGTGTATTGATTACAAATAGGTGTGGAATTCTCATGTACAGTGGTATTCATGGATTCCTTACACAAGCAGCAGTTGTTATGATGCTTTCGTAATCTGAATATAAATCTGTTATCTACTTAAAACTGTAATTATTGAATAGATTAATGTCTTTGAAATGCTTCATTAACTGGGCAGTTTCCATGTTTGGAAATGTTTTTATTTTGATTGCTGATTGCTAGATACTGTATGTTTAATAGGCATGCTGTTAATATTTTCTACAAGAGCCAAATAAGACAGTTATGCTGTAGTAAGTTCTATATAAGTTATATAACATAAGTTATATTTTGTTCTGAGGTCAATTTGAATCTCATACTAAATAACTGGTGTCCTTTTATCTGAGAAACACTACCTGATTGATCACCTGATGCCTAGAAATTAGCATGCACAGTAGCCCAGCGTTTAGCATTGCTAGCTCACAGTGCTGAGGCCCTGGGTACACTTCTGGACCTGGGGTGCTATCTGTATGGAGCTTGTATGTTCTCCCCATGTTTGCATGAGTTTGCTTTGGGTGCTCCGGCTTCCTCCCACAGTTCAAAGAACTACTGGTAGGTTAATTGGCTTCTGGGATAATTGGTGAGTGTCTGTGTCTTCCCTGCATTGGACTACCATCCAGTCCCAGGTATCTCCTGCTTATTACTTTCTGAGGCTCTGGCTCCCCCGTGCCCCCCGACCCCCTGACCCCCTGACCCTGAATTGGATGAAGCGGTTAGAAAATGGGTGGTTTCTGTTATGCTCTGGTCATGCTCTGCCATAGCAACAACTTGTAAAAAATGCAGATGCTAGGATTTAACTCAAAGAAGGAGCTCAGATCACTGTGTTGGCATCACTGTACAGGTGTCCGGTGTGTTTTAGAACATATGTTAAAATCTTATTTACTAACTTCTAGACTTTTTACCCCCCATATCAGCCTGCAGGTGCACAGTGGTCTGTGGACACCCTCCTTGCTCTGTCGTAAAAGAGGAAATAAAAAGCAACTGGTTTTGACTTTAATGCACTGAGACTGTGGAACTCACAGAACTCTCTTGTCAGAAAGGCAGCTTCTAACAGCTTTTAAGTGAAGACTAAGAACACTTTTCTATTTTATTAAAATAGATTATATATGTTTTGTTTAAATATATGTTATAAATGTTAAAACGACAGCTCGTATAAGCTTGTATTTTTACCTTTCGATCATTTTTATAATTGCTTTGAGTTGCTTTTACCATGATAAACAGTACAAAATATGAGGTGTTGAACTTGTCAAAAGTTTTAAAGCGCTTTATGACGTAAAGTGTGATGACAGTCCTTGGCGGTCTATGTAACAATTCTTCTTGAAGTAGGTCATCGGGCCAACAGTATACAAACATTACAGCTCAAGTGCTTTTGTATCTGAACGCTTTTAGGTAAGTTATTTAGCAGCTGCGGTATTAATAATGATTTTAATGGCAAATTCAATTGCAGGTAAAATAAAAATGGCGGATAACTTTCTTTCTAGCTTCGTGAAGCGGTCGCGCTATATTATACATATATACCATAATAAGAAACATAATATGTACAGTAGAATTTTTCACTTTAAGCTGGCATTATCCAGAACCGGGTCAGGGCCCGGACCCGGACCGTGCAGTGTGGTCCGTCGGCCTTCTAAAGATGTTTAGGAGATCGAGGCGCCCTTGGATTTGATTAGAAACTTGCATAATTTCTTAACTTGACCCCATTATCTTAAAAAAAACGGCCAGGCCAAGACCAAAGCATGAAGGCTGCGAGGATCGGGGGACTCTCATTTTTGGTCACAGCGTACAGTAGTAGATCAGTAACCTCTGTTTATCGTGATAACCTTTAATTATTTTCCAGTACTTTTTTAAATGATAAAACACATTGTCTCGCCAGTTTTGCTAAAGATACGGTTTTAGTGTTTACGCATAAATTTGTAAGCCGTAGGTTTAAACCTCGTGGTCTTATTTTCTGCATTTTCATCGTAAGGGAAGGCGCTCGTTTGCGATTTACGCGCTGAATATTGTAAGCAGAGGAGCCTTAAGGCACAGCCTTGCCTTAACACCATCGTTTGCATTGTCATTGTCATCCAGAAAAGCAGTCGTAAGAAAATGAATCTGTGGCGGCTCCGAACATTAAAAAAACTATATCTAGACTGCAAATACATCCCAATCTTACTATCAACACGTTTTAAGAGCCCTCTCCTTTCCACCGGTATACAAGCTAAGAGAGAAATATTGGAAATCCCATCTGAAGTAGCCCTCGTCTCACCTTCGGAGCTGTGAGCGATGGGGATCATAATTAAAAGGGGTACAGTTACTTTGAAAATGTGTATGTGATACTTAAATTTAAATAAAATAAAAAGATAAATTATATAACACAGACTGCTATCTATGTCCATGTGTTTAAGACGTATGAATCGGTTTTAAAACAGGCACACCCCTTCTCACAAATCCGACTGGAGTCTCAGTCCGTCGTCGCGATGAATTAGGAGCTCAGATGTAGGCTAAGTGATTGCAATTTACTTATTTAAAAGAACCACTTCAAATCAAAAGGGAGACATTTTGTAATGGTAGTTATCGTATTATAGTATACGATAACTGTATACGTAGTATACGTAATTGTAGATATACAGTACATAAAGGGTATGAATAGGTGTGAGCTTTTACTGTATATTTAATATTTTATCTGACCCACTTGTAGAAACCGCCTACTCATATTTATTTAAGTGGTCTGCCACCATAAAGACAGAAAAATATAATGACACCCTGTTACATTAACTGTAAAATAAACGCCGTAACTGCGGCCATATGAAAATTTGGATAAAGATTATACAAACATCCTAAGGAGCTCTATGACATATGAGCGTCGTAATAATGGTTGGTGACCTGACGTAACAGTGCTCCCTGAATTACGTGATCTGTATATACCCAAATACAGATATATCACATAGGGAGATGCAGTCAAACATTGCATTGCTATCGTCGTGGTGAACTATTTCTCCGCTGTTTAAAACTTGTTTGGTAAGTGTCATCAAATATGCTTGTCAATTTGTAGCGAAATCGATATACTGTATCATAATCCTTCAGCTATCTATAATGTAGTAAAACGGCTAATTAATATTAATAAATTCCCTTATTCACAGTGACTTTTGCTCAAACCCCTGTTGCATAATGGGTTAATTTTATATAAAAAAACATTTATATCATAGATATAATACAAGCTTTGAAATGAAATAGCACATTTCCAGGTTTCAGTTAAACATTTTTAAAAAAGCTCATGACTTTAAGCATTCTGAACATTGAGAATGTTATTTGGGAAACAAATGTTTATTATAATGTTTATGTTTAGGATCTGTCTCCTACTGAGTCAGCATGCAGCATTCAACACCATTAGGTTTAATATTAAAAAGTTGTGTATTTCCTGAATTGTTTTTTTTTATTCTTTTCTATTAGACCATACTAGACTGTGCAGGATATCATTTATTTGCCATTTTTACCTTTTCCAGATACCTGGGAAACAAAGCTCATATCTCATTTGCCAATGGAGCCCAGTCCTAAGCCTGGTGCTCTGTCCCCCTCCCCGAAGGACACAGACTCGAATCAACCCGCGCCCTTAAGGCAACAGGATCTGATTTCCACGTACTGCCCGCCTCCCAAGATACAGCTTCTGAAGGACACCTTCCAAGAGAAACTGATGCAGGAAAAGGAGAAAAAAATGATCGCCATGTACAATCGGCGGCAGGAGGCAGCTCTACAGAAGATGAAAAAATGTTTCCAATATGTCAAATACGCTGCGGAGAAGAAGACGGGGAACAGCTATCGCTTCCAAGCCCAACAGGGCCCCGAGAAGAACATTGTGGGGTATGATCGGTCTTACCCCCTGAAGCCTATGGGTAACAGGAAAGTCTCCGGCCCTGGTGAGGTTCGGGCTGTGGACCGCCCGGACGCACAGAGTGATTCCTTGTTTGCCCCCACCCCGCCTCAGGATGGTCATGAGAGGCCCTGCGAGAGGCCGGGCAGGAGGGGCTCAAGAGTACGCAAACCTAAGGACAGGACTGTCCTCCCCATGGTGGCGACCCCTCCAGGGCAATGCCCTTCTCATGCCAATGGGAAGGAGCACTTTCAGTTGCAAGAGGAGCTACGAAAAGTGGCCGAGGCAGAGGCCGCGCTGAAGGAGGAGCATCGCCGGAGAGAGGCCATCCTGCAGGATGAGATGCGCCGGAAGGAGGCCATGATGAAGGACGAGATTCGCCAGAAGGAGGCCATGATGCAGGCGAAGCTCTTCAGAGCTCAGGAGGAGCTGAGGATGGTTCCGAGAGAGATGGAAGACTCCAGAGAGGTGGCCGGAAGGGAAAATAGAGGACTCCTGACCCTAAGGAAGACACTCCAGGCGAGGCAGAGCGAGCTTTGCCCCAGAGGACCATGGGCCAACCACCGCTCTAAGGCCGTGCCTCTTCTGACCTGCAGAATGGAGAAGCAAAAAGCCTTCACTCCAAGGAAAGCCCTTCCTATCAGAGGAGACAACCTTGATTATGGTTCTCCAATGGAAGATGGCGGATGCGCAGAATCGCACTTTCCCTCTTCGCTTTCCCATCAGAAGAGACGTCAAGTGAGCCCTTGCAGCCGTGGGCTAGAAGACGTCCCCTGTGGAAGGAGAAAGTATCTCAAGAACGCAAGGCTCCCTGAAAGCGACGTGTCAGCGGCACAGGCCGCGCAGGCCCACTTCAGAAATAACACCACATGTCTGGATGAACAAACTCTGTCAGTGGAAAACAGATATTTGTCCCCTACAAGTCTGATCTGCCCTACCGCTGAGCAATTTCCATATGAGAATAGCCAGAGTGGAAACCCTCAGCTGGTGCCCTGTGAACTGTGTCACAGGAAGTTTGCTGTAGAGAGGCTGGAGAAACACAGCAAGATCTGCAAGAAGCTTCAGAATTCAAAGAGGAAGGTTTTTGACTCTTTCAAGCACAGGGCCAAGGGAACAGAACTGGAGACATACATCCATAAGAAGAAGGTTAAACCGCCAATCGTGGTAAGGGCTATCCTTAAACTCTTTCCAAGCTTCCCTTTTTTTCTCCTAGAGTCAGACTCAGCTTATAAATCAATGTAGACAATAAATAAGTGTTTTATGAAGTACTCTTCTGAAAAACTGCCGCAAAGGCACATTTGCCAGACAGAATAAATGTGTCTTAGTGACTTCTGAATTCTGTTGTAAAAATCTACATATCAAGCAAATAGCAGTCACAGGAAACAAAACCATAACTACGTAAATTGTACTCTCTACCCAATGACCTGAAAGGTAGCCCCAGAAAGCTAAGTTATTACTGTATTGATATTTTCTTGCCTTGTGAATGGTTTGCGACCAGACTGTGTACGCAGTGCTAGTCTGGACTTTTTCTGGAAGCTGTTTTATTGGTTTCATTTCCTGTTCCCAGCTGAGAAAGAACAACTGGAGGCAGAAGCACGAGGATTTCATTCGGAGCATCAAACAGGCCAGGGAGGTGCAGCAGGTGATCACGCAAGGAGGGAAAGTTGTGAACCTGCCCCAGCACCCCGCGAATCCAAACCCCGACTACGTGCCCTGCCCTCACTGCGGCCGGCGCTTTGCCCCCAGGCCGGCACAGAGGCACATCCCCAAGTGTCAGCACATCAGGAGCCGCCCTCCTCCTCCTCCTCGCAGATGAAAACTGATGTGAAGAAGAGCAAAAGAGTCATGATCTTGGCTCACGACTCACGTCCTGCTTTTTCTTTTTAGAAACACATTTAGCACAGTTCATCCGTATGATGATGAAAAAAAAATGTTACCTTATTTTAATTAAATGATTTTTTTTTTGGTGGACTGGTGTTTGCGTAGCTGTGGTTATTTCAGTTTTTCTCTTATCATTCATACACCTTGACCTCCTAAAAATAATTTTTCAACCTGGAACGTACAATTGGCAGGCAATAGAACAGGTCACATTGGTCTTGGAACCATCAAAAAGTAGTATTCACACATTCTCGGCATCAATTTTCCTTAAAAACAACTGAAAAGGCAAGGTAAAGAGTGATTGATTTTTTTAATGAAAGTTATTTGATTTAATTTATTTAATTTTCATAATATTTGAAATATGTTGGGATTAATGTGACTCAATATTATCTGCAGCTCTTACACTCCAGGCACCTGATAAAGTGGAACGCAGTGTCTTTGCCTTACATGGCGCTCAGCTCTTCCTCAATCCCAGCAGAAGCACCAGCAGAAGCAGCAGCCTCCGGGTCCTGCCTCATGCACAGCTTAAAATGCAACACCAAGTAATACAACAAACAACAGGGAAAACCATTCACGATCAGACACATCCGTTGATTGCTGGCTCTCAGTAAAGGGACATTGCATCATTACATCACAAAATAGACTACATTTCAAGGTTAAAGAATTACCATGTTCTGCGATTCAGAACGAGGCAGCAAAACTTCCTATAATCTGTTGTGGCCCTGTGACATTGTAAAGGAGCAGGTTTGTGAATACATCTCGTTTAATCCAATGGAAATATTGCTCTCAACTTTTTTACGTTTTTGCCAATAAATAATATTACATTGTTAACTCTGCATAAAGAACCTTGGAATGGAACGTTTTTTGCAGTGAAATGTTTGCTGCATAACCTATACCTTTTCTCTCCTACATCACATTGCATTAGTCATTACAGTGATTAGTGAGCAGGAAGGGCTGCATCACATCGCAATTTGTGTGGAACTTGAATGCGAATTTGTTACAACATGGCGTAACTTACAGTCCTTTCACAAAATTCATGATTTTGTGCTCAATTTTGAGTTTGTAAAGTTTTTCTATAATGTCAATGATTTTATTTTGTGACTGAAATTAAATACTTTTGTGTCTGCAAAATTGGGACTGTAGTTCCACCTTAACCTACTAGTACTGTATGTCTTTGGACTGTGGGAAGAAACTGGAGCACCTGGAAGAAATCCACACAAATGAAGGGAGAACATACAATTCCATCCAGACTGCACCCCAGGAATTGAACCCAGGACCCCAGCTCTGTGAACCACAGTGCCACCTCATTGCTATAGTCACTTTAATTAATGTCAAAACTCATTTGCAAATGAGCAGCCTGGGATCCAAAAGGATCAAGACAAGGATCCAAACAAAGCACTATCCCAAAGCTTGGCTTTTTACAGTATATCATACAGGGCTTGATGCAGAAGGCAGATAATCTAAGTCCATGCAATAATTGCTAAGGGAAAGTGACTTTGTGTTTTTGGAGGGAAGTCACTCAACATGGAGCTGTGTTAGTGAAATGATTGTTCTGATGTACGGCTGATGTCCAAACACTGAAAACATGATTGTGTATGCAATCGCACTCCCGAGCTCCATTGGGTATGGTTAAAATAACTTTTTATAGTTCATCACATTCAAAGTGTGTGTACCTGATGAAAGTGTAACACGCATTTGGAGGAGTTATTCAGGATTTTCTTTCATTCAACTATTTCAAGACCGATTATTTTCAGATGTTGTAGTATACGTGAATAATGAAAGGCCTTCATATTACACAATGAAGGAATGACTTCGCAGGTGTGAAGAATAAAAGATTAATTCAGCTCACTTTGGGGAGTTTCACAATGGCCCTCCTTAAAGAAATGTGGGTTTGATTAAAGGAGTGAAGAAAAAGCACTGAATAATATTTGCTTCTGTAAACGTAATCATCTCAAAATATGGTTAAAGAAATTGAAGAAGGTTAAACATAATCCAAAACGTATAAGGTCAATTTAAGTACAACCAGAATTCTAGTGTTTATGCAATGCATCTGTGGGTTGATATGAAATATGGCCGTACTTAAACTAAACGAGGTTATCGAGAGCATATTCCGAATACGGCTTTGGCCAGTTGTACTGTGAACTGCGAGGAGCGTATCTTATCCTGAACTGGCTGTGCGAATACCGTCCTCTGCTGGCAGAAGGAATAGATTACAACGGCACTGTATTGGCGATTAGTCCTATTGCTAGAATATTGAAACAACAAGGAGTCCGCGGAGTCAAGCAATGCTGAATGAACAAGTACCTGAAATTCAATAGGATTTTGTGTATTGATTACAAATAGGTGTGAAATTCTCATGTACAGTGGTATTCATGGATTCCTTACACAAGCAGCCGTTGTTATGATGCTTTCGTAATCTGAATATAAATCTGTTATCTACTTGAAACTGTAATTATTGAATAGATTAATGTCTTTGAAATGCTTCATTAACTGGGCAGTTTCCATGTTTGGAAATGTTTTTATTTTGATTGCTGATTGCTAGATACAGTATATTTAATAGGCATGCTGTTAATATTTTCTACAAGAGCCAAATAAGACAGTTATGCTGTAGTAAGTTCTATATAAGTTATATAACATAAGTTATATTTTGTTCTGAGGTCAATTTGAATCTCATACTAAATTACTGGTGTCCTTTTATCTGAGAAACACTACCTGATTGATCACCTGATGCCTAGAAATTAGCATGCACAGTAGCCCAGTGTTTAGCATTGCTAGCTCACAGTGCTGAGGCCCTGGGTACACTTCTGGACCTGGGGTGCTATCTGTATGGTGCTTGTATGTTCTCCCCATGTTTGCATGAGTTTGCTTTGGGTGCTCCGGCTTCCTCCCACACTTCAAAGAACTACTGGTAGGTTAATTGGCTTCTGGGATAATTGGTGAGTGTCTGTGTCTTCCCTGCATTGGACTACCATCCAGTCCCAGGTATCTCCTGCTTATTACTTTCTGAGGCTCTGGCTCCCCCGTGACCCCCCGACCCCCTGACCACCTGACCCTGAATTGGATGAAGCGGTTAGAAAATGGGTGGTTTCTGTTATGCTCTGGTCATGCTCTGCCATAGCAACAACTTGTAAAAAATGCAGATGCTAGGATTTAACTCAAAGAAGGAGCTCAGATCACTGTGTTGGCATCACTGTACAGGTGTCCGGTGTGTTTTAGAACATATGTTAAAATCTTATTTACTAACTTCTAGACTTTTTACCCCCCATATCAGTCTGCAGGTGCACAGTGGTCTGTGGACACCCTCCTTGCTCTGTCGTAAAACAGGAAATAAAAAGCAACTGGTTTTGACTTTAATGCACTGAGACTGTGGAACTCACAGAACTCTCTTGTCAGAAAGGCAGCTTCTAACAGCTTTTAAGTGAAGACTAAGAACACTTTTCTATTTTATTAAAATAGATTATATATGTTTTGTTTAAATATATGTTATAAATGTTAAAACGACAGCTCGTATAAGCTTGTATTTTTACCTTTCGATCATTTTTAGAATTGCTTTGAGTTCCTTTTACCATGATAAACAGTACAAAATATGAGGTGTTGAACTTGTCTAAAGTTTTAAAGCGCTTTATGACGTAAAGTGTGATGACAGTCCTTGGCGGTCTATGTAACAATTCTTCTTGAAGTAGGTCATCGGGCCAACAGTATACAAACATTACAGCTCAAGTGCTTTTGTATCTGAACGCTTTTAGGTAAGTAATTTAGCAGCTGCGGTATTAATAATGATTTTAATGGCAAATTCAATTGCAGGTAAAATAAAAATGGCGGATAACTTTCTTTCTAGCTTCGTGAAGCGGTCGCGCTATATTATACATATATACCATAATAAGAAACATAATATGTACAGTAGAATTTTTCACTTTAAGCTGGCATTATCCAGAACCGGGTCAGGGAACGGACCCGGACCGTGCAGTGTGGTCCGTCGGCCTTCTAAAGATGTTTAGGAGATCGAGGCGCCCTTGGATTTGATTAGAAACTTGCATAATTTCTTAACTTGACCCCATTATCTTAAAAAAAACGGCCAGGCCAAGACCAAAGCATGAAGGCTGCGAGGATCGGGGGACTCTCATTTTTGGTCACAGCGTACAGTAGTAGATCAGTAACCTCTGTTTATCGTGATAACCTTTAATTATTTTCCAGTACTTTTTTAAATGATAAAACACATTGTCTCGCCAGTTTTGCTAAAGATACGGTTTTAGTGTTTACGCATAAATTTGTAAGCCGTAGGTTTAAATCTCGTGGTCTTATTTTCTGCATTTTCATCGTAAGGGAAGGCGCTCGTTTGCGATTTACGCGCTGAATATTGTAAGCAGAGGAGCCTTAAGGCATAGCCTCGCCTTAACACCATCGTTTGCATTGTCATTGTCATCCAGAAAAGCAGTCGTAAGAAAATGAATCTGTGGCGGCTCCGAACATTAAAAAAACTATATCTAGACTGCAAATACATCCCAATCTTACTATCAACACGTTTTAAGAGCCCTCTCCTTTCCACCGGTATACAAGCTAAGAGAGAAATATTGGAAATCCCATCTGAAGTAGCCCTCGTCTCACCTTCGGAGCTGTGAGCGATGGGGATCATAATTAAAAGGGGTACAGTTACTTTGAAAATGTGTATGTGATACTTAAATTTAAATAAAATAAAAAGATAAATTATATAACACAGACTGCTATCTATGTCCATGTGTTTAAGACGTATGAATCGGTTTTAAAACAGGCACACCCCTTCTCACAAATCCGACTGGAGTCTCAGTCCGTCGTCGCGATGAATTAGGAGCTCAGATGTAGGCTAAGTGATTGCAATTTACTTATTTAAAAGAACCACTTCAAATCAAAAGGGAGACATTTTGTAATGGTAGTTATCGTATTATAGTATACGATAACTGTATACGTAGTATACGTAATTGTAGATATACAGTACATAAAGGGTATGAATAGGTGTGAGCTTTTACTGTATATTTAATATTTTATCTGACCCACTTGTAGAAACCGCCTACTCAGATTTATTTAAGTGGTCTGCCACCATAAAGACAGAAAAATATAATGACACCCTGTTACATTAACTGTAAAATAAACGCCGTAACTGCGGCCATATGAAAATTTGGATAAAGATTATACAAACATCCTAAGGAGCTCTATGACATATGAGCGTCGTAATAATGGTTGGTGACCTGACGTAACAGTGCTCCCTGAATTACGTGATCTGTATATACCCAAATACAGATATATCACATAGGGAGATGCAGTCAAACATTGCATTGCTATCGTCGTGGTGAACTATTTCTCCGCTGTTTAAAACTTGTTTGGTAAGTGTCATCAAATATGCTTGTCAATTTGTAGCGAAATCGATATACTGTATCATAATCCTTCAGCTATCTATAATGTAGTGAAACGGCTAATTAATATTGATAAATTCCCTTATTCACAGTGACTTTTGCTCAAACCCCTGTTGCATAATGGGTTAATTTTATATAAAAAAACATTTATATCATAGATATAATACAAGCTTTGAAATGAAATAGCACATTTCCAGGTTTCAGTTAAACATTTTTAAAAAAGCTCATGACTTTAAGCATTCTGAACATTGAGAATGTTATTTGGGAAACAAATGTTTATTATAATGTTTATGTTTAGGATCTGTCTCCTACTGAGTCAGCATGCAGCATTCAACACCATTAGGTTTAATATTAAAAAGTTGTGTATTTCCTGAATTGTTTTTTTTTTATTCTTTTCTATTAGACCATACTAGACTGTGCAGGATATCATTTATTTGCCATTTTTGCCTTTTCCAGATACCTGGGAAACAAAGCTCATATCTCATTTGCCAATGGAGCCCAGTCCTAAGCCTGGTGCTCTGTCCCCCTCCCCGAAGGACACAGACTCGAATCGACCCGCGCCCTTAAGGCAACAGGATCTGATCTCCACGTACTGCCCGCCTCCCAAGATACAGCTTCTGAAGGACACCTTCCAAGAGAAACTGATGCAGGAAAAGGAGAAAAAAATGATCGCCATGTACAATCGGCGGCAGGAGGCAGCTCTACAGAAGATGAGAAAATGTTTCCAATATGTCAAATACGCTGCGGAGAAGAAGATGGGGAACAGCTATCGCTTCCAAGCCCAACAGGGCCCCGAGAAGAACATTGTGGGGTATGATCGGTCTTACCCCATGAAGCCTATGGGTAACAGGAAAGTCTCCGGCCCTGGTGAGGTTCGGGCTGTGGACCGCCCGGACGCACAGAGTGATTCCTTGTTTGCCCCCACCCCGCCTCAGGATGGTCATGAGAGGCCCTGCGAGAGGCCGGGCAGGAGGGGCTCAAGAGTACGCAAACCTAAGGACAGGACTGTCCTCCCCATGGTGGCGACCCTTCCAGGGCAATGCCCTTCTCATGCCAATGGGAAGGAGCACTTTCAGTTGCAAGAGGAGCTACGAAAAGTGGCCGAGGCAGAGGCCGCGCTGAAGGAGGAGCATCGCCGGAGGGAGGCCAGCCTGCAGGATGAGATGCGCCGGAAGGAGGCCATGATGAAGGACGAGATTCGCCAGAAGGAGGCCATGATGCAGGCGAAGCTCTTCAGAGCTCAGGAGGAGCTGAGGATGGTTCCGAGAGAGATGGAAGACTCCAGAGAGGTGGCCGGAAGGGAAAATAGAGGCGAGGCAGAGCGAGCTTTGCCCCAGAGGACCATGGGCCAACCACCGCTCTAAGGCCGTGCCTCTTCTGACCTGCAGAATGGAGAAGCAAAAAGCCTTCACTCCAAGGAAAGCCCTTCCTATCAGAGGAGACAACCTTGATTATGGTTCTCCAATGGAAGATGGCGGATGCGCAGAATCGCACTTTCCCTCTGCGCTTTCCCATCAGGAGAGACGTCAAGTGAGCCCTTGCAGCCGTGGGCTAGAAGACGTCCCCTGTAGAAGGAGAAAGTATCTCAAGAAAGCAAGGCTCCCTGAAAGCGACGTGTCAGCGCAGGGCCACTTCAGAAATAACACCACATGTCTGGATGAACAAACTCTGTCAGTGGAAAACAGATATTTGTCCCCTACAAGTCTGATGTGCCCTACCGCTGAGCAATTTCCATATGAGAATAGCCAGAGTGGAAACCCTCAGCTGGTGCCCTGTGAACTGTGTCACGGGAAGTTTGCTGTAGAGAGGCTGGAGAAACACAGCAAGATCTGCAAGAAGCTTCAGAATTCAAAGAGGAAGGTTTTTGACTCTTTCAAGCACAGGGCCAAGGGAACAGAACTGGAGACATACATCCATAAGAAGAAGGTTAAACCGCCAATCGTGGTAAGGGCTATCCTTAAACTCTTTCCAAGCTTCCCTTTTTTTCTCCTAGAGTCAGACTCAGCTTATAAATCAATGTAAATGATAAATAAGTGTTTTAAGAAGTACTCTTCTGAAAAACTGCCGCAAAGGCACATTTGCCAGACAGAATAAATGTGTCTTAGTGACTTCTGAATTATGTTGTAAAAATCTACATATCAAGCAAATAGCACTCACAGGAAACAAAACCATAACTACGTAAATTGTACTCTCTACCCAATGACCTGAAAGGTAGCCCCAGAAAGCTACGTTATTACTGTATTGATATTTTCTTGCCTTGTGAATGGTTTGCGACCAGACTGTGTACGCAGTGCTGGTCTGGACTTTTTCTGGAAGCTGTTTTATTGGTTTCATTTCCTGTTCCCAGCTGAGAAAGAACAACTGGAGGCAGAAGCACGAGGATTTCATTCGGAGCATCAAACAGGCCAGGGAGGTGCAGCAGGTGATCACGCAAGGAGGGAAAGTTGTGAACCTGCCCCAGCCCCCCGCGAATCCAAACCCCGACTACGTGCCCTGCCCTCACTGCGGCCGGCGCTTTGCCCCCAGGCCGGCACAGAGGCACTTCCCCGAGTGTCAGCACATCAGGAGCCGCCCTCCTCCTCCTCCTCGCAGATGAAAACTGATGTGAAGAAGAGCAAAAGAGTCATGATCTTGGCTCACGACTCACGTCCTGCTTTTTCTTTTTAGAAACACATTTAGCACAGTTCATCCGTATGATGATGAAAAAAAAATGTTACCTTATTTTAATTAAATGATTTTTTTTTGGTGGACTGGTGTTTGCGTAGCTGTGGTTATTTCAGTTTTTCTCTTATCATTCATACACCTTGACCTCCTAAAAATAATTTTTCAACCTGGAACGTACAATTAGCAGGCAATAAAACAGGTCACATTGGTCTTGGAACCATCAAAAAGCAGTATTCACACATTCTCGGCATCAATTTTCCTTAAAAACAAGTGAAAAAGCAAGGTAAAGAGTGATTGATTTTTTTAATGAAAGTTATTTGATTTAATTTATTTAATTTTCATAATATTTGAAATATGTTGGGGTTAATGTGACTCAATATTATCTGCAGCTCTTACACTCCAGGCACCTGATAAAGTGGAACGCAGTGTCTTTGCCTTACATGGCGCTCAGCTCTTCCTCAATCCCAGCAGAAGCACCAGCAGAAGCAGCAGCCTCCGGGTCCTGCCTCATGCACAGCTTAAAATGCAACACCAAGTAATACAACAAACAACAGGGAAAACCATTCACGATCAGACACATCCGTTGATTGCTGGCTCTCAGTAAAGGGACATTGCATCATTACATCACAAAATAGACTACATTTCAAGGTTAAAGAATTACCATGTTCTGCGATTCAGAACGAGGCAGCAAAACTTCCTATAATCTGTTGTGGCCCTGTGACATTGTAAAGGAGCAGGCTTGTGAATACATCTCGTTTAATCCAATGGAAATATAACTCTCAACTTTTTTACGTTTTTGCCAATAAATAATACTACATTGTTAACTCTGCATAAAGAACCTTGGAATGGGACGTTTTTTGCAGTGAAATGTTTGCTGCATAACCTATACCCTTTCTCTCCTACATCACATTGCATTAGTCATTACAGTGATTAGTGAGCAGGAAGGGCTGCATCACATCGCAATTTGTGTGGAACTTGAATGCGAATTTGTTACAACATGGCGTAACTTACAGTCCTTTCACAAAATTCATGATTTTGTGCTCAATTTTGAGTTTGTAAAGTTTTTCTATAATGTCAATGATTTTATTTTGTGACTGAAATTAAATACTTTTGTGTCTGCAAAATTGGGACTGTAGTTCCACCTTAACCTACTAGTACTGTATGTCTTTGGACTGTGGGAAGAAACTGGAGCACCTGGAAGAAATCCACACAAATGAAGGGAGAACATACAATTCCATCCAGACTGCACCCCAGGAATTGAACCCAGGACCCCAGCTCTGTGAACCACAGTGCCAGCTCATTGCTATAGTCACTATAATTAATGTCAAAACTCATTTGCAAATGAGCAGCCTGGGATCCAAAAGGATCAAGACAAGGATCCAAACAAAGCACTATCCCAAAGCTTGGCTTTGTACCGTATATAATACAGGGCTTGATGCAGAAGGCAGATAATCAAAGTCCATGCAATAATTGCTAAGGGAAAGTGACTTTGTGTTCTTGGAGGGAAGTCACTCAACATGGAGCTGTGTTAGTGAAATGATTGTTCTGATGTACGGCTGATGTCCAAACACTGAAAACATGATTGTGTATGCAATCGCACTCCTGAGCTCCATTGGGTATGGTTAAAATAACTTTTTATAGTTCATCACATTCAAAGTGTGTGTACTTGATGAAAGTGTAACACGCATTTGGAGGAGTTATTCAGGATTTTCTTTCATTCAACTATTTCAAGACCCATTATTTTCAGATGTTGTAGTATACGTGAATAATGAAGGCCTTCATATTACACAATGAAGGAATGACTTCGCAGGTGTGAAGAATGAAAGATTAATTCAGCTCACTTTGGGGAGTTTCACAATGGCCCTCCTTATAGAAATGTGGGTTTGATTAAAGGAGTGAAGAAAAAGCACTGAATAATATTTGCTTCTGTAAACGTAATCATCTCAAAATATGGTTGAAGAAATTGAAGAAGGTTAAACATAATCCAAAACGTATAAGGTCAATTTAAGTACAACCAGAATTCTAGTGTTTATGCAATGCATCTGTGGGTTGATATGAAATATGGCCGTACTTAAACTAAACGAGGTTATCGAGAGCATATTCCGAATACGGCTTTGGCCAGTTGTACCGTGAACTGCGAGGACCGTATCTTATCCTGAACTGGCTGTGCGAATACCGTCCTCTGCTGGCAGAAGGAATAGATTACAACGGCACTGTATTGGCGATTAGTCCTATTGCTAGAATATTGAAACAACAAGGAGTCCGCGGAGTCAAGCAATGCTGAATAAACAAGTACCTGAAATTCAATAGGATTTTGTGTATTGATTACAAATAGGTGTGGAATTCTCATGTACAGTGGTATTCATGGATTCCTTACACAAGCAGCAGTTGTTATGATGCTTTCGTAATCTGAATATAAATCTGTTATCTACTTAAAACTGTAATTATTGAATAGATTAATGTCTTTGAAATGCTTCATTAACTGGGCAGTTTCCATGTTTTTATTTTGATTGCTGATTGCTAGATACTGTATGTTTAATAGGCATGCTGTTAATATTTTCTACAAGAGCCAAATAAGACAGTTATGCTGTAGTAAGTTCTATATAAGTTATATAACATAAGTTATATTTTGTTCTGAGGTCAATTTGAATCTCATACTAAATAACTGGTGTCCTTTTATCTGAGAAACACTACCTGATTGATCACCTGATGCCTAGAAATTAGCATGCACAGTAGCCCAGCGTTTAGCATTGCTAGCTCACAGTGCTGAGGCCCTGGGTACACTTCTGGACCTGGGGTGCTATCTGTATGGAGCTTGTATGTTCTCCCCATGTTTGCATGAGTTTGCTTTGGGTGCTCCGGCTTCCTCCCACAGTTCAAAGAACTACTGGTAGGTTAATTGGCTTCTGGGATAATTGGTGAGTGTCTGTGTCTTCCCTGCATTGGACTACCATCCAGTCCCAGGTATCTCCTGCTTATTACTTTCTGAGGCTCTGGCTCCCCCGTGCCCCGCGACCCCCTGACCCCCTGACCCTGAATTGGATGAAGCGGTTAGAAAATGGGTGGTTTCTGTTATGCTCTGGTCATGCTCTGCCATAGCAACAACTTGTAAAAAATGCAGATGCTAGGATTTAACTCAAAGAAGGAGCTCAGATCACTGTGTTGGCATCACTGTACAGGTGTCCGGTGTGTTTTAGAACATATGTTAAAATCTTATTTACTAACTTCTAGACTTTTTACCCCCCATATCAGTCTGCAGGTGCACAGTGGTCTGTGGACACCCTCCTTGCTCTGTCGTAAAACAGGAAATAAAAAGCAACTGGTTTTGACTTTAATGCACTGAGACTGTGGAACTCACAGAACTCTCTTGTCAGAAAGGCAGCTTCTAACAGCTTTTAAGTGAAGACTAAGAACACTTTTCTATTTTATTAAAATAGATGATATATGTTTTGTTTAAATATATGTTATAAATGTTAAAACGACAGCTCGTATAAGCTTGTATTTTTACCTTTCGATCATTTTTAGAATTGCTTTGAGTTGCTTTTACCATGATAAACAGTACAAAATATGAGGTGTTGAACTTGTCTAAAGTTTTAAAGCGCTTTATGACGTAAAGTGTGATGACAGTCCTTGGCGGTCTATGTAACAATTCTTCTTGAAGTAGGTCATCGGGCCAACAGTATACAAACATTACAGCTCAAGTGCTTTTGTATCTGAACGCTTTTAGGTAAGTTATTTAGCAGCTGCGGTATTAATAATGATTTTAATGGCAAATTCAATTGCAGGTAAAATAAAAATGGCGGATAACTTTCTTTCTAGCTTCGTGAAGCGGTCGCGCTATATTATACATATATACCATAATAAGAAACATAATATGTACAGTAGAATTTTTCACTTTAAGCTGGCATTATCCAGAACCGGGTCAGGGAACGGACCCGGACCGTGCAGTGTGGTCCGTCGGCCTTCTAAAGATGTTTAGGAGATCGAGGCGTACAGTAGTAGATCAGTAACCTCTGTTTATCGTGATAACCTTTAATTATTTTCCAGTACTTTTTTAAATGATAAAACACATTGTCTCGCCAGTTTTGCTAAAGATACGGTTTTAGTGTTTACGCATAAATTTGTAAGCCGTAGGTTTAAATCTCGTGGTCTTATTTTCTGCATTTTCATCGTAAGGGAAGGCGCTCGTTTGCGATTTACGCGCTGAATATTGTAAGCAGAGGAGCCTTAAGGCACAGCCTCGCCTTAACACCATCGTTTGCATTGTCATTGTCATCCAGAAAAGCAGTCGTAAGAAAATGAATCTGTGGCGGCTCCGAACATTAAAAAAACTATATCTAGACTGCAAATACATCCCAATCTTACTATCAACACGTTTTAAGACCCCTCTCCTTTCCACCGGTATACAAGCTAAGAGAGAAATATTGGAAATCCCATCTGAAGTAGCCCTCGTCTCACCTTCGGAGCTGTGAGCGATGGGGATCATAATTAAAAGGGGTACAGTTACTTTGAAAATGTGTATGTGATACTTAAATTTAAATAAAATAAAAAGATAAATTATATAACACAGACTGCTATCTATGTCCATGTGTTTAAGACGTATGAATCGGTTTTAAAACAGGCACACCCCTTCTCACAAATCCGACTGGAGTCTCAGTCCGTCGTCGCGATGAATTAGGAGCTCAGATGTAGGCTAAGTGATTGCAATTTACTTATTTAAAGAACCACTTCAAATCAAAAGGGAGACATTTTGTAATGGTAGTTATCGTATTATAGTATACGATAACTGTATACGTAGTATACGTAATTGTAGATATACAGTACATAAAGGGTATGAATAGGTGTGAGCTTTTACTGTATATTTAATATTTTATCTGACCCACTTGTAGAAACCGCCTACTCAGATTTATTTAAGTGGTCTGCCACCATAAAGACAGAAAAATATAATGACACCCTGTTACATTAACTGTAAAATAAACGCCGTAACTGCGGCCATATGAAAATTTGGATAAAGATTATACAAACATCCTAAGGAGCTCTATGACATATGAGCGTCGTAATAATGGTTGGTGACCTGACGTAACAGTGCTCCCTGAATTACGTGATCTGTATATACCCAAATACAGATATATCACATAGGGAGATGCAGTCAAACATTGCATTGCTATCGTCGTGGTGAACTATTTCTCCGCTGTTTAAAACTTGTTTGGTAAGTGTCATCAAATATGCTTGTCAATTTGTAGCGAAATCGATATACTGTATCATAATCCTTCAGCTATCTATAATGTAGTGAAACGGCTAATTAATATTGATAAATTCCCTTATTCACAGTGACTTTTGCTCAAACCCCTGTTGCATAATGGGTTAATTTTATATAAAAAAAACATTTATATCATAGATATAATACAAGCTTTGAAATGAAATAGCACATTTCCAGGTTTCAGTTAAACATTTTTAAAAAAGCTCATGACTTTAAGCATTCTGAACATTGAGAATGTTATTTGGGAAACAAATGTTTATTATAATGTTTATGTTTAGGATCTGTCTCCTACTGAGTCAGCATGCAGCATTCAACACCATTAGGTTTAATATTCAAAAGTTGTGTATTTCCTGAATTGTTTTTTTTTATTCTTTTCTATTAGACCATACTAGACTGTGCAGGATATCATTTATTTGCCATTTTTGCCTTTTCCAGATACCTGGGAAACAAAGCTCATATCTCATTTGCCAATGGAGCCCAGTCCTAAGCCTGGTGCTCTGTCCCCCTCCCCGAAGGACACAGACTCGAATCGACCCGCGCCCTTAAGGCAACAGGATCTGATCTCCACGTACTGCCCGCCTCCCAAGATACAGCTTCTGAAGGACACCTTCCAAGAGAAACTGATGCAGGAAAAGGAGAAAAAAATGATCGCCATGTACAATCGGCGGCAGGAGGCAGCTCTACAGAAGATGAGAAAATGTTTCCAATATGTCAAATACGCTGCGGAGAAGAAGATGGGGAACAGCTATCGCTTCCAAGCCCAACAGGGCCCCGAGAAGAACATTGTGGGGTATGATCGGTCTTACCCCCTGAAGCCTATGGGTAACAGGAAAGTCTCCGGCCCTGGTGAGGTTCGGGCTGTGGACCGCCCGGACGCACAGAGTGATTCCTTGTTTGCCCCCACCCCGCCTCAGGATGGTCATGAGAGGCCCTGCGAGAGGCCGGGCAGGAGGGGCTCAAGAGTACGCAAACCTAAGGACAGGACTGTCCTCCCCATGGTGGCGACCCCTCCAGGGCAATGCCCTTCTCATGCCAATGGGAAGGAGCACTTTCAGTTGCAAGAGGAGCTACGAAAAGTGGCCGAGGCAGAGGCCGCGCTGAAGGAGGAGCATCGCCGGAGGGAGGCCAGCCTGCAGGATGAGATGCGCCGGAAGGAGGCCATGATGAAGGACGAGATTCGCCAGAAGGAGGCCATGATGCAGGCGAAGCTCTTCAGAGCTCAGGAGGAGCTGAGGATGGTTCCGAGAGAGATGGAAGACTCCAGAGAGGTGGCCGGAAGGGAAAATAGAGGTGAGGCAGAGCGAGCTTTGCCCCAGAGGACCATGGGCCAACCACCGCTCTAAGGCCGTGCCTCTT
The DNA here is from genome assembly GCF_040954835.1 of Lepisosteus oculatus. Classification (NCBI taxonomy): domain Eukaryota; kingdom Metazoa; phylum Chordata; class Actinopteri; order Semionotiformes; family Lepisosteidae; genus Lepisosteus; species Lepisosteus oculatus. The sequence goes on from NW_027168106.1 coordinate 1,186,183, forward strand.
CTGACCTGCAGAATGGAGAAGCAAAAAGCCTTCACTCCAAGGAAAGCCCTTCCTATCAGAGGAGACAACCTTGATTATGGTTCTCCAATGGAAGATGGCGGATGCGCAGAATCGCACTTTCCCTCTGCGCTTTCCCATCAGGAGAGACGTCAAGTGAGCCCTTGCAGCCGTGGGCTAGAAGACGTCCCCTGTGGAAGGAGAAAGTATCTCAAGAAAGCAAGGCTCCCTGAAAGCGACGTGTCAGCGGCACAGGCCGCGCAGGGCCACTTCAGAAATAACACCACATGTCTGGATGAACAAACTCTGTCAGTGGAAAACAGATATTTGTCCCCTGCAAGTCTGATGTGCCCTACCGCTGAGCAATTTCCATATGAGAATAGCCAGAGTGGAAACCCTCAGCTGGTGCCCTGTGAACTGTGTCACGGGAAGTTTGCTGTAGAGAGGCTGGAGAAACACAGCAAGATCTGCAAGAAGCTTCAGAATTCAAAGAGGAAGGTTTTTGACTCTTTCAAGCACAGGGCCAAGGGAACAGAACTGGAGACATACATCCATAAGAAGAAGGTTAAACCGCCAATCGTGGTAAGGGCTATCCTTAAACTCTTTCCAAGCTTCCCTTTTTTTCTCCTAGAGTCAGACTCAGCTTATAAATCAATGTAAACAATAAATAAGTGTTTTATGAAGTACTCTTCTGAAAAACTGCCGCAAAGGCACATTTGCCAGACAGAATAAATGTGTCTTAGTGACTTCTGAATTCTGTTGTAAAAATCTACATATCAAGCAAATAGCACTCACAGGAAACAAAACCATAACTACGTAAATTGTACTCTCTACCCAATGACCTGAAAGGTAGCCCCAGAAAGCTACGTTATTACTGTATTGATATTTTCTTGCCTTGTGAATGGTTTGCGACCAGACTGTGTACGCAGTGCTAGTCTGGACTTTTTCTGGAAGCTGTTTTATTGGTTTCATTTCCTGTTCCCAGCTGAGAAAGAACAACTGGAGGCAGAAGCACGAGGATTTCATTCGGAGCATCAAACAGGCCAGGGAGGTGCAGCAGGTGATCACGCAAGGAGGGAAAGTTGTGAACCTGCCCCAGCCCCCCGCGAATCCAAACCCCGACTACGTGCCCTGCCCTCACTGCGGCCGGCGCTTTGCCCCCAGGCCGGCACAGAGGCACTTCCCCAAGTGTCAGCACATCAGGAGCCGCCCTCCTCCTCCTCCTCGCAGATGAAAACTGATGTGAAGAAGAGCAAAAGAGTCATGATCTTGGCTCACGACTCACGTCCTGCTTTTTCTTTTTAGAAACACATTTAGCACAGTTCATCCGTATGATGATGAAAAAAAAATGTTACCTTATTTTAATTAAATGATTTTTTTTTGGTGGACTGGTGTTTGCGTAGCTGTGGTTATTTCAGTTTTTCTCTTATCATTCATACACCTTGACCTCCTAAAAATAATTTTTCAACCTGGAACGTACAATTAGCAGGCAATAGAACAGGTCACATTGGTCTTGGAACCATCAAAAAGCAGTATTCACACATTCTCGGCATCAATTTTCCTTAAAAACAACTGAAAAAGCAAGGTAAAGAGTGATTGATTTTTTTAATGAAAGTTATTTGATTTAATTTATTTAATTTTCATAATATTTGAAATATGTTGGGATTAATGTGACTCAATATTATCTGCAGCTCTTACACTCCAGGCACCTGATAAAGTGGAACGCAGTGTCTTTACCTTACATGGCGCTCAGCTCTTCCTCAATCCCAGCAGAAGCACCAGCAGAAGCAGCAGCCTCCGGGTCCTGCCTCATGCACAGCTTAAAATGCAACACCAAGTAATACAACAAACAACAGGGAAAACCATTCACGATCAGACACATTCGTTGATTTCTGGCTCTAAGTAAAGGGACATTGCATCATTACATCACAAAATAGACTACATTTCAAGGTTAAAGAATTACCATGTTCTGCGATTCAGAACGAGGCAGCAAAACTTCCTATAATCTGTTGTGGCCCTATGACATTGTAAAGGAGCAGGCTTGTGAATACATCTCGTTTAATCCAATGGAAATATAACTCTCAACTTTTTTAAGTTTTTGCCAATAAATAATACTACATTGTTAACTCTGCATAAAGAACCTTGGAATGGAACGTTTTTTGCAGTGAAATGTTTGCTGCATAACCTATACCCTTTCTCTCTTACATCACATTGCATTAGTCATTACAGTGATTAGTGAGCAGGAAGGGCTGCATCACATCGCAATTTGTGTGGAACTTGAATGCGAATTTGTTACAACATGGCGTAACTTACAGTCCTTTCACAAAATTCATGATTTTGTGCTCAATTTTGAGTTTGTAAAGTTTTTCTATAATGTCAATGATTTTATTTTGTGACTGAAATTAAATAATTTTGTGTCTGCAAAATTGGGACTGTAGTTCCACCTTAACCTACTAGTACTGTATGTCTTTGGACTGTGGGAAGAAACTGGAGCACCTGGAAGAAATCCACACAAATGAAGGGAGAACATACAATTCCATCCAGACTGCACCCCAGGAATTGAACCCAGGACCCCAGCTCTGTGAACCACAGTGCCAGCTCATTGCTATAGTCACTATAATTAATGTCAAAACTCATTTGCAAATGAGCAGCCTGGGATCCAAAAGGATCAAGACAAGGATCCAAACAAAGCACTATCCCAAAGCATGGCTTTGTACCATATATAATACAGGGCTTGATGCAGAAGGCAGATAATCAAAGTCCATGTAATAATTGCTAAGGGAAAGTGACTTTGTGTTCTTGGAGGGAAGTCACTCAACACGGAGCTGTGTTAGTGAAATGATTGTTCTGATGTACGGCTGATGTCCAAACACTGAAAACATGATTGTGTATGCAATCGCACTCCTGAGCTCCATTGGGTATGGTTAAAATAACTTTTTATAGTTCATCACATTCAAAGTGTGTGTACTTGATGAAAGTGTAACACGCATTTGGAGGAGTTATTCAGGATTTTCTTTCATTCAACTATTTCAAGAGCCATTATTTTCAGATGTTGTAGTATACGTGAATAATGAAAGGCCTTCATATTACACAATGTAGGAATGACTTCACAGGTGTGAAGAATAAAAGATTAATTCAGCTCACTTTGGGGAGTTTCACAATGGCCCTCCTTATAGAAATGTGGGTTTGATTAAAGGAGTGAAGAAAAAGCACTGAATAATATTTGCTTCTGTAAACGTAATCATCTCAAAATATGGTTGAAGAAATTGAAGAAGGTTAAACATAATCCAAAACGTATAAGGTCAATTTAAGTACAACCAGAATTCTAGTGTTTATGCAATGTATCTGTGGGTTGATATGAAATATGGCCGTACTTAAACTAAACGAGGTTATCGAGAGCATATTCCGAATACGGCTTTGGCCAGTTGTACTGTGAACTGCGAGGACCGTATCTTATCCTGAACTGGCTGTGCGAATACCGTCCTCTGCTGGCAGAAGGAATAGATTACAACGGCACTGTATTGGCGATTAGTCCTATTGCTAGAATATTGAAACAACAAGGAGTCCGCGGAGTCAAGCAATGCTGAATAAACAAGTACCTGAAATTCAATAGGATTTTGTGTATTGATTACAAATAGGTGTGGAATTCTCATGTACAGTGGTATTCATGGATTCCTTACACAAGCAGCAGTTGTTATGATGCTTTCGTAATCTGAATATAAATCTGTTATCTACTTAAAACTGTAATTATTGAATAGATTAATGTCTTTGAAATGCTTCATTAACTGGGCAGTTTCCATGTTTGGAAATGTTTTTATTTTGATTGCTGATTGCTAGATACTGTATGTTTAATAGGCATGCTGTTAATATTTTCTACAAGAGCCAAATAAGACAGTTATGCTGTAGTAAGTTCTATATAAGTTATATAACATAAGTTATATTTTGTTCTGAGGTCAATTTGAATCTCATACTAAATAACTGGTGTCCTTTTATCTGAGAAACACTACCTGATTGATCACCTGATGCCTAGAAATTAGCATGCACAGTAGCCCAGCGTTTAGCATTGCTAGCTCACAGTGCTGAGGCCCTGGGTACACTTCTGGACCTGGGGTGCTATCTGTATGGAGCTTGTATGTTCTCCCCATGTTTGCATGAGTTTGCTTTGGGTGCTCCGGCTTCCTCCCACAGTTCAAAGAACTACTGGTAGGTTAATTGGCTACTGGGATAATTGGTGAGTGTCTGTGTCTTCCCTGCATTGGACTACCATCCAGTCCCAGGTATCTCCTGCTTATTACTTTCTGAGGCTCTGGCTCCCCCGTGACCCCCCGACCCCCTGACCACCTGACCCTGAATTGGATGAAGCGGTTAGAAAATGGGTGGTTTCTGTTATGCTCTGGTCATGCTCTGCCATAGCAACAACTTGTAAAAAATGCAGATGCTAGGATTTAACTCAAAGAAGGAGCTCAGATCACTGTGTTGGCATCACTGTACAGGTGTCCGGTGTGTTTTAGAACATATGTTAAAATCTTATTTACTAACTTCTAGACTTTTTACCCCCCATATCAGTCTGCAGGTGCACAGTGGTCTGTGGACACCCTCCTTGCTCTGTCGTAAAACAGGAAATAAAAAGCAACTGGTTTTGACTTTAATGCACTGAGACTGTGGAACTCACAGAACTCTCTTGTCAGAAAGGCAGCTTCTAACAGCTTTTAAGTGAAGACTAAGAACACTTTTCTATTTTATTAAAATAGATTATATATGTTTTGTTTAAATATATGTTATAAATGTTAAAACGACAGCTCGTATAAGCTTGTATTTTTACCTTTCGATCATTTTTAGAATTGCTTTGAGTTGCTTTTACCATGATAAACAGTACAAAATATGAGGTGTTGAACTTGTCTAAAGTTTTAAAGCGCTTTATGACGTAAAGTGTGATGACAGTCCTTGGCGGTCTATGTAACAATTCTTCTTGAAGTAGGTCATCGGGCCAACAGTATACAAACATTACAGCTCAAGTGCTTTTGTATCTGAACGCTTTTAGGTAAGTTATTTAGCAGCTGCGGTATTAATAATGATTTTAATGGCAAATTCAATTGCAGGTAAAATAAAAATGGCGGATAACTTTCTTTCTAGCTTCGTGAAGCGGTCGCGCTATATTATACATATAAACCATAATAAGAAACATAATATGTACAGTAGAATTTTTCACTTTAAGCTGGCATTATCCAGAACCGGGTCAGGGCCCGGACCCGGACCGTGCAGTGTGGTCCGCCGGCCTTCTAAAGATGTTTAGGAGATCGAGGCGCCCTTGGATTTGATTAGAAACTTGCATAATTTCTTAACTTGACCCCATTATCTTAAAAAAAACGGCCAGGCCAAGACCAAAGCATGAAGGCTGCGAGGATCGGGGGACTCTCATTTTTGGTCACAGCGTACAGTAGTAGATCAGTAACCTCTGTTTATCGTGATAACCTTTAATTATTTTCCAGTACTTTTTTAAATGATAAAACACATTGTCTCGCCAGTTTTGCTAAAGATACGGTTTTAGTGTTTACGCATAAATTTGTAAGCCGTAGGTTTAAATCTCGTGGTCTTATTTTCTGCATTTTCATCGTAAGGGAAGGCGCTCGTTTGCGATTTACGCGCTGAATATTGTAAGCAGAGGAGCCTTAAGGCACAGCCTCGCCTTAACACCATCGTTTGCATTGTCATTGTCATCCAGAAAAGCAGTCGTAAGAAAATGAATCTGTGGCGGCTCCGAACATTAAAAAAACTATATCTAGACTGCAAATACATCCCAATCTTACTATCAACACGTTTTAAGACCCCTCTCCTTTCCACCGGTATACAAGCTAAGAGAGAAATATTGGAAATCCCATCTGAAGTAGCCCTCGTCTCACCTTCGGAGCTGTGAGCGATGGGGATCATAATTAAAAGGGGTACAGTTACTTTGAAAATGTGTATGTGATACTTAAATTTAAATAAAATAAAAAGATAAATTATATAACACAGACTGCTATCTATGTCCATGTGTTTAAGACGTATGAAACGGTTTTAAAACAGGCACACCCCTTCTCACAAATCCGACTGGAGTCTCAGTCCGTCGTCGCGATGAATTAGGAGCTCAGATGTAGGCTAAGTGATTGCAATTTACTTATTTAAAAGAACCACTTCAAATCAAAAGGGAGACATTTTGTAATGGTAGTTATCGTATTATAGTATACGATAACTGTATACGTAGTATACGTAATTGTAGATATACAGTACATAAAGGGTATGAATAGGTGTGAGCTTTTACTGTATATTTAATATTTTATCTGACCCACTTGTAGAAACCGCCTACTCAGATTTATTTAAGTGGTCTGCCACCATAAAGACAGAAAAATATAATGACACCCTGTTACATTAACTGTAAAATAAACGCCGTAACTGCGGCCATATGAAAATTTGGATAAAGATTATACAAACATCCTAAGGAGCTCTATGACATATGAGCGTCGTAATAATGGTTGGTGACCTGACGTAACAGTGCTCCCTGAATTACGTGATCTGTATATACCCAAATACAGATATATCACATAGGGAGATGCAGTCAAACATTGCATTGCTATCGTCGTGGTGAACTATTTCTCCGCTGTTTAAAACTTGTTTGGTAAGTGTCATCAAATATGCTTGTCAATTTGTAGCGAAATCGATATACTGTATCATAATCCTTCAGCTATCTATAATGTAGTGAAACGGCTAATTAATATTGATAAATTCCCTTATTCACAGTGACTTTTGCTCAAACCCCTGTTGCATAATGGGTTAATTTTATATAAAAAAACATTTATATCATAGATATAATACAAGCTTTGAAATGAAATAGCACATTTCCAGGTTTCAGTTAAACATTTTTAAAAAAGCTCATGACTTTAAGCATTCTGAACATTGAGAATGTTATTTGGGAAACAAATGTTTATTATAATGTTTATGTTTAGGATCTGTCTCCTACTGAGTCAGCATGCAGCATTCAACACCATTAGGTTTAATATTAAAAAGTTGTGTATTTCCTGAATTGTTTTTTTTTATTCTTTTCTATTAGACCATACTAGACTGTGCAGGATATCATTTATTTGCCATTTTTGCCTTTTCCAGATACCTGGGAAACAAAGCTCATATCTCATTTGCCAATGGAGCCCAGTCCTAAGCCTGGTGCTCTGTCCCCCTCCCCGAAGGACACAGACTCGAATCGACCCGCGCCCTTAAGGCAACAGGATCTGATCTCCACGTACTGCCCGCCTCCCAAGATACAGCTTCTGAAGGACACCTTCCAAGAGAAACTGATGCAGGAAAAGGAGAAAAAAATGATCGCCATGTACAATCGGCGGCAGGAGGCAGCTCTACAGAAGATGAGAAAATGTTTCCAATATGTCAAATACGCTGCGGAGAAGAAGATGGGGAACAGCTATCGCTTCCAAGCCCAACAGGGCCCCGAGAAGAACATTGTGGGGTATGATCGGTCTTACCCCCTGAAGCCTATGGGTAACAGGAAAGTCTCCGGCCCTGGTGAGGTTCGGGCTGTGGACCGCCCGGACGCACAGAGTGATTCCTTGTTTGCCCCCACCCCGCCTCAGGATGGTCATGAGAGGCCCTGCGAGAGGCCGGGCAGGAGGGGCTCAAGAGTACGCAAACCTAAGGACAGGACTGTCCTCCCCATGGTGGCGACCCCTCCAGGGCAATGCCCTTCTCATGCCAATGGGAAGGAGCACTTTCAGTTGCAAGAGGAGCTACGAAAAGTGGCCGAGGCAGAGGCCGCGCTGAAGGAGGAGCATCGCCGGAGGGAGGCCAGCCTGCAGGATGAGATGCGCCGGAAGGAGGCCATGATGAAGGACGAGATTCGCCAGAAGGAGGCCATGATGCAGGCGAAGCTCTTCAGAGCTCAGGAGGAGCTGAGGATGGTTCCGAGAGAGATGGAAGACTCCAGAGAGGTGGCCGGAAGGGAAAATAGAGGTGAGGCAGAGCGAGCTTTGCCCCAGAGGACCATGGGCCAACCACCGCTCTAAGGCCGTGCCTCTTCTGACCTGCAGAATGGAGAAGCAAAAAGCCTTCACTCCAAGGAAAGCCCTTCCTATCAGAGGAGACAACCTTGATTATGGTTCTCCAATGGAAGATGGCGGATGCGCAGAATCGCACTTTCCCTCTGCGCTTTCCCATCAGGAGAGACGTCAAGTGAGCCCTTGCAGCCGTGGGCTAGAAGACGTCCCCTGTGGAAGGAGAAAGTATCTCAAGAAAGCAAGGCTCCCTGAAAGCGACGTGTCAGCGGCACAGGCCGCGCAGGGCCACTTCAGAAATAACACCACATGTCTGGATGAACAAACTCTGTCAGTGGAAAACAGATATTTGTCCCCTGCAAGTCTGATGTGCCCTACCGCTGAGCAATTTCCATATGAGAATAGCCAGAGTGGAAACCCTCAGCTGGTGCCCTGTGAACTGTGTCACGGGAAGTTTGCTGTAGAGAGGCTGGAGAAACACAGCAAGATCTGCAAGAAGCTTCAGAATTCAAAGAGGAAGGTTTTTGACTCTTTCAAGCACAGGGCCAAGGGAACAGAACTGGAGACATACATCCATAAGAAGAAGGTTAAACCGCCAATCGTGGTAAGGGCTATCCTTAAACTCTTTCCAAGCTTCCCTTTTTTTCTCCTAGAGTCAGACTCAGCTTATAAATCAATGTAAACAATAAATAAGTGTTTTATGAAGTACTCTTCTGAAAAACTGCCGCAAAGGCACATTTGCCAGACAGAATAAATGTGTCTTAGTGACTTCTGAATTCTGTTGTAAAAATCTACATATCAAGCAAATAGCACTCACAGGAAACAAAACCATAACTACGTAAATTGTACTCTCTACCCAATGACCTGAAAGGTAGCCCCAGAAAGCTACGTTATTACTGTATTGATATTTTCTTGCCTTGTGAATGGTTTGCGACCAGACTGTGTACGCAGTGCTAGTCTGGACTTTTTCTGGAAGCTGTTTTATTGGTTTCATTTCCTGTTCCCAGCTGAGAAAGAACAACTGGAGGCAGAAGCACGAGGATTTCATTCGGAGCATCAAACAGGCCAGGGAGGTGCAGCAGGTGATCACGCAAGGAGGGAAAGTTGTGAACCTGCCCCAGCCCCCCGCGAATCCAAACCCCGACTACGTGCCCTGCCCTCACTGCGGCCGGCGCTTTGCCCCCAGGCCGGCACAGAGGCACTTCCCCAAGTGTCAGCACATCAGGAGCCGCCCTCCTCCTCCTCCTCGCAGATGAAAATTGATGTGAAGAAGAGCAAAAGAGTCATGATCTTGGCTCACGACTCACGTCCTGCTTTTTCTTTTTAGAAACACATTTAGCACAGTTCATCCGTATGATGATGAAAAAAAATGTTACCTTATTTTAATTAAATGATTTTTTTTTGGTGGACTGGTGTTTGCGTAGCTGTGGTTATTTCAGTTTTTCTCTTATCATTCATACACCTTGACCTCCTAAAAATAATTTTTCAACCTGGAACGTACAATTAGCAGGCAATAGAACAGGTCACATTGGTCTTGGAACCATCAAAAAGTAGTATTCACACATTCTCGGCATCAATTTTCCTTAAAAACAACTGAAAAAGCAAGGTAAAGAGTGATTGATTTTTTTAATGAAAGTTATTTGATTTAATTTATTTAATTTTCATAATATTTGAAATATGTTGGGATTAATGTGACTCAATATTATCTGCAGCTCTTACACTCCAGGCACCTGATAAAGTGGAACGCAGTGTCTTTGCCTTACATGGCGCTCAGCTCTTCCTCAATCCCAGCAGAAGCACCAGCAGAAGCAGCAGCCTCCGGGTCCTGCCTCATGCACAGCTTAAAATGCAACACCAAGTAATACAACAAACAACAGGGAAAACCATTCACGATCAGACACATCCGTTGATTGCTGGCTCTCAGTAAAGGGACATTGCATCATTACATCACAAAATAGACTACATTTCAAGGTTAAAGAATTACCATGTTCTGCGATTCAGAACGAGGCAGCAAAACTTCCTATAATCTGTCGTGGCCCTATGACATTGTAAAGGAGCAGGCTTGTGAATACATCTCGTTTAATCCAATGGAAATATTGCTCTCAACTTTTTTACGTTTTTGCCAATAAATAATACTACATTGTTAACTCTGCATAAAGAACCTTGGAATGGAATTTCACGTTTTTTGCAGTGAAATGTTTGCTGCATAACCTATACCCTTTCTCTCCTACATCACATTGCATTAGTCATTACAGTGATTAGTGAGCAGGAAGGGCTGCATCACATCGCAATTTGTGTGGAACTTGAATGCGAATTTGTTACAACATGGCGTAACTTACAGTCCTTTCACAAAATTCATGATTTTGTGCTCAATTTTGAGTTTGTAAAGTTTTTCTATAATGTCAATGATTTTATTTTGTGACTGAAATTAAATAATTTTGTGTCTGCAAAATTGGGACTGTAGTTCCACCTTAACCTACTAGTACTGTATGTCTTTGGACTGTGGGAAGAAACTGGAGCACCTGGAAGAAATCCACACAAATGAAGGGAGAACATACAATTCCATCCAGACTGCACCCCAGGAATTGAACCCAGGACCCCAGCTCTGTGAACCACAGTGCCAGCTCATTGCTATAGTCACTATAATTAATGTCAAAACTCATTTGCAAATGAGCAGCCTGGGATCCAAAAGGATCAAGACAAGGATCCAAACAAAGCACTATCCCAAAGCTTGGCTTTGTACCGTATATAATACAGGGCTTGATGCAGAAGGCAGATAATCAAAGTCCATGTAATAATTGCTAAGGGAAAGTGACTTTGTGTTCTTGGAGGGAAGTCACTCAACACGGAGCTGTGTTAGTGAAATGATTGTTCTGATGTACGGCTGATGTCCAAACACTGAAAACATGATTGTGTATGCAATCGCACTCCTGAGCTCCATTGGGTATGGTTAAAATAACTTTTTATAGTTCATCACATTCAAAGTGTGTGTACTTGATGAAAGTGTAACACGCATTTGGAGGAGTTATTCAGGATTTTCTTTCATTCAACTATTTCAAGAGCCATTATTTTCAGATGTTGTAGTATACGTGAATAATGAAAGGCCTTCATATTACACAATGTAGGAATGACTTCACAGGTGTGAAGAATAAAAGATTAATTCAGCTCACTTTGGGGAGTTTCACAATGGCCCTCCTTATAGAAATGTGGGTTTGATTAAAGGAGTGAAGAAAAAGCACTGAATAATATTTGCTTCTGTAAACGTAATCATCTCAAAATATGGTTGAAGAAATTGAAGAAGGTTAAACATAATCCAAAACGTATAAGGTCAATTTAAGTACAACCAGAATTCTAGTGTTTATGCAATGCATCTGTGGGTTGATATGAAATATGGCCGTACTTAAACTAAACGAGGTTATCGAGAGCATATTCCGAATACGGCTTTGGCCAGTTGTACTGTGAACTGCGAGGACCGTATCTTATCCTGAACTGGCTGTGCGAATACCGTCCTCTGCTGGCAGAAGGAATAGATTACAACGGCACTGTATTGGCGATTAGTCCTATTGCTAGAATATTGAAACAACAAGGAGTCCGCGGAGTCAAGCAATGCTGAATAAACAAGTACCTGAAATTCAATAGGATTTTGTGTATTGATTACAAATAGGTGTGGAATTCTCATGTACAGTGGTATTCATGGATTCCTTACACAAGCAGCAGTTGTTATGATGCTTTCGTAATCTGAATATAAATCTGTTATCTACTTAAAACTGTAATTATTGAATAGATTAATGTCTTTGAAATGCTTCATTAACTGGGCAGTTTCCATGTTTGGAAATGTTTTTATTTTGATTGCTGATTGCTAGATACTGTATGTTTAATAGGCATGCTGTTAATATTTTCTACAAGAGCCAAATAAGACAGTTATGCTGTAGTAAGTTCTATATAAGTTATATAACATAAGTTATATTTTGTTCTGAGGTCAATTTGAATCTCATACTAAATAACTGGTGTCCTTTTATCTGAGAAACACTACCTGATTGATCACCTGATGCCTAGAAATTAGCATGCACAGTAGCCCAGCGTTTAGCATTGCTAGCTCACAGTGCTGAGGCCCTGGGTACACTTCTGGACCTGGGGTGCTATCTGTATGGAGCTTGTATGTTCTCCCCATGTTTGCATGAGTTTGCTTTGGGTGCTCCGGCTTCCTCCCACAGTTCAAAGAACTACTGGTAGGTTAATTGGCTACTGGGATAATTGGTGAGTGTCTGTGTCTTCCCTGCATTGGACTACCATCCAGTCCCAGGTATCTCCTGCTTATTACTTTCTGAGGCTCTGGCTCCCCCGTGACCCCCCGACCCCCTGACCACCTGACCCTGAATTGGATGAAGCGGTTAGAAAATGGGTGGTTTCTGTTATGCTCTGGTCATGCTCTGCCATAGCAACAACTTGTAAAAAATGCAGATGCTAGGATTTAACTCAAAGAAGGAGCTCAGATCACTGTGTTGGCATCACTGTACAGGTGTCCGGTGTGTTTTAGAACATATGTTAAAATCTTATTTACTAACTTCTAGACTTTTTACCCCCCATATCAGTCTGCAGGTGCACAGTGGTCTGTGGACACCCTCCTTGCTCTGTCGTAAAACAGGAAATAAAAAGCAACTGGTTTTGACTTTAATGCACTGAGACTGTGGAACTCACAGAACTCTCTTGTCAGAAAGGCAGCTTCTAACAGCTTTTAAGTGAAGACTAAGAACACTTTTCTATTTTATTAAAATAGATGATATATGTTTTGTTTAAATATATGTTATAAATGTTAAAACGACAGCTCGTATAAGCTTGTATTTTTACCTTTCGATCATTTTTAGAATTGCTTTGAGTTGCTTTTACCATGATAAACAGTACAAAATATGAGGTGTTGAACTTGTCTAAAGTTTTAAAGCGCTTTATGACGTAAAGTGTGATGACAGTCCTTGGCGGTCTATGTAACAATTCTTCTTGAAGTAGGTCATCGGGCCAACAGTATACAAACATTACAGCTCAAGTGCTTTTGTATCTGAACGCTTTTAGGTAAGTTATTTAGCCGCGCTGAAGGAGGAGCATCGCCGGAGGGAGGCCAGCCTGCAGGATGAGATGCGCCGGAAGGAGGCCATGATGCAGGCGAAGCTCTTCAGAGCTCAGGAGGAGCTGAGGATGGTTCCGAGAGAGATGGAAGACTCCAGAGAGGTGGCCGGAAGGGAAAATAGAGGTGAGGCAGAGCGAGCTTTGCCCCAGAGGACCATGGGCCAACCACCGCTCTAAGGCCGTGCCTCTTCTGACCTGCAGAATGGAGAAGCAAAAAGCCTTCACTCCAAGGAAAGCCCTTCCTATCAGAGGAGACAACCTTGATTATGGTTCTCCAATGGAAGATGGCGGATGCGCAGAATCGCACTTTCCCTCTGCGCTTTCCCATCAGGAGAGACGTCAAGTGAGCCCTTGCAGCCGTGGGCTAGAAGACGTCCCCTGTGGAAGGAGAAAGTATCTCAAGAAAGCAAGGCTCCCTGAAAGCGACGTGTCAGCGGCACAGGCCGCGCAGGGCCACTTCAGAAATAACACCACATGTCTGGATGAACAAACTCTGTCAGTGGAAAACAGATATTTGTCCCCTACAAGTCTGATGTGCCCTACCGCTGAGCAATTTCCATATGAGAATAGCCAGAGTGGAAACCCTCAGCTGGTGCCCTGTGAACTGTGTCACGGGAAGTTTGCTGTAGAGAGGCTGGAGAAACACAGCAAGATCTGCAAGAAGCTTCAGAATTCAAAGAGGAAGGTTTTTGACTCTTTCAAGCACAGGGCTAAGGGAACAGAACTGGAGACATACATCCATAAGAAGAAGGTTAAACCGCCAATCGTGGTAAGGGCTATCCTTAAACTCTTTCCAAGCTTCCCTTTTTTTCTCCTAGAGTCAGACTCAGCTTATAAATCAATGTAAACAATAAATAAGTGTTTTATGAAGTACTCTTCTGAAAAACTGCCGCAAAGGCACATTTGCCAGACAGAATAAATGTGTCTTAGTGACTTCTGAATTCTGTTGTAAAAATCTACATATCAAGCAAATAGCACTCACAGGAAACAAAACCATAACTACGTAAATTGTACTCTCTACCCAATGACCTGAAAGGTGGCCCCAGAAAGCTACGTTATTACTGTATTGATATTTTCTTGCCTTGTGAATGGTTTGCGACCAGACTGTGTACGCAGTGCTAGTCTGGACTTTTTCTGGAAGCTGTTTTATTGGTTTCATTTCCTGTTCCCAGCTGAGAAAGAACAACTGGAGGCAGAAGCACGAGGATTTCATTCGGAGCATCAAACAGGCCAGGGAGGTGCAGCAGGTGATCACGCAAGGAGGGAAAGTTGTGAACCTGCCCCAGCCCCCCGCGAATCCAAACCCCGACTACGTGCCCTGCCCTCACTGCGGCCGGCGCTTTGCCCCCAGGCCGGCACAGAGGCACTTCCCCAAGTGTCAGCACATCAGGAGCCGCCCTCCTCCTCCTCCTCGCAGATGAAAACTGATGTGAAGAAGAGCAAAAGAGTCATGATCTTGGCTCACGACTCACGTCCTGCTTTTTCTTTTTAGAAACACATTTAGCACAGTTCATCCGTATGATGATGAAAAAAAAATGTTACCTTATTTTAATTAAATGATTTTTTTTGGGTGGACTGGTGTTTGCGTAGCTGTGGTTATTTCAGTTTTTCTCTTATCATTCATACACCTTGACCTCCTAAAAATATTTTTTCAACCTGGAACGTACAATTAGCAGGCAATAGAACAGGTCACATTGGTCTTGGAACCATCAAAAAGCAGTATTCACACATTCTCGGCATCAATTTTCCTTAAAAACAACTGAAAAAGCAAGGTAAAGAGTGATTGATTTTTTTAATGAAAGTTATTTGATTTAATTTATTTAATTTTCATAATATTTGAAATATGTTGGGATTAATGTGACTCAATATTATCTGCAGCTCTTACACTCCAGGCACCTGATAAAGTGGAACGCAGTGTCTTTGCCTTACATGGCGCTCAGCTCTTCCTCAATCCCAGCAGAAGCACCAGCAGAAGCAGCAGCCTCCGGGTCCTGCCTCATGCACAGCTTAAAATGCAACACCAAGTAATACAACAAACAACAGGGAAAACCATTCACGATCAGACACATCCGTTGATTGCTGGCTCTCAGTAAAGGGACATTGCATCATTACATCACAAAATAGACTACATTTCAAGGTTAAAGAATTACCATGTTCTGCGATTCAGAACGAGGCAGCAAAACTTCCTATAATCTGTTGTGGCCCTGTGACATTGTAAAGGAGCAGGCTTGTGAATACATCTCGTTTAATCCAATGGAAATATTGCTCTCAACTTTTTTACGTTTTTGCCAATAAATAATACTACATTGTTAACTCTGCATAAAGAACCTTGGAATGGAACGTTTTTTGCAGTGAAATGTTTGCTGCATAACCTATACCCTTTCTCTCCTACATCACATTGCATTAGTCATTACAGTGATTAGTGAGCAGGAAGGGCTGCATCACATCGCAATTTGTGTGGAACTTGAATGCGAATTTGTTACAACATGGCGTAACTTACAGTCCTTTCACAAAATTCATGATTTTGTGCTCAATTTTGAGTTTGTAAAGTTTTTCTATAATGTCAATGATTTTATTTTGTGACTGAAATTAAATAATTTTGTGTCTGCAAAATTGGGACTGTAGTTCCACCTTAACCTACTAGTACTGTATGTCTTTGGACTGTGGGAAGAAACTGGAGCACCTGGAAGAAATCCACACAAATGAAGGGAGAACATACAATTCCATCCAGACTGCACCCCAGGAATTGAACCCAGGACCCCAGCTCTGTGAACCACAGTGCCAGCTCATTGCTATAGTCACTATAATTAATGTCAAAACTCATTTGCAAATGAGCAGCCTGGGATCCAAAAGGATCAAGACAAGGATCCAAACAAAGCACTATCCCAAAGCTTGGCTTTGTACCGTATATAATACAGGGCTTGATGCAGAAGGCAGATAATCAAAGTCCATGCAATAATTGCTAAGGGAAAGTGACTTTGTGTTCTTGGAGGGAAGTCACTCAACACGGAGCTGTGTTAGTGAAATGATTGTTCTGATGTACGGCTGATGTCCAAACACTGAAAACATGATTGTGTATGCAATCGCACTCCTGAGCTCCATTGGGTATGGTTAAAATAACTTTTTATAGTTCATCACATTCAAAGTGTGTGTACTTGATGAAAGGTACAGTTACTTTGAAAATGTGTATGTGATACTTAAATTTAAATAAAATAAAAAGATAAATTATATAACACAGACTGCTATCTATGTCCATGTGTTTAAGACGTATGAAACGGTTTTAAAACAGGCACACCCCTTCTCACAAATCCAACTGGAGTCTCAGTCCGTCGTCGCGATGAATTAGGAGCTCAGATGTAGGCTAAGTGATTGCAATTTACTTATTTAAAAGAACCACTTCAAATCAAAAGGGAGACATTTTGTAATGGTAGTTATCGTATTATAGTATACGATAACTGTATACGTAGTATACGTAATTGTAGATATACAGTACATAAAGGGTATGAATAGGTGTGAGCTTTTACTGTATATTTAATATTTTATCTGACCCACTTGTAGAAACCGCCTACTCAGATTTATTTAAGTGGTCTGCCACCATAAAGACAGAAAAATATAATGACACCCTGTTACATTAACTGTAAAATAAACGCCGTAACTGCGGCCATATGAAAATTTGGATAAAGATTATACAAACATCCTAAGGAGCTCTATGACATATGAGCGTCGTAATAATGGTTGGTGACCTGACGTAACAGTGCTCCCTGAATTACGTGATCTGTATATACCCAAATACAGATATATCACATAGGGAGATGCAGTCTAACATTGCATTGCTATCGTCGTGGTGAACTATTTCTCCGCTGTTTAAAACTTGTTTGGTAAGTGTCATCAAATATGCTTGTCAATTTGTAGCGAAATCGATATACTGTATCATAATCCTTCAGCTATCTATAATGTAGTGAAACGGCTAATTAATATTGATAAATTCCCTTATTCACAGTGACGTTTGCTCAAACCCCTGTTGCATAATGGGTTAATTTTATATAAAAAAACATTTATATCATAGATATAATACAAGCTTTGAAATGAAATAGCACATTTCCAGGTTTCAGTTAAACATTTTTAAAAAAGCTCATGACTTTAAGCATTCTGAACATTGAGAATGTTATTTGGGAAACAAATGTTTATTATAATGTTTATGTTTAGGATCTGTCTCCTACTGAGTCAGCATGCAGCATTCAACACCATTAGGTTTAATATTAAAAAGTTGTTTATTTCCTGAATTGTTTTTTTTTTATTCTTTTCTATTAGACCATACTAGACTGTGCAGGATATCATTTATTTGCCATTTTTGCCTTTTCCAGATACCTGGGAAACAAAGCTCATATCTCATTTGCCAATGGAGCCCAGTCCTAAGCCTGGTGCTCTGTCCCCCTCCCCGAAGGACACAGACTCGAATCGACCCGCGCCCTTAAGGCAACAGGATCTGATTTCAACGTACTGCCCGCCTCCCAAGATACAGCTTCTGAAGGACACCTTCCAAGAGAAACTGATGCAGGAAAAGGAGAAAAAAATGATCGCCATGTACAATCGGCGGCAGGAGGCAGCTCTACAGAAGATGAGAAAATGTTTCCAATATGTCAAATACGCTGCGGAGAAGAAGATGGGGAACAGCTATCGCTTCCAAGCCCAACAGGGCCCCGAGAAGAACATTGTGGGGTATGATCGGTCTTACCCCCTGAAGCCTATGGGTAACAGGAAAGTCTCCGGCCCTGGTGAGGTTCGGGCTGTGGACCGCCCGGACGCACAGAGTGATTCCTTGTTTGCCCCCACCCCGCCTCAGGATGGTCATGAGAGGCCCTGCGAGAGGCCGGGCAGGAGGGGCTCAAGAGTACGCAAACCTAAGGACAGGACTGTCCTCCCCATGGTGGCGACCCCTCCAGGGCAATGCCCTTCTCATGCCAATGGGAAGGAGCACTTTCAGTTGCAAGAGGAGCTACGAAAAGTGGCCGAGGCAGAGGCCGCGCTGAAGGAGGAGCATCGCCGGAGGGAGGCCAGCCTGCAGGATGAGATGCGCCGGAAGGAGGCCATGATGAAGGACGAGATTCGCCAGATGGAAGACTCCAGAGAGGTGGCCGGAAGGGAAAAAAGAGGCGAGGCAGAGCGAGCTTTGCCCCAGAGGACCATGGGCCAACCACCGCTCTAAGGCCGTGCCTCTTCTGACCTGCAGAATGGAGAAGCAAAAAGCCTTCCTATCAGAGGAGACAACCTTGATTATGGTTCTCCAATGGAAGATGGCGGATGCGCAGAATCGCACTTTCCCTCTGCGCTTTCCCATCAGGAGAGACGTCAAGTGAGCCCTTGCAGCCGTGGGCTAGAAGTTGTCCCCTGTGGAAGGAGAAAGTATCTCAAGAAAGCAAGGCTCCCTGAAAGCGACGTGTCAGCGGCACAGGCCGCGCAGGGCCACTTCAGAAATAACACCACCTGTCTGGATGAACAAACTCTGTCAGTGGAAAACAGATATTTGTCCCCTACAAGTCTGATGTGCCCTACCGCTGAGCAATTTCCATATGAGAATAGCCAGAGTGGAAACCCTCAGCTGGTGCCCTGTGAACTGTGTCACGGGAAGTTTGCTGTAGAGAGGCTGGAGAAACACAGCAAGATCTGCAAGAAGCTTCAGAATTCAAAGAGGAAGGTTTTTGACTCTTTCAAGCACAGGGCCAAGGGAACAGAACTGGAGACATACATCCATAAGAAGAAGGTTAAACCGCCAATCGTGGTAAGGGCTATCCTTAAACTCTTTCCAAGCTTCCCTTTTTTTCTCCTAGAGTCAGACTCAGCTTATAAATCAATGTAAACAATAAATAAGTGTTTTATGAAGTACTCTTCTGAAAAACTGCCGCAAAGGCACATTTGCCAGACAGAATAAATGTGTCTTAGTGACTTCTGAATTCTGTTGTAAAAATCTACATATCAAGCAAATAGCACTCACAGGAAACAAAACCATAACTACGTAAATTGTACTCTCTACCCAATGACCTGAAAGGTGGCCCCAGAAAGCTACGTTATTACTGTATTGATATTTTCTTGCCTTGTGAATGGTTTGCGACCAGACTGTGTACGCAGTGCTAGTCTGGACTTTTTCTGGAAGCTGTTTTATTGGTTTCATTTCCTGTTCCCAGCTGAGAAAGAACAACTGGAGGCAGAAGCACGAGGATTTCATTCGGAGCATCAAACAGGCCAGGGAGGTGCAGCAGGTGATCACGCAAGGAGGGAAAGTTGTGAACCTGCCCCAGCCCCCCGCGAATCCAAACCCCGACTACGTGCCCTGCCCTCACTGCGGCCGGCGCTTTGCCCCCAGGCCGGCACAGAGGCACTTCCCCAAGTGTCAGCACATCAGGAGCCGCCCTCCTCCTCCTCCTCGCAGATGAAAACTGATGTGAAGAAGAGCAAAAGAGTCATGATCTTGGCTCACGACTCACGTCCTGCTTTTTCTTTTTAGAAACACATTTAGCACAGTTCATCCGTATGATGATGAAAAAAAAATGTTACCTTATTTTAATTAAATGATTTTTTTTTGGTGGACTGGTGTTTGCGTAGCTGTGGTTATTTCAGTTTTTCTCTTATCATTCATACACCTTGACCTCCTAAAAATAATTTTTCAACCTGGAACGTACAATTAGCAGGCAATAGAACAGGTCACATTGGTCTTGGAACCATCAAAAAGCAGTATTCACACATTCTCGGCATCAATTTTCCTTAAAAACAACTGAAAAAGCAAGGTAAAGAGTGATTGATTTTTTTAATGAAAGTTATTTGATTTAATTTATTTAATTTTCATAATATTTGAAATATGTTGGGATTAATGTGACTCAATATTATCTGCAGCTCTTACACTCCAGGCACCTGATAAAGTGGAACGCAGTGTCTTTGCCTTACATGGCGCTCAGCTCTTCCTCAATCCCAGCAGAAGCACCAGCAGAAGCAGCAGCCTCCGGGTCCTGCCTCATGCACAGCTTAAAATGCAACACCAAGTAATACAACAAACAACAGGGAAAACCATTCACGATCAGACACATCCGTTGATTGCTGGCTCTCAGTAAAGGGACATTGCATCATTACATCACAAAATAGACTACATTTCAAGGTTAAAGAATTACCATGTTCTGCGATTCAGAACGAGGCAGCAAAACTTCCTATAATCTGTTGTGGCCCTGTGACATTGTAAAGGAGCAGGCTTGTGAATACATCTCGTTTAATCCAATGGAAATATTGCTCTCAACTTTTTTACGTTTTTGCCAATAAATAATACTACATTGTTAACTCTGCATAAAGAACCTTGGAATGGGACGTTTTTTGCAGTGAAATGTTTGCTGCATAACCTATACCCTTTCTCTCCTACATCACATTGCATTAGTCATTACAGTGATTAGTGAGCAGGAAGGGCTGCATCACATCGCAGTTTGTGTGGAACTTGAATGCGAATTTGTTACTACATGGCGTAACTTACAGTCCTTTCACAAAATTCATGATTTTGTGCTCAATTTTGAGTTTGTAAAGTTTTTCTATAATGTCAATGATTTTATTTTGTGACTGAAATTAAATAATTTTGTGTCTGCAAAATTGGGACTGTAGTTCCACCTTAACCTACTAGTACTGTATGTCTTTGGACTGTGGGAAGAAACTGGAGCACCTGGAAGAAATCCACACAAATGAAGGGAGAACATACAATTCCATCCAGACTGCACCCCAGGAATTGAACCCAGGACCCCAGCTCTGTGAACCACAGTGCCAGCTCATTGCTATAGTCACTATAATTAATGTCAAAACTCATTTGCAAATGAGCAGCCTGGGATCCAAAAGGATCAAGACAAGGATCCAAACAAAGCACTATCCCAAAGCTTGGCTTTGTACCGTATATAATACAGGGCTTGATGCAGAAGGCAGATAATCAAAGTCCATGCAATAATTGCTAAGGGAAAGTGACTTTGTGTTCTTGGAGGGAAGTCACTCAACATGGAGCTGTGTTAGTGAAATGATTGTTCTGATGTACGGCTGATGTCCAAACACTGAAAACATGATTGTGTATGCAATCGCACTCCTGAGCTCCATTGGGTATGGTTAAAATAACTTTTTATAGTTCATCACATTCAAAGTGTGTGTACTTGATGAAAGTGTAACACGCATTTGGAGGAGTTATTCAGGATTTTCTTTCATTCAACTATTTCAAGACCCATTATTTTCAGATGTTGTAGTATACGTGAATAATGAAAGGCCTTCATATTACACAATGAAGGAATGACTTCGCAGGTGTGAAGAATAAAAGATTAATTCAGCTCACTTTGGGGAGTTTCACAATGGCCCTCCTTATAGAAATGTGGGTTTGATTAAAGGAGTGAAGAAAAAGCACTGAATAATATTTGCTTCTGTAAACGTAATCATCTCAAATATGGTTGAAGAAATTGAAGAAGGTTAAACATAATCCAAAACGTATAAGGTCAATTTAAGTACAACCAGAATTCTAGTGTTTATGCAATGCATCTGTGGGTTGATATGAAATATGGCCGTACTTAAACTAAACGAGGTTATCGAGAGCATATTCCGAATACGGCTTTGGCCAGTTGTACTGTGAACTGCGAGGACCGTATCTTATCCTGAACTGGCTGTGCGAATACCGTCCTCTGCTAGCAGAAGGAATAGATTACAACGGCACTGTATTGGCGATTAGTCCTATTGCTAGAATATTGAAACAACAAGGAGTCCGCGGAGTCAAGCAATGCTGAATAAACAAGTACCTGAAATTCAATAGGATTTTGTGTATTGATTACAAATAGGTGTGGAATTCTCATGTACAGTGGTATTCATGGATTCCTTACACAAGCAGCAGTTGTTATGATGCTTTCGTAATCTGAATATAAATCTGTTATCTACTTAAAACTGTAATTATTGAATAGATTAATGTCTTTGAAATGTTTTATTAACTGGGCAGTTTCCATGTTTGGAAATGTTTTTATTTTGATTGCTGATTGCTAGATACTGTATGTTTAATAGGCATGCTGTTAATATTTTCTACAAGAGCCAAATAAGACAGTTATGCTGTAGTAAGTTCTATATAAGTTATATAACATAAGTTATATTTTGTTCTGAGGTCAATTTGAATCTCATACTAAATAACTGGTGTCCTTTTATCTGAGAAACACTACCTGATTGATCACCTGATGCCTAGAAATTAGCATGCACAGTAGCCCAGCGTTTAGCATTGCTAGCTCACAGTGCTGAGGCCCTGGGTACACTTCTGGACCTGGGGTGCTATCTGTATGGAGCTTGTATGTTCTCCCCATGTTTGCATGAGTTTGCTTTGGGTGCTCCGGCTTCCTCCCACAGTTCAAAGAACTACTGGTAGGTTAATTGGCTTCTGGGATAATTGGTGAGTGTCTGTGTCTTCCCTGCATTGGACTACCATCCAGTCCCAGGTATCTCCTGCTTATTACTTTCTGAGGCTCTGGCTCCCCCGTGCCCCGCGACCCCCTGACCCCCTGACCCTGAATTGGATGAAGCGGTTAGAAAATGGGTGGTTTCTGTTATGCTCTGGTCATGCTCTGCCATAGCAACAACTTGTAAAAAATGCAGATGCTAGGATTTAACTCAAAGAAGGAGCTCAGATCACTGTGTTGGCATCACTGTACAGGTGTCCGGTTTGTTTTAGAACATGTGCTAAAATCTTATTTACTAACTTCTAGACTTTTTACCCCCCATATCAGCCTGCAGGTGCACAGTGGTCTGTGGACACCCTCCTTGCTCTGTCGTAAAACAGGAAATAAAAAGCAACTGGTTTTGACTTTAATGCACTGAGACTGTGGAACTCACAGAACTCTCTTGTCAGAAAGGCAGCTTCTAACAGCTTTTAAGTGAAGACTAAGAACACTTTTCTATTTTATTAAAATAGATGATATATGTTTTGTTTAAATATATGTTATAAATGTTAAAACGACAGCTCGTATAAGCTTGTATTTTTACCTTTCGATCATTTTTATAATTGCTTTGAGTTGCTTTTAACATGATAAACAGTACAAAATATGAGGTGTTGAACTTGTCAAAAGTTTTAAAGCGCTTTATGACGTAAAGTGTGATGACAGTCCTTGGCGGTCTATGTAACAATTCTTCTTGAAGTAGGTCATCGGGCCAACAGTATACAAACATTACAGCTCAAGTGCTTTTGTATCTGAACGCTTTTAGGTAAGTTATTTAGCAGCTGCGGTATTAATAATGATTTTAATGGCAAATTCAATTGCAGGTAAAATAAAAAAGGCGGATAACTTTCTTTCTAGCTTCGTGAAGCGGTCGCGCTGTATTATACATATATACCATAATAAGAAACATAATATGTACAGTAGAATTTTTCACTTTAAGCTGGCATTATCCAGAACCGGGTCAGGGAACGGACCCGGACCGTGCAGTGTGGTCCGTCGGCCTTCTAAAGATGTTTAGGAGATCGGGGCGCCCTTGGATTTGATTAGAAACTTGCATAATTTCTTAACTTGACCCCATTATCCTAAAAAAAAAACGGCCAGGCCCAGACCAAAGCATGAAGGCTGCGAGGATCGGGGGACTCTCATTTTTGGTCACAGCGTACAGTAGTAGATCAGTAACCTCTGTTTATCGTGATAACCTTTAATTATTTTCCAGTACTTTTTTAAATGATAAAACACATTGTCTCGCCAGTTTTGCTAAAGATACGGTTTTAGTGTTTACGCATAAATTTGTAAGCCGTAGGTTTAAATCTCGTGGTCTTATTTTCTGCATTTTCATCGTAAGGGAAGGCGCTCGTTTGCGATTTACGCGCTGAACATTGTAAGCAGAGGAGCCTTAAGGCACAGCCTCGCCTTAACACCATCGTTTGCATTGTCATTGTCATCCAGAAAAGCAGTCGTAAGAAAATGAATCTGTGGCGGCTCCGAACATTAAAAAAACTATATCTAGACTGCAAATACATCCCAATCTTACTATCAACACGTTTTAAGACCCCTCTCCTTTCCACCGGTATACAAGCTAAGAGAGAAATATTGGAAATCCCATCTGAAGTAGCCCTCGTCTCACCTTCGGAGCTGTGAGCGATGGGGATCATAATTAAAAGGGGTACAGTTACTTTGAAAATGTGTATGTGATACTTAAATTTAAATAAAATAAAAAGATAAATTATATAACACAGACTGCTATCTATGTCCATGTGTTTAAGACGTATGAATCGGTTTTAAAACAGGCACACCCCTTCTCACAAATCCGACTGGAGTCTCAGTCCGTCGTCGCGATGAATTAGGAGCTCAGATGTAGGCTAAGTGATTGCAATTTACTTATTTAAAAGAACCACTTCAAATCAAAAGGGAGACATTTTGTAATGGTAGTTATCGTATTATAGTATACGATAACTGTATACGTAGTATACGTAATTGTAGATATACAGTACATAAAGGGTATGAATAGGTGTGAGCTTTTACTGTATATTTAATATTTTATCTGACCCACTTGTAGAAACCGCCTACTCAGATTTATTTAAGTGGTCTGCCACCATAAAGACAGAAAAATATAATGACACCCTGTTACATTAACTGTAAAATAAACGCCGTAACTGCGGCCATATGAAAATTTGGATAAAGATTATACAAACATCCTAAGGAGCTCTATGACATATGAACGTCGTAATAATGGTTGGTGACCTGACGTAACAGTGCTCCCTGAATTACGTGATCTGTATATACCCAAATACAGATATATCACATAGGGAGATGCAGTCAAACATTGCATTGCTATCGTCGTAGTGAACTATTTCTCCGCTGTTTAAAACTTGTTTGGTAAGTGTCATCAAATATGCTTGTCAATTTGTAGCGAAATCGATATACTGTATCATAATCCTTCAGCTATCTATAATGTAGTAAAACGGCTAATTAATATTAATAAATTCCCTTATTCACAGTGACTTTTGCTCAAACCCCTGTTGCATAATGGGTTAATTTTATATAAAAAAACATTTATATCATAGATATAATACAAGCTTTGAAATGAAATAGCACATTTCCAGGTTTCAGTTAAACATTTTTAAAAAAGCTCATGACTTTAAGCATTCTGAACATTGAGAATGTTATTTGGGAAACAAATGTTTATTATAATGTTTATGTTTAGGATCTGTCTCCTACTGAGTCAGCATGCAGCATTCAACACCATTAGGTTTAATATTAAAAAGTTGTGTATTTCCTGAATTGTTTTTTTTTATTCTTTTCTATTAGACCATACTAGACTGTGCAGGATATCATTTATTTGCCATTTTTACCTTTTCCAGATACCTGGGAAACAAAGCTCATATCTCATTTGCCAATGGAGCCCAGTCCTAAGCCTGGTGCTCTGTCCCCCTCCCCGAAGGACACAGACTCGAATCAACCCGCGCCCTTAAGGCAACAGGATCTGATTTCCACGTACTGCCCGCCTCCCAAGATACAGCTTCTGAAGGACACCTTCCAAGAGAAACTGATGCAGGAAAAGGAGAAAAAAATGATCGCCATGTACAATCGGCGGCAGGAGGCAGCTCTACAGAAGATGAGAAAATGTTTCCAATATGTCAAATACGCTGCGGAGAAGAAGACGGGGAACAGCTATCGCTTCCAAGCCCAACAGGGCCCCGAGAAGAACATTGTGGGGTATGATCGGTCTTACCCCCTGAAGCCTATGGGTAACAGGAAAGTCTCCGGCCCTGGTGAGGTTCGGGCTGTGGACCGCCCGGAAGCACAGAGTGATTCCTTGTTTGCCCCCACCCCGCCTCAGGATGGTCATGAGAGGCCCTGCGAGAGGCCGGGCAGGAGGGGCTCAAGAGTACGCAAACCTAAGGACAGGACTGTCCTCCCCATGGTGGCGACCCCTCCAGGGCAATGCCCTTCTCATGCCAATGGGAAGGAGCACTTTCAGTTGCAAGAGGAGCTACGAAAAGTGGCCGAGGCAGAGGCCGCGCTGAAGGAGGAGCATCGCCGGAGAGAGGCCAGCCTGCAGGATGAGATGCGCCGGAAGGAGGCCATGATGAAGGACGAGATTCGCCAGAAGGAGGCCATGATGCAGGCGAAGCTCTTCAGAGCTCAGGAGGAGCTGAGGATGGTTCCGAGAGAGATGGAAGACTCCAGAGAGGTGGCCGGAAGGGAAAATAGAGGACTCCTGACCCTAAGGAAGACACTCCAGGCGAGGCAGAGCGAGCTTTGCCCCAGAGGACCATGGGCCAACCTCCGCTCTAAGGCCGTGCCTCTTCTGACCTGCAGAATGGAGAAGCAAAAAGCCTTCACTCCAAGGAAAGCCCTTCCTATCAGAGGAGACAACCTTGATTATGGTTCTCCAATGGAAGATGGCGGATGCGCAGAATCGCACTTTCCCTCTTCGCTTTCCCATCAGGAGAGACGTCAAGTGAGCCCTTGCAGCCGTGGGCTAGAAGACGTCCCCTGTGGAAGGAGAAAGTATCTCAAGAACGCAAGGCTCCCTGAAAGCGACGTGTCAGCGGCACAGGCCGCGCAGGCCCACTTCAGAAATAACACCACATGTCTGGATGAACAAACTCTGTCAGTGGAAAACAGATATTTGTCCCCTACAAGTCTGATCTGCCCTACCGCTGAGCAATTTCCATATGAGAATAGCCAGAGTGGAAACCCTCAGCTGGTGCCCTGTGAACTGTGTCACAGGAAGTTTGCTGTAGAGAGGCTGGAGAAACACAGCAAGATCTGCAAGAAGCTTCAGAATTCAAAGAGGAAGGTTTTTGACTCTTTCAAGCACAGGGCCAAGGGAACAGAACTGGAGACATACATCCATAAGAAGAAGGTTAAACCGCCAATCGTGGTAAGGGCTATCCTTAAACTCTTTCCAAGCTTCCCTTTTTTTCTCCTAGAGTCAGACTCAGCTTATAAATCAATGTAGACAATAAATAAGTGTTTTATGAAGTACTCTTCTGAAAAACTGCCGCAAAGGCACATTTGCCAGACAGAATAAATGTGTCTTAGTGACTTCTGAATTCTGTTGTAAAAATCTACATATCAAGCAAATAGCACTCACAGGAAACAAAACCATAACTACGTAAATTGTACTCTCTACCCAATGACCTGAAAGGTAGCCCCAGAAAGCTAAGTTATTACTGTATTGATATTTTCTTGCCTTGTGAATGGTTTGCGACCAGACTGTGTACGCAGTGCTAGTCTGGACTTTTTCTGGAAGCTGTTTTATTGGTTTCATTTCCTGTTCCCAGCTGAGAAAGAACAACTGGAGGCAGAAGCACGAGGATTTCATTCGGAGCATCAAACAGGCCAGGGAGGTGCAGCAGGTGATCACGCAAGGAGGGAAAGTTGTGAACCTGCCCCAGCCCCCCGCGAATCCAAACCCCGACTACGTGCCCTGCCCTCACTGCGGCCGGCGCTTTGCCCCCAGGCCGGCACAGAGGCACTTCCCCAAGTGTCAGCACATCAGGAGCTGCCCTCCTCCTCCTCCTCGCAGATGAAAACTGATGTGAAGAAGAGCAAAAGAGTCATGATCTTGGCTCACGACTCACGTCCTGCTTTTTCTTTTTAGAAACACATTTAGCACAGTTCATCCGTATGATGATGAAAAAAAAATGTTACCTTATTTTAATTAAATGATTTTTTTTTTGGTGGACTGGTGTTTGCGTAGCTGTGGTTATTTCAGTTTTTCTCTTATCATTCATACACCTTGACCTCCTAAAAATAATTTTTCAACCTGGAACGTACAATTGGCAGGCAATAGAACAGGTCACATTGGTCTTGGAACCATCAAAAAGTAGTATTCACACATTCTCGGCATCAATTTTCCTTAAAAACAACTGAAAAGGCAAGGTAAAGAGTGATTGATTTTTTTAATGAAAGTTATTTGATTTAATTTATTTAATTTTCATAATATTTGAAATATGTTGGGATTAATGTGACTCAATATTATCTGCAGCTCTTACACTCCAGGCACCTGATAAAGTGGAACGCAGTGTCTTTGCCTTACATGGCGCTCAGCTCTTCCTCAATCCCAGCAGAAGCACCAGCAGAAGCAGCAGCCTCCGGGTCCTGCCTCATGCACAGCTTAAAATGCAACACCAAGTAATACAACAAACAACAGGGAAAACCATTCACGATCAGACACATCCGTTGATTGCTGGCTCTCAGTAAAGGGACATTGCATCATTACATCACAAAATAGACTACATTTCAAGGTTAAAGAATTACCATGTTCTGCGATTCAGAACGAGGCAGCAAAACTTCCTATAATCTGTTGTGGCCCTGTGACATTGTAAAGGAGCAGGTTTGTGAATACATCTCGTTTAATCCAATGGAAATATTGCTCTCAACTTTTTTACGTTTTTGCCAATAAATAATATTACATTGTTAACTCTGCATAAAGAACCTTGGAATGGAACGTTTTTTGCAGTGAAATGTTTGCTGCATAACCTATACCTTTTCTCTCCTACATCACATTGCATTAGTCATTACAGTGATTAGTGAGCAGGAAGGGCTGCATCACATCGCAATTTGTGTGGAACTTGAATGCGAATTTGTTACAACATGGCGTAACTTACAGTCCTTTCACAAAATTCATGATTTTGTGCTCAATTTTGAGTTTGTAAAGTTTTTCTATAATGTCAATGATTTTATTTTGTGACTGAAATTAAATACTTTTGTGTCTGCAAAATTGGGACTGTAGTTCCACCTTAACCTACTAGTACTGTATGTCTTTGGACTGTGGGAAGAAACTGGAGCACCTGGAAGA
The DNA here is from genome assembly GCF_040954835.1 of Lepisosteus oculatus. Taxonomy (NCBI): domain Eukaryota; kingdom Metazoa; phylum Chordata; class Actinopteri; order Semionotiformes; family Lepisosteidae; genus Lepisosteus; species Lepisosteus oculatus. The sequence goes on from NW_027168106.1 coordinate 1,215,120, forward strand.
AATCCACACAAATGAAGGGAGAACATACAATTCCATCCAGACTGCACCCCAGGAATTGAACCCAGGACCCCAGCTCTGTGAACCACAGTGCCACCTCATTGCTATAGTCACTATAATTAATGTCAAAACTCATTTGCAAATGAGCAGCCTGGGATCCAAAAGGATCAAGACAAGGATCCAAACAAAGCACTATCCCAAAGCTTGGCTTTGTACAGTATATCATACAGGGCTTGATGCAGAAGGCAGATAATCTAAGTCTATGCAATAATTGCTAAGGGAAAGTGACTTTGTGTTTTTGGAGGGAAGTCACTCAACATGGAGCTGTGTTAGTGAAATGATTGTTCTGATGTAAGGCTGATGTCCAAACACTGAAAACATGATTGTGTATGCAATCGCACTCCCGAGCTCCATTGGGTATGGTTAAAATAACTTTTTATAGTTCATCACATTCAAAGTGTGTGTACCTGATGAAAGTGTAACACGCATTTGGAGGAGTTATTCAGGATTTTCTTTCATTCAACTATTTCAAGACCGATTATTTTCAGATGTTGTAGTATACGTGAATAATGAAAGGCCTTCATATTACACAATGAAGGAATGACTTCGCAGGTGTGAAGAATAAAAGATTAATTCAGCTCACTTTGGGGAGTTTCACAATGGCCCTCCTTAAAGAAATGTGGGTTTGATTAAAGGAGTGAAGAAAAAGCACTGAATAATATTTGCTTCTGTAAACGTAATCATCTCAAAATATGGTTAAAGAAATTGAAGAAGGTTAAACATAATCCAAAACGTATAAGGTCAATTTAAGTACAACCAGAATTCTAGTGTTTATGCAATGCATCTGTGGGTTGATATGAAATACGGCCGTTCTTAAACTAAACGAGGTTATCGAGAGCATATTCCGAGTACGGCTGTGGCCAGTTGTACTGTGAACTGCGAGGACCGTATCTTATCCTGAACTGGCTGTGCGAATACCGTCCTCTGCTGGCAGAAGGAATAGATTACAACGGCACTGTATTGGCGATTAGTCCTATTGCTAGAATATTGAAACAACAAGGAGTCCGCGGAGTCAAGCAATGCTGAATGAACAAGTACCTGAAATTCAATAGGATTTTGTGTATTGATTACAAATAGGTGTGAAATTCTCATGTACAGTGGTATTCATGGATTCCTTACACAAGCAGCCGTTGTTATGATGCTTTCGTAATCTGAATATAAATCTGTTATCTACTTGAAACTGTAATTATTGAATAGATTAATGTCTTTGAAATGCTTCATTAACTGGGCAGTTTCCATGTTTGGAAATGTTTTTATTTTGATTGCTGATTGCTAGATACTGTATGTTTAATAGGCATGCTGTTAATATTTTCTACAAGAGCCAAATAAGACAGTTATGCTGTAGTAAGTTCTATATAAGTTATATAACATAAGTTATATTTTGTTCTGAGGTCAATTTGAATCTCATACTAAATAACTGGTGTCCTTTTATCTGAGAAACACTACCTGATTGATCACCTGATGCCTAGAAATTAGCATGCACAGTAGCCCAGCGTTTAGCATTGCTAGCTCACAGTGCTGAGGCCCTGGGTACACTTCTGGACCTGGGGTGCTATCTGTATGGAGCTTGTATGTTCTCCCCATGTTTGCATGAGTTTGCTTTGGGTGCTCCGGCTTCCTCCCACAGTTCAAAGAACGACTGGTAGGTTAATTGGCTTCTGGGATAATTGGTGAGTGTCTGTGTCTTCCCTGCATTGGACTACCATCCAGTCCCAGGTATCTCCTGCTTATTACTTTCTGAGGCTCTGGCTCCCCCGTGCCCCGCGACCCCCTGACCCCCTGACCCTGAATTGGATGAAGCGGTTAGAAAATGGGTGGTTTCTGTTATGCTCTGGTCATGCTCTGCCATAGCAACAACTTGTAAAAAATGCAGATGCTAGGATTTAACTCAAAGAAGGAGCTCAGATCACTGTGTTGGCATCACTGTACAGGTGTCCGGTGTGTTTTAGAACATATGTTAAAATCTTATTTACTAACTTCTAGACTTTTTACCCCCCATATCAGTCTGCAGGTGCACAGTGGTCTGTGGACACCCTCCTTGCTCTGTCGTAAAACAGGAAATAAAAAGCAACTGGTTTTGACTTTAATGCACTGAGACTGTGGAACTCACAGAACTCTCTTGTCAGAAAGGCAGCTTCTAACAGCTTTTAAGTGAAGACTAAGAACACTTTTCTATTTTATTAAAATAGATTATATATGTTTTGTTTAAATATATGTTATAAATGTTAAAACGACAGCTCGTATAAGCTTGTATTTTTACCTTTCGATCATTTTTATAATTGCTTTGAGTTGCTTTTACCATGATAAACAGTACAAAATATGAGGTGTTGAACTTGTCTAAAGTTTTAAAGCGCTTTATGACGTAAAGTGTGATGACAGTCCTTGGCGGTCTATGTAACAATTCTTCTTGAAGTAGGTCATCGGGCCAACAGTATACAAACATTACAGCTCAAGTGCTTTTGTATCTGAACGCTTTTAGGTAAGTTATTTAGCAGCTGCGGTATTAATAATGATTTTAATGGCAAATTCAATTGCAGGTAAAATAAAAATGGCGGATAACTTTCTTTCTAGCTTCGTGAAGCGGTCGCGCTATATTATACATATATACCATAATAAGAAACATAATATGTACAGTAGAATTTTTCACTTTAAGCTGGCATTATCCAGAACCGGGTCAGGGAACGGACCCGGACCGTGCAGTGTGGTCCGTCGGCCTTCTAAAGATGTTTAGGAGATCGAGGCGCCCTTGGATTTGATTAGAAACTTGCATAATTTCTTAACTTGACCCCATTATCTTAAAAAAAACGGCCAGGCCAAGACCAAAGCATGAAGGCTGCGAGGATCGGGGGACTCTCATTTTTGGTCACAGCGTACAGTAGTAGATCAGTAACCTCTGTTTATCGTGATAACCTTTAATTATTTTCCAGTACTTTTTTAAATGATAAAACACATTGTCTCGCCAGTTTTGCTAAAGATACGGTTTTAGTGTTTACGCATAAATTTGTAAGCCGTAGGTTTAAATCTCGTGGTCTTATTTTCTGCATTTTCATCGTAAGGGAAGGCGCTCGTTTGCGATTTACGCGCTGAATATTGTAAGCAGAGGAGCCTTAAGGCACAGTCTCGCCTTAACACCATCGTTTGCATTGTCATTGTCATCCAGAAAAGCAGTCGTAAGAAAATGAATCTGTGGCGGCTCCGAACATTAAAAAAACTATATCTAGACTGCAAATACATCCCAATCTTACTATCAACACGTTTTAAGACCCCTCTCCTTTCCACCGGTATACAAGCTAAGAGAGAAATATTGGAAATCCCATCTGAAGTAGCCCTCGTCTCACCTTCGGAGCTGTGAGCGATGGGGATCATAATTAAAAGGGGTACAGTTACTTTGAAAATGTGTATGTGATAAATTTAAATAAAATAAAAAGATAAATTATATAACACAGACTGCTATCTATGTCCATGTGTTTAAGACGTATGAATCGGTTTTAAAAACGGCACACCCCTTTACTTCTCACAAATCCAACTGGAGTCTCAGTCCGTCGTCGCGATGAATTAGGAGCTCAGATGTAGGCTAAGTGATTGCAATTTACTTATTTAAAAGAACCACTTCAAATCAAAAGGGAGACATTTTGTAATGGTAGTTATCGTATTATAGTATACGATAACTGTATACGTAGTATACGTAATTGTAGATATACAGTACATAAAGGGTATGAATAGGTGTGAGCTTTTACTGTATATTTAATATTTTATCTGACTCACTTGTAGAAACCGCCTACTCAGATTTATTTAAGTGGTCTGCCACCATAAAGACAGAAAAATATAATGACACCCTGTTACATTAACTGTAAAATAAACGCCGTAACTGCGGCCATATGAAAATTTGGATAAAGATTATACAAACATCCTAAGGAGCTCTATGACATATGAGCGTCGTAATAATGGTTGGTGACCTGACGTAACAGTGCTCCCTGAATTACGTGATCTGTATATACCCAAATACAGATATATCACATAGGGAGATGCAGTCAAACATTGCATTGCTATCGTCGTGGTGAACTATTTCTCCGCTGTTTAAAACTTGTTTGGTAAGTGTCATCAAATATGCTTGTCAATTTGTAGCGAAATCGATATACTGTATCATAATCCTTCAGCTATCTATAATGTAGTGAAACGGCTAATTAATATTGATAAATTCCCTTATTCACAGTGACTTTTGCTCAAACCCCTGTTGCATAATGGGTTAATTTTATATAAAAAAACATTTATATCATAGATATAATACAAGCTTTGAAATGAAATAGCACATTTCCAGGTTTCAGTTAAACATTTTTAAAAAAGCTCATGACTTTAAGCATTCTGAACATTGAGAATGTTATTTGGGAAACAAATGTTTATTATAATGTTTGTGTTTAGGATCTGTCTCCTACTGAGTCAGCATGCAGCATTCAACACCATTAGGTTTAATATTCAAAAGTTGTGTATTTCCTGAATTGTTTTTTTTTATTCTTTTCTATTAGACCATACTAGACTGTGCAGGATATCATTTATTTGCCATTTTTGCCTTTTCCAGATACCTGGGAAACAAAGCTCATATCTCATTTGCCAATGGAGCCCAGTCCTAAGCCTGGTGCTCTGTCCCCCTCCCCGAAGGACACAGACTCGAATCGACCCGCGCCCTTAAGGCAACAGGATCTGATTTCCACGTACTGCCCGCCTCCCAAGATACAGCTTCTGAAGGACACCTTCCAAGAGAAACTGATGCAGGAAAAGGAGAAAAAAATGATCGCCATGTACAATCGGCGGCAGGAGGCAGCTCTACAGAAGATGAGAAAATGTTTCCAATATGTCAAATACGCTGCGGAGAAGAAGATGGGGAACAGCTATCGCTTCCAAGCCCAACAGGGCCCCGAGAAGAACATTGTGGGGTATGATCGGTCTTACCCCCTGAAGCCTATGGGTAACAGGAAAGTCTCCGGCCCTGGTGAGGTTCGGGCTGTGGACCGCCCGGACGCACAGAGTGATTCCTTGTTTGCCCCCACCCCGCCTCAGGATGGTCATGAGAGGCCCTGCGAGAGGCCGGGCAGGAGGGGCTCAAGAGTACGCAAACCTAAGGACAGGACTGTCCTCCCCATGGTGGCGACCCCTCCAGGGCAATGCCCTTCTCATGCCAATGGGAAGGAGCACTTTCAGTTGCAAGAGGAGCTACGAAAAGTGGCCGAGGCAGAGGCCGCGCTGAAGGAGGAGCATCGCCGGAGGGAGGCCAGCCTGCAGGATGAGATGCGCCGGAAGGAGGCCATGATGAAGGACGAGATTCGCCAGAAGGAGGCCATGATGCAGGCGAAGCTCTTCAGAGCTCAGGAGGAGCTGAGGATGGTTCCGAGAGAGATGGAAGACTCCAGAGAGGTGGCCGGAAGGGAAAATAGAGGCGAGGCAGAGCGAGCTTTGCCCCAGAGGACCATGGGCCAACCACCGCTCTAAGGCCGTGCCTCTTCTGACCTGCAGAATGGAGAAGCAAAAAGCCTTCACTCCAAGGAAAGCCCTTCCTATCAGAGGAGACAACCTTGATTATGGTTCTCCAATGGAAGATGGCGGATGCGCAGAATCGCACTTTCCCTCTGCGCTTTCCCATCAGGAGAGACGTCAAGTGAGCCCTTGCAGCCGTGGGCTAGAAGACGTCCCCTGTGGAAGGAGAAAGTATCTCAAGAAAGCAAGGCTCCCTGAAAGCGACGTGTCAGCGGCACAGACCGCGCAGGGCCACTTCAGAAATAACACCACATGTCTGGATGAACAAACTCTGTCAGTGGAAAACAGATATTTGTCCCCTACAAGTCTGATGTGCCCTACCGCTGAGCAATTTCCATATGAGAATAGCCAGAGTGGAAACCCTCAGCTGGTGCCCTGTGAACTGTGTCACGGGAAGTTTGCTGTAGAGAGGCTGGAGAAACACAGCAAGATCTGCAAGAAGCTTCAGAATTCAAAGAGGAAGGTTTTTGACTCTTTCAAGCACAGGGCCAAGGGAACAGAACTGGAGACATACATCCATAAGAAGAAGGTTAAACCGCCAATCGTGGTAAGGGCTATCCTTAAACTCTTTCCAAGCTTCCCTTTTTTTCTCCTAGAGTCAGACTCAGCTTATAAATCAATGTAAACAATAAATAAGTGTTTTATGAAGTACTCTTCTGAAAAACTGCCGCAAAGGCACATTTGCCAGACAGAATAAATGTGTCTTAGTGACTTCTGAATTCTGTTGTAAAAATCTACATATCAAGCAAATAGCACTCACAGGAAACAAAACCATAACTACGTAAATTGTACTCTCTACCCAATGACCTGAAAGGTGGCCCCAGAAAGCTACGTTATTACTGTATTGATATTTTCTTGCCTTGTGAATGGTTTGCGACCAGACTGTGTACGCAGTGCTAGTCTGGACTTTTTCTGGAAGCTGTTTTATTGGTTTCATTTCCTGTTCCCAGCTGAGAAAGAACAACTGGAGGCAGAAGCACGAGGATTTCATTCGGAGCATCAAACAGGCCAGGGAGGTGCAGCAGGTGATCACGCAAGGAGGGAAAGTTGTGAACCTGCCCCAGCCCCCCGCGAATCCAAACCCCGACTACGTGCCCTGCCCTCACTGCGGCCGGCGCTTTGCCCCCAGGCCGGCACAGAGGCACTTCCCCAAGTGTCAGCACATCAGGAGCCGCCCTCCTCCTCCTCCTCGCAGATGAAAACTGATGTGAAGAAGAGCAAAAGAGTCATGATCTTGGCTCACGACTCACGTCCTGCTTTTTCTTTTTAGAAACACATTTAGCACAGTTCATCCGTATGATGATGAAAAAAAAATGTTACCTTATTTTAATTAAATGATTTTTTTTTGGTGGACTGGTGTTTGCGTAGCTGTGGTTATTTCAGTTTTTCTCTTATCATTCATACACCTTGACCTCCTAAAAATAATTTTTCAACCTGGAACGTACAATTAGCAGGCAATAGAACAGGTCACATTGGTCTTGGAACCATCAAAAAGCAGTATTCACACATTCTCGGCATCAATTTTCCTTATAAACAACTGAAAAAGCAAGGTAAAGAGTGATTGATTTTTTTAATGAAAGTTATTTGATTTAATTTATTTAATTTTCATAATATTTGAAATATGTTGGGATTAATGTGACTCAATATTATCTGCAGCTCTTACACTCCAGGCACCTGATAAAGTGGAACGCAGTGTCTTTGCCTTACATGGCGCTCAGCTCTTCCTCAATCCCAGCAGAAGCACCAGCAGAAGCAGCAGCCTCCGGGTCCTGCCTCATGCACAGCTTAAAATGCAACACCAAGTAATACAACAAACAACAGGGAAAACCATTCACGATCAGACACATCCGTTGATTGCTGGCTCTCAGTAAAGGGACATTGCATCATTACATCACAAAATAGACTACATTTCAAGGTTAAAGAATTACCATGTTCTGCGATTCAGAACGAGGCAGCAAAACTTCCTATAATCTGTTGTGGCCCTGTGACATTGTAAAGGAGCAGGCTTGTGAATACATCTCGTTTAATCCAATGGAAATATTGCTCTCAACTTTTTTACGTTTTTGCCAATAAATAATACTACATTGTTAACTCTGCATAAAGAACCTTGGAATGGAACGTTTTTTGCAGTGAAATGTTTGCTGCATAACCTATACCCTTTCTCTCCTACATCACATTGCATTAGTCATTAAAGTGATTAGTGAGCAGGAAGGGCTGCATCACATCGCAATTTGTGTGGAACTTGAATGCGAATTTGTTACAACATGGCGTAACTTACAGTCCTTTCACAAAATTCATGATTTTGTGCTCAATTTTGAGTTTGTAAAGTTTTTCTATAATGTCAATGATTTTATTTTGTGACTGAAATTGAATAATTTTGTGTCTGCAAAATTGGGACTGTAGTTCCACCTTAACCTACTAGTACTGTATGTCTTTGGACTGTGGGAAGAAACTGGAGCACCTGGAAGAAATCCACACAAATGAAGGGAGAACATACAATTCCATCCAGACTGCACCCCAGGAATTGAACCCAGGACCCCAGCTCTGTGAACCACAGTGCCAGCTCATTGCTATAGTCACTATAATTAATGTCAAAACTCATTTGCAAATGAGCAGCCTGGGATCCAAAAGGATCAAGACAAGGATCCAAACAAAGCACTATCCCAAAGCTTGGCTTTGTACCGTATATAATACAGGGCTTGATGCAGAAGGCAGAAAATCAAAGTCCATGCAATAATTGCTAAGGGAAAGTGACTTTGTGTTCTTGGAGGGAAGTCACTCAACATGGAGCTGTGTTAGTGAAATGATTGTTCTGATGTACGGCTGATGTCCAAACACTGAAAACATGATTGTGTATGCAATCGCACTCCTGAGCTCCATTGGGTATGGTTAAAATAACTTTTTATAGTTCATCACATTCAAAGTGTGTGTACTTGATGAAAGTGTAACACGCATTTGGAGGAGTTATTCAGGATTTTCTTTCATTCAACTATTTCAAGACCCATTATTTTCAGATGTTGCAGTATACGTGAATAATGAAAGGCCTTCATATTACACAATGTAGGAATGACTTCGCAGGTGTGAAGAATAAAAGATTAATTCAGCTCACTTTGGGGAGTTTCACAATGGCCCTCCTTATAGAAATGTGGGTTTGATTAAAGGAGTGAAGAAAAAGCACTGAATAATATTTGCTTCTGTAAACGTAATCATCTCAAAATATGGTTGAAGAAATTGAAGAAGGTTAAACATAATCCAAAACGTATAAGGTCAATTTAAGTACAACCAGAATTCTAGTGTTTATGCAATGCATCTGTGGGTTGATATGAAATATGGCCGTACTTAAACTAAACGAGGTTATCGAGAGCATATTCCGAATACGGCTTTGGCCAGTTGTACTGTGAACTGCGAGGAGCGTATCTTATCCTGAACTGGCTGTGCGAATACCGTCCTCTGCTGGCAGAAGGAATAGATTACAACGGCACTGTATTGGCGATTAGTCCTATTGCTAGAATATTGAAACAACAAGGAGTCCGCGGAGTCAAGCAATGCTGAATAAACAAGTACCTGAAATTCAATAGGATTTTGTGTATTGATTACAAATAGGTGTGGAATTCTCATGTACAGTGGTATTCATGGATTCCTTACACAAGCAGCAGTTGTTATGATGCTTTCGTAATCTGAATATAAATCTGTTATCTACTTAAAACTGTAATTATTGAATAGATTAATGTCTTTGAAATGCTTCATTAACTGGGCAGTTTCCATGTTTGGAAATGTTTTTATTTTGATTGCTGATTGCTAGATACTGTATGTTTAATAGGCATGCTGTTAATATTTTCTACAAGAGCCAAATAAGACAGTTATGCTGTAGTAAGGTCTATATAAGTTATATAACATAAGTTATATTTTGTTCTGAGGTCAATTTGAATCTCATACTAAATAACTGGTGTCCTTTTATCTGAGAAACACTACCTGATTGATCACCTGATGCCTAGAAATTAGCATGCACGGTAGCCCAGCGTTTAGCATTGCTAGCTCACAGTGCTGAGGCCCTGGGTACACTTCTGGACCTGGGGTGCTATCTGTATGGAGCTTGTATGTTCTCCCCATGTTTGCATGAGTTTGCTTTGGGTGCTCCGGCTTCCTCCCACAGTTCAAAGAACTACTGGTAGGTTAATTGGCTTCTGGGATAATTGGTGAGTGTCTGTGTCTTCCCTGCATTGGACTACCATCCAGTCCCAGGTATCTCCTGCTTATTACTTTCTGAGGCTCTGGCTCCCCCGTGCCCCGCGACCCCCTGACCCCCTGACCCTGAATTGGATGAAGCGGTTAGAAAATGGGTGGTTTCTGTTATGCTCTGGTCATGCTCTGCCATAGCAACAACTTGTAAAAAATGCAGATGCTAGGATTTAACTCAAAGAAGGAGCTCAGAGCACTGTGTTGGCATCACTGTACAGGTGTCCGGTGTGTTTTAGAACATGTGCTAAAATCTTATTTACTAACTTCTAGACTTTTTACCCCCCATATCAGCCTGCAGGTGCACAGTGGTCTGTGGACACCCTCCTTGCTCTGTCGTAAAAGAGGAAATAAAAAGCAACTGGTTTTGACTTTAATGCACTGAGACTGTGGAACTCACAGAACTCTGTCAGAAAGGCAGCTTCTAACAGCTTTTAAGTGAAGACTAAGAACACTTTTCTATTTTATTAAAATAGATGATATATGTTTTGTTTAAATATATGTTATAAATGTTAAAACGACAGCTCGTATAAGCTTGTATTTTTACCTTTCGATCATTTTTATAATTGCTTTGAGTTGCTTTTACCATGATAAACAGTACAAAATATGAGGTGTTGAACTTGTCTAAAGTTTTAAAGCGCTTTATGACGTAAAGTGTGATGACAGTCCTTGGCGGTCTATGTAACAATTCTTCTTGAAGTAGGTCATCGGGCCAACAGTATACAAACATTACAGCTCAAGTGCTTTTGTATCTGAACGCTTTTAGGTAAGTTATTTAGCAGCTGCGGTATTAATAATGATTTTAATGGCAAATTCAATTGCAGGTAAAATAAAAAAGGCGGATAACTTTCTTTCTAGCTTCGTGAAGCGGTCGCGCTGTATTATACATATATACCATAATAAGAAACATAATATGTACAGTAGAATTTTTCACTTTAAGCTGGCATTATCCAGAACCGGGTCAGGGAACGGACCCGGACCGTGCAGTGTGGTCCGTCGGCCTTCTAAAGATGTTTAGGAGATCGGGGCGCCCTTGGATTTGATTAGAAACTTGCATAATTTCTTAACTTGACCCCATTATCCTAAAAAAAAAACGGCCAGGCCAAGACCAAAGCATGAAGGCTGCGAGGATCGGGGGACTCTCATTTTTGGTCACAGCGTACAGTAGTAGATCAGTAACCTCTGTTTATCGTGATAACCTTTAATTATTTTCCAGTACTTTTTAAAATGATAAAACACATTGTCTCGCCAGTTTTGCTAAAGATACGGTTTTAGTGTTTACGCATAAATTTGTAAGCCGTAGGTTTAAATCTCGTGGTCTTATTTTCTGCATTTTCATCGTAAGGGAAGGCGCTCGTTTGCGATTTACGCGCTGAATATTGTAAGCAGAGGAGCCTTAAGGCACAGCCTCGCCTTAACACCATCCTTTGCATTGTCATTGTCATCCAGAAAAGCAGTCGTAAGAAAATGAATCTGTGGCGGCTCCGAACATTAAAAAAACTATATCTAGACTGCAAATACATCCCAATCTTACTATCAACACGTTTTAAGACCCCTCTCCTTTCCACCGGTATACAAGCTAAGAGAGAAATATTGGAAATCCCATCTGAAGTAGCCCTCGTCTCACCTTCGGAGCTGTGAGCGATGGGGATCATAATTAAAAGGGGTACAGTTACTTTGAAAATGTGTATGTGATACTTAAATTTAAATAAAATAAAAAGATAAATTATATAACACAGACTGCTATCTATGTCCATGTGTTTAAGACGTATGAATCGGTTTTAAAACAGGCACACCCCTTCTCACAAATCCGACTGGAGTCTCAGTCCGTCGTCGCGATGAATTAGGAGCTCAGATGTAGGCTAAGTGATTGCAATTTACTTATTTAAAAGAACCACTTCAAATCAAAAGGGAGACATTTTGTAATGGTAGTTATCGTATTATAGTATACGATAACTGTATACGTAGTATACGTAATTGTAGATATACAGTACATAAAGGGTATGAATAGGTGTGAGCTTTTACTGTATATTTAATATTTTATCTGACCCACTTGTAGAAACCGCCTACTCAGATTTATTTAAGTGGTCTGCCACCATAAAGACAGAAAAATATAATGACACCCTGTTACATTAACTGTAAAATAAACGCCGTAACTGCGGCCATATGAAAATTTGGATAAAGATTATACAAACATCCTAAGGAGCTCTATGACAAATGAGCGTCGTAATAATGGTTGGTGACCTGACGTAACAGTGCTCCCTGAATTACGTGATCTGTATATACCCAAATACAGATATATCACATAGGGAGATGCAGTCAAACATTGCATTGCTATCGTCGTGGTGAACTATTTCTCCGCTGTTTAAAACTTGTTTGGTAAGTGTCATCAAATATGCTTGTCAATTTGTAGCGAAATCGATATACTGTATCATAATCCTTCAGCTATCTATAATGTAGTGAAACGGCTAATTAATATTGATAAATTCCCTTATTCACAGTGACTTTTGCTCAAACCCCTGTTGCATAATGGGTTAATTTTATATAAAAAAACATTTATATCATAGATATAATACAAGCTTTGAAATGAAATAGCACATTTCCAGGTTTCAGTTAAACATTTTTAAAAAAGCTCATGACTTTAAGCATTCTGAACATTGAGAATGTTATTTGGGAAACAAATGTTTATTATAATGTTTATGTTTAGGATCTATCTCCTACTGAGTCAGCATGCAGCATTCAACACCATTAGGTTTAATATTCAAAAGTTGTGTATTTCCTGAATTGTTTTTTTTTATTCTTTTCTATTAGACCATACTAGACTGTGCAGGATATCATTTATTTGCCATTTTTGCCTTTTCCAGATACCTGGGAAACAAAGCTCATATCTCATTTGCCAATGGAGCCCAGTCCTAAGCCTGGTGCTCTGTCCCCCTCCCCGAAGGACACAGACTCGAATCGACCCGCGCCCTTAAGGCAACAGGATCTGATTTCCACGTACTGCCCGCCTCCCAAGATACAGCTTCTGAAGGACACCTTCCAAGAGAAACTGATGCAGGAAAAGGAGAAAAAAATGATCGCCATGTACAATCGGCGGCAGGAGGCAGCTCTACAGAAGATGAGAAAATGTTTCCAATATGTCAAATACGCTGCGGAGAAGAAGATGGGGAACAGCTATCGCTTCCAAGCCCAACAGGGCCCCGAGAAGAACATTGTGGGGTATGATCGGTCTTACCCCCTGAAGCCTATGGGTAACAGGAAAGTCTCCGGCCCTGGTGAGGTTCGGGCTGTGGACCGCCCGGACGCACAGAGTGATTCCTTGTTTGCCCGCACCCCGCCTCAGGATGGTCATGAGAGGCCCTGCGAGAGGCCGGGCAGGAGGGGCTCAAGAGTACGCAAACCTAAGGACAGGACTGTCCTCCCCATGGTGGCGACCCCTCCAGGGCAATGCCCTTCTCATGCCAATGGGAAGGAGCACTTTCAGTTGCAAGAGGAGCTACGAAAAGTGGCCGAGGCAGAGGCCGCGCTGAAGGAGGAGCATCGCCGGAGGGAGGCCAGCCTGCAGGATGAGATGCGCCGGAAGGAGGCCATGATGAAGGACGAGATTCGCCAGAAGGAGGCCATGATGCAGGCGAAGCTCTTCAGAGCTCAGGAGGAGCTGAGGATGGTTCCGAGAGAGATGGAAGACTCCAGAGAGGTGGCCGGAAGGGAAAATAGAGGCGAGGCAGAGCGAGCTTTGCCCCAGAGGACCATGGGCCAACCACCGCTCTAAGGCCGTGCCTCTTCTGACCTGCAGAATGGAGAAGCAAAAAGCCTTCACTCCAAGGAAAGCCCTTCCTATCAGAGGAGACAACCTTGATTATGGTTCTCCAATGGAAGATGGCGGATGCGCAGAATCGCACTTTCCCTCTGCGCTTTCCCATCAGGAGAGACGTCAAGTGAGCCCTTGCAGCCGTGGGCTAGAAGACGTCCCCTGTGGAAGGAGAAAGTATCTCAAGAAAGCAAGGCTCCCTGAAAGCGACGTGTCAGCGGCACAGGCCGCGCAGGGCCACTTCAGAAATAACACCACATGTCTGGATGAACAAACTCTGTCAGTGGAAAACAGATATTTGTCCCCTACAAGTCTGATGTGCCCTACCGTTGAGCAATTTCCATATGAGAATAGCCAGAGTGGAAACCCTCAGCTGGTGCCCTGTGAACTGTGTCACGGGAAGTTTGCTGTAGAGAGGCTGGAGAAACACAGCAAGATCTGCAAGAAGCTTCAGAATTCAAAGAGGAAGGTTTTTGACTCTTTCAAGCACAGGGCCAAGGGAACAGAACTGGAGACATACATCCATAAGAAGAAGGTTAAACCGCCAATCGTGGTAAGGGCTATCCTTAAACTCTTTCCAAGCTTCCCTTTTTTTCTCCTAGAGTCAGACTCAGCTTATAAATCAATGTAGACAATAAATAAGTGTTTTATGAAGTACTCTTCTGAAAAACTGCCGCAAAGGCACATTTGCCAGACAGAATAAATGTGTCTTAGTGACTTCTGAATTCTGTTGTAAAAATCTACATATCAAGCAAATAGCACTCACAGGAAACAAAACCATAACTACGTAAATTGTACTCTCTACCCAATGACCTGAAAGGTGGCCCCAGAAAGCTACGTTATTACTGTATTGATATTTTCTTGCCTTGTGAATGGTTTGCGACCAGACTGTGTACGCAGTGCTAGTCTGGACTTTTTCTGGAAGCTGTTTTATTGGTTTAATTTCCTGTTCCCAGCTGAGAAAGAACAACTGGAGGCAGAAGCACGAGGATTTCATTCGGAGCATCAAACAGGCCAGGGAGGTGCAGCAGGTGATCACGCAAGGAGGGAAAGTTGTGAACCTGCCCCAGCCCCCCGCGAATCCAAACCCCGACTACGTGCCCTGCCCTCACTGCGGCCGGCGCTTTGCCCCCAGGCCGGCACAGAGGCACATCCCCAAGTGTCAGCACATCAGGAGCCGCCCTCCTCCTCCTCCTCGCAGATGAAAATTGATGTGAAGAAGAGCAAAAGAGTCATGATCTTGGCTCACGACTCACGTCCTGCTTTTTCTTTTTAGAAACACATTTAGCACAGTTCATCCGTATGATGATGAAAAAAAATGTTACCTTATTTTAATTAAATGATTTTTTTTTGGTGGACTGGTGTTTGCATAACTGTGGTTATTTCAGTTTTTCTCTTATCATTCATACACCTTGACCTCCTAAAAATAATTTTTCAACCTGGAACGTACAATTAGCAGGCAATAGAACAGGTCACATTGGTCTTGGAACCATCAAAAAGCAGTATTCACACATTCTCGGCATCAATTTTCCTTAAAAACAACTGAAAAAGCAAGGTAAAGAGTGATTGATTTTTTTAATGAAAGTTATTTGATTTAATTTATTTAATTTTCATAATATTTGAAATATGTTGGGATTAATGTGACTCAATATTATCTGCAGCTCTTACACTCCAGGCACCTGATAAAGTGGAACGCAGTGTCTTTGCCTTACATGGCGCTCAGCTCTTCCTCAATCCCAGCAGAAGCACCAGCAGAAGCAGCAGCCTCCGGGTCCTGCCTCATGCACAGCTTAAAATGCAACACCAAGTAATACAACAAACAACAGGGAAAACCATTCACGATCAGACACATCCGTTGATTGCTGGCTCTCAGTAAAGGGACATTGCATCATTACATCACAAAATAGACTACATTTCAAGGTTAAAGAATTACCATGTTCTGCGATTCAGAACGAGGCAGCAAAACTTCCTATAATCTGTTGTGGCCCTATGACATTGTAAAGGAGCAGGCTTGTGAATACATCTCGTTTAATCCAATGGAAATATAACTCTCAACTTTTTTACGTTTTTGCCAATAAATAATACTACATTGTTAACTCTGCATAAAGAACCTTGGAATGGAACGTTTTTTGCAGTGAAATGTTTGCTGCATAACCTATACCCTTTCTCTCCTACATCACATTGCATTAGTCATTACAGTGATTAGTGAGCAGGAAGGGCTGCATCACATCGCAATTTGTGTGGAACTTGAATGCGAATTTGTTACAACATGGCGTAACTTACAGTCCTTTCACAACATTCATGATTTTGTGCTCAATTTTGAGTTTGTAAAGTTTTTCTATAATGTCAATGATTTTATTTTGTGACTGAAATTGAATAATTTTGTGTCTGCAAAATTGGGACTGTAGTTCCACCTTAACCTACTAGTACTGTATGTCTTTGGACTGTGGGAAGAAACTGGAGCACCTGGAAGAAATCCACACAAATGAAGGGAGAACATACAATTCCATCCAGACTGCACCCCAGGAATTGAACCCAGGACCCCAGCTCTGTGAACCACAGTGCCAGCTCATTGCTATAGTCACTATAATTAATGTCAAAACTCATTTGCAAATGAGCAGCCTGGGATCCAAAAGGATCAAGACAAGGATCCAAACAAAGCACTATCCCAAAGCTTGGCTTTGTACCGTATATAATACAGGGCTTGATGCAGAAGGCAGATAATCAAAGTCCATGCAATAATTGCTAAGGGAAAGTGACTTTGTGTTCTTGGAGGGAAGTCACTCAACACGGAGCTGTGTTAGTGAAATGATTGTTCTGATGTACGGCTGATGTCCAAACACTGAAAACATGATTGTGTATGCAATCGCACTCCTGAGCTCCATTGGGTATGGTTAAAATAACTTTTTATAGTTCATCACATTCAAAGTGTGTGTACTTGATGAAAGTGTAACACGCATTTGGAGGAGTTATTCAGGATTTTCTTTCATTCAACTATTTCAAGACCGATTATTTTCAGATGTTGTAGTATACGTGAATAATGAAAGGCCTTCATATTACACAATGAAGGAATGACTTCGCAGGTGTGAAGAATAAAAGATTAATTCAGCTCACTTTGGGGAGTTTCACAATGGCCCTCCTTATAGAAATGTGGGTTTGATTAAAGGAGTGAAGAAAAAGCACTGAATAATATTTGCTTCTGTAAACGTAATCATCTCAAAATATGGTTGAAGAAATTGAAGAAGGTTAAACATAATCCAAAACGTATAAGGTCAATTTAAGTACAACCAGAATTCTAGTGTTTATGCAATGCATCTGTGGGTTGATATGAAATATGGCCGTACTTAAACTAAACGAGGTTATCGAGAGCATATTCCGAATACGGCTTTGGCCAGTTGTACTGTGAACTGCGAGGAGCGTATCTTATCCTGAACTGGCTGTGCGAATACCGTCCTCTGCTGGCAGAAGGAATAGATTACAACGGCACTGTATTGGCGATTAGTCCTATTGCTAGAATATTGAAACAACAAGGAGTCCGCGGAGTCAAGCAATGCTGAATAAACAAGTACCTGAAATTCAATAGGATTTTGTGTATTGATTACAAATAGGTGTGGAATTCTCATGTACAGTGGTATTTATGGATTCCTTACACAAGCAGCAGTTGTTATGATGCTTTCGTAATCTGAATATAAATCTGTTATGTACTTAAAACTGTAATTATTGAATAGATTAATGTCTTTGAAATGCTTCATTAACTGGGCAGTTTCCATGTTTGGAAATGTTTTTATTTTGATTGCTGATTGCTAGATACTGTATGTTTAATAGGCATGCTGTTAATATTTTCTACAAGAGCCAAATAAGACAGTTATGCTGTAGTAAGTTCTATATAAGTTATATAACATAAGTTATATTTTGTTCTGAGGTCAATTTGAATCTCATACTAAATTACTGGTGTCCTTTTATCTGAGAAACACTACCTGATTGATCACCTGATGCCTAGAAATTTGCATGCACAGTAGCCCAGCGTTTAGCATTGCTAGCTCACAGTGCTGAGGCCCTGGGTACACTTCTGGACCTGGGGTGCTATCTGTATGGAGCTTGTATGTTCTCCCCATGTTTGCATGAGTTTGCTTTGGGTGCTCCGGCTTCCTCCCACAGTTCAAAGAACTACTGGTAGGTTAATTGGCTTCTGGGATAATTGGTGAGTGTCTGTGTCTTCCCTGCATTGGACTACCATCCAGTCCCAGGTATCTCCTGCTTATTACTTTCTGAGGCTCTGGCTCCCCCGTGCCCCGCGACCCCCTGACCCCCTGACCCTGAATTGGATGAAGCGGTTAGAAAATGGGTGGTTTCTGTTATGCTCTGGTCATGCTCTGCCATAGCAACAACTTGTAAAAAATGCAGATGCTAGGATTTAACTCAAAGAAGGAGCTCAGATCACTGTGTTGGCATCACTGTACAGGTGTCCGGTGTGTTTTAGAACATATGTTAAAATCTTATTTACTAACTTCTAGACTTTTTACCCCCCATATCAGTCTGCAGGTGCACAGTGGTCTGTGGACACCCTCCTTGCTCTGTCGTAAAACAGGAAATAAAAAGCAACTGGTTTTGACTTTAATGCACTGAGACTGTGGAACTCACAGAACTCTCTTGTCAGAAAGGCAGCTTCTAACAGCTTTTAAGTGAAGACTAAGAACACTTTTCTATTTTATTAAAATAGATTATATATGTTTTGTTTAAATATATGTTATAAATGTTAAAACGACAGCTCGTATAAGCTTGTATTTTTACCTTTCGATCATTTTTATAATTGCTTTGAGTTGCTTTTACCATGATAAACAGTACAAAATATGAGGTGTTGAACTTGTCTAAAGTTTTAAAGCGCTTTATGACGTAAAGTGTGATGACAGTCCTTGGCGGTCTATGTAACAATTCTTCTTGAAGTAGGTCATCGGGCCAACAGTATACAAACATTACAGCTCAAGTGCTTTTGTATCTGAACGCTTTTAGGTAAGTTATTTAGCAGCTGCGGTATTAATAATGATTTTAATGGCAAATTCAATTGCAGGTAAAATAAAAATGGCGGATAACTTTCTTTCTAGCTTCGTGAAGCGGTCGCGCTATATTATACATATATACCATAATAAGAAACATAATATGTACAGTAGAATTTTTCACTTTAAGCTGGCATTATCCAGAACCGGGTCAGGGAACGGACCCGGACCGTGCAGTGTGGTCCGTCGGCCTTCTAAAGATGTTTAGGAGATCGAGGCGCCCTTGGATTTGATTAGAAACTTGCATAATTTCTTAACTTGACCCCATTATCTTAAAAAAAACGGCCAGGCCAAGACCAAAGCATGAAGGCTGCGAGGATCGGGGGACTCTCATTTTTGGTCACAGCGTACAGTAGTAGATCAGTAACCTCTGTTTATCGTGATAACCTTTAATTATTTTCCAGTACTTTTTTAAATGATAAAACACATTGTCTCGCCAGTTTTGCTAAAGATACGGTTTTAGTGTTTACGCATAAATTTGTAAGCCGTAGGTTTAAATCTCGTGGTCTTATTTTCTGCATTTTCATCGTAAGGGAAGGCGCTCGTTTGCGATTTACGCGCTGAATATTGTAAGCAGAGGAGCCTTAAGGCACAGCCTCGCCTTAACACCATCGTTTGCATTGTCATTGTCATCCAGAAAAGCAGTCGTAAGAAAATGAATCTGTGGCGGCTCCGAACATTAAAAAAACTATATCTAGACTGCAAATACATCCCAATCTTACTATCAACACGTTTTAAGACCCCTCTCCTTTCCACCGGTATACAAGCTAAGAGAGAAATATTGGAAATCCCATCTGAAGTAGCCCTCGTCTCACCTTCGGAGCTGTGAGCGATGGGGATCATAATTAAAAGGGGTACAGTTACTTTGAAAATGTGTATGTGATAAATTTAAATAAAATAAAAAGATAAATTATATAACACAGACTGCTATCTATGTCCATGTGTTTAAGACGTATGAATCGGTTTTAAAACAGGCACACCCCTTTACTTCTCACAAATCCAACTGGAGTCTCAGTCCGTCGTCGCGATGAATTAGGAGCTCAGATGTAGGCTAAGTGATTGCAATTTACTTATTTAAAAGAACCACTTCAAATCAAAAGGGAGACATTTTGTAATGGTAGTTATCGTATTATAGTATACGATAACTGTATACGTAGTATACGTAATTGTAGATATACAGTACATAAAGGGTATGAATAGGTGTGAGCTTTTACTGTATATTTAATATTTTATCTGACTCACTTGTAGAAACCGCCTACTCAGATTTATTTAAGTGGTCTGCCACCATAAAGACAGAAAAATATAATGACACCCTGTTACATTAACTGTAAAATAAACGCCGTAACTGCGGCCATATGAAAATTTGGATAAAGATTATACAAACATCCTAAGGAGCTCTATGACATATGAGCGTCGTAATAATGGTTGGTGACCTGACGTAACAGTGCTCCCTGAATTACGTGATCTGTATATACCCAAATACAGATATATCACATAGGGAGATGCAGTCAAACATTGCATTGCTATCGTCGTGGTGAACTATTTCTCCGCTGTTTAAAACTTGTTTGGTAAGTGTCATCAAATATGCTTGTCAATTTGTAGCGAAATCGATATACTGTATCATAATCCTTCAGCTATCTATAATGTAGTGAAACGGCTAATTAATATTGATAAATTCCCTTATTCACAGTGACTTTTGCTCAAACCCCTGTTGCATAATGGGTTAATTTTATATAAAAAAACATTTATATCATAGATATAATACAAGCTTTGAAATGAAATAGCACATTTCCAGGTTTCAGTTAAACATTTTTAAAAAAGCTCATGACTTTAAGCATTCTGAACATTGAGAATGTTATTTGGGAAACAAATGTTTATTATAATGTTTGTGTTTAGGATCTGTCTCCTACTGAGTCAGCATGCAGCATTCAACACCATTAGGTTTAATATTCAAAAGTTGTGTATTTCCTGAATTGTTTTTTTTTATTCTTTTCTATTAGACCATACTAGACTGTGCAGGATATCATTTATTTGCCATTTTTGCCTTTTCCAGATACCTGGGAAACAAAGCTCATATCTCATTTGCCAATGGAGCCCAGTCCTAAGCCTGGTGCTCTGTCCCCCTCCCCGAAGGACACAGACTCGAATCGACCCGCGCCCTTAAGGCAACAGGATCTGATTTCCACGTACTGCCCGCCTCCCAAGATACAGCTTCTGAAGGACACCTTCCAAGAGAAACTGATGCAGGAAAAGGAGAAAAAAATGATCGCCATGTACAATCGGCGGCAGGAGGCAGCTCTACAGAAGATGAGAAAATGTTTCCAATATGTCAAATACGCTGCGGAGAAGAAGATGGGGAACAGCTATCGCTTCCAAGCCCAACAGGGCCCCGAGAAGAACATTGTGGGGTATGATCGGTCTTACCCCCTGAAGCCTATGGGTAACAGGAAAGTCTCCGGCCCTGGTGAGGTTCGGGCTGTGGACCGCCCGGACGCACAGAGTGATTCCTTGTTTGCCCCCACCCCGCCTCAGGATGGTCATGAGAGGCCCTGCGAGAGGCCGGGCAGGAGGGGCTCAAGAGTACGCAAACCTAAGGACAGGACTGTCCTCCCCATGGTGGCGACCCCTCCAGGGCAATGCCCTTCTCATGCCAATGGGAAGGAGCACTTTCAGTTGCAAGAGGAGCTACGAAAAGTGGCCGAGGCAGAGGCCGCGCTGAAGGAGGAGCATCGCCGGAGGGAGGCCAGCCTGCAGGATGAGATGCGCCGGAAGGAGGCCATGATGAAGGACGAGATTCGCCAGAAGGAGGCCATGATGCAGGCGAAGCTCTTCAGAGCTCAGGAGGAGCTGAGGATGGTTCCGAGAGAGATGGAAGACTCCAGAGAGGTGGCCGGAAGGGAAAATAGAGGCGAGGCAGAGCGAGCTTTGCCCCAGAGGACCATGGGCCAACCACCGCTCTAAGGCCGTGCCTCTTCTGACCTGCAGAATGGAGAAGCAAAAAGCCTTCACTCCAAGGAAAGCCCTTCCTATCAGAGGAGACAACCTTGATTATGGTTCTCCAATGGAAGATGGCGGATGCGCAGAATCGCACTTTCCCTCTGCGCTTTCCCATCAGGAGAGACGTCAAGTGAGCCCTTGCAGCCGTGGGCTAGAAGACGTCCCCTGTGGAAGGAGAAAGTATCTCAAGAAAGCAAGGCTCCCTGAAAGCGACGTGTCAGCGGCACAGACCGCGCAGGGCCACTTCAGAAATAACACCACATGTCTGGATGAACAAACTCTGTCAGTGGAAAACAGATATTTGTCCCCTACAAGTCTGATGTGCCCTACCGCTGAGCAATTTCCATATGAGAATAGCCAGAGTGGAAACCCTCAGCTGGTGCCCTGTGAACTGTGTCACGGGAAGTTTGCTGTAGAGAGGCTGGAGAAACACAGCAAGATCTGCAAGAAGCTTCAGAATTCAAAGAGGAAGGTTTTTGACTCTTTCAAGCACAGGGCCAAGGGAACAGAACTGGAGACATACATCCATAAGAAGAAGGTTAAACCGCCAATCGTGGTAAGGGCTATCCTTAAACTCTTTCCAAGCTTCCCTTTTTTTCTCCTAGAGTCAGACTCAGCTTATAAATCAATGTAAACAATAAATAAGTGTTTTATGAAGTACTCTTCTGAAAAACTGCCGCAAAGGCACATTTGCCAGACAGAATAAATGTGTCTTAGTGACTTCTGAATTCTGTTGTAAAAATCTACATATCAAGCAAATAGCACTCACAGGAAACAAAACCATAACTACGTAAATTGTACTCTCTACCCAATGACCTGAAAGGTGGCCCCAGAAAGCTACGTTATTACTGTATTGATATTTTCTTGCCTTGTGAATGGTTTGCGACCAGACTGTGTACGCAGTGCTAGTCTGGACTTTTTCTGGAAGCTGTTTTATTGGTTTCATTTCCTGTTCCCAGCTGAGAAAGAACAACTGGAGGCAGAAGCACGAGGATTTCATTCGGAGCATCAAACAGGCCAGGGAGGTGCAGCAGGTGATCACGCAAGGAGGGAAAGTTGTGAACCTGCCCCAGCCCCCCGCGAATCCAAACCCCGACTACGTGCCCTGCCCTCACTGCGGCCGGCGCTTTGCCCCCAGGCCGGCACAGAGGCACTTCCCCAAGTGTCAGCACATCAGGAGCCGCCCTCCTCCTCCTCCTCGCAGATGAAAACTGATGTGAAGAAGAGCAAAAGAGTCATGATCTTGGCTCACGACTCACGTCCTGCTTTTTCTTTTTAGAAACACATTTAGCACAGTTCATCCGTATGATGATGAAAAAAAAATGTTACCTTATTTTAATTAAATGATTTTTTTTTGGTGGACTGGTGTTTGCGTAGCTGTGGTTATTTCAGTTTTTCTCTTATCATTCATACACCTTGACCTCCTAAAAATAATTTTTCAACCTGGAACGTACAATTAGCAGGCAATAGAACAGGTCACATTGGTCTTGGAACCATCAAAAAGCAGTATTCACACATTCTCGGCATCAATTTTCCTTAAAAACAACTGAAAAAGCAAGGTAAAGAGTGATTGATTTTTTTAATGAAAGTTATTTGATTTAATTTATTTAATTTTCATAATATTTGAAATATGTTGGGATTAATGTGACTCAATATTATCTGCAGCTCTTACACTCCAGGCACCTGATAAAGTGGAACGCAGTGTCTTTGCCTTACATGGCGCTCAGCTCTTCCTCAATCCCAGCAGAAGCACCAGCAGAAGCAGCAGCCTCCGGGTCCTGCCTCATGCACAGCTTAAAATGCAACACCAAGTAATACAACAAACAACAGGGAAAACCATTCACGATCAGACACATCCGTTGATTGCTGGCTCTCAGTAAAGGGACATTGCATCATTACATCACAAAATAGACTACATTTCAAGGTTAAAGAATTACCATGTTCTGCGATTCAGAACGAGGCAGCAAAACTTCCTATAATCTGTTGTGGCCCTGTGACATTGTAAAGGAGCAGGCTTGTGAATACATCTCGTTTAATCCAATGGAAATATTGCTCTCAACTTTTTTACGTTTTTGCCAATAAATAATATTACATTGTTAACTCTGCATAAAGAACCTTGGAATGGGACGTTTTTTGCAGTGAAATGTTTGCTGCATAACCTATACCTTTTCTCTCCTACATCACATTGCATTAGTCATTACAGTGATTAGTGAGCAGGAAGGGCTGCATCACATCGCAGTTTGTGTGGAACTTGAATGCGAATTTGTTACTACATGGCGTAACTTACAGTCCTTTCACAAAATTCATGATTTTGTGCTCAATTTTGAGTTTGTAAAGTTTTTCTATAATGTCAATGATTTTATTTTGTGACTGAAATTAAATAATTTTGTGTCTGCAAAATTGGGACTGTAGTTCCACCTTAACCTACTAGTACTGTATGTCTTTGGACTGTGGGAAGAAACTGGAGCACCTGGAAGAAATCCACACAAATGAAGGGAGAACATACAATTCCATCCAGACTGCACCCCAGGAATTGAACCCAGGACCCCAGCTCTGTGAACCACAGTGCCAGCTCATTGCTATAGTCACTATAATTAATGTCAAAACTCATTTGCAAATGAGCAGCCTGGGATCCAAAAGGATCAAGACAAGGATCCAAACAAAGCACTATCCCAAAGCTTGGCTTTGTACCGTATATAATACAGGGCTTGATGCAGAAGGCAGATAATCAAAGTCCATGCAATAATTGCTAAGGGAAAGTGACTTTGTGTTCTTGGAGGGAAGTCACTCAACACGGAGCTGTGTTAGTGAAATGATTGTTCTGATGTACGGCTGATGTCCAAACACTGAAAACATGTGAAAAACAGTGTCCTGAGCTCCATTGGGTATGGTTAAAATAACTTTTTATAGTTCATCACATTCAAAGTGTGTGTACTTGATGAAAGTGTAACACGCATTTGGAGGAGTTATTCAGGATTTTCTTTCATTCAACTATTTCAAGACCCATTATTTTCAGATGTTGTAGTATACGTGAATAATGAAAGGCCTTCATATTACACAATGAAGGAATGACTTCGCAGGTGTGAAGAATGAAAGATTAATTCAGCTCACTTTGGGGAGTTTCACAATGGCCCTCCTTATAGAAATGTGGGTTTGATTAAAGGAGTGAAGAAAAAGCACTGAATAATATTTGCTTCTGTAAACGTAATCATCTCAAAATATGGTTGAAGAAATTGAAGAAGGTTAAACATAATCCAAAACGTATAAGGTCAATTTAAGTACAACCAGAATTCTAGTGTTTATGCAATGCATCTGTGGGTTGATATGAAATATGGCCGTACTTAAACTAAACGAGGTTATCGAGAGCATATTCCGAATACGGCTTTGGCCAGTTGTACCGTGAACTGCGAGGACCGTATCTTATCCTGAACTGGCTGTGCGAATACCGTCCTCTGCTAGCAGAAGGAATAGATTACAACGGCACTGTATTGGCGATTAGTCCTATTGCTAGAATATTGAAACAACAAGGAGTCCGCGGAGTCAAGCAATGCTGAATAAACAAGTACCTGAAATTCAATAGGATTTTGTGTATTGATTACAAATAGGTGTGGAATTCTCATGTACAGTGGTATTCATGGATTCCTTACACAAGCAGCAGTTGTTATGATGCTTTCGTAATCTGAATATAAATCTGTTATCTACTTAAAACTGTAATTATTGAATAGATTAATGTCTTTGAAATGCTTCATTAACTGGGCAGTTTCCATGTTTTTATTTTGATTGCTGATTGCTAGATACTGTATGTTTAATAGGCATGCTGTTAATATTTTCTACAAGAGCCAAATAAGACAGTTATGCTGTAGTAAGTTCTATATAAGTTATATAACATAAGTTATATTTTGTTCTGAGGTCAATTTGAATCTCATACTAAATAACTGGTGTCCTTTTATCTGAGAAACACTACCTGATTGATCACCTGATGCCTAGAAATTAGCATGCACAGTAGCCCAGCGTTTAGCATTGCTAGCTCACAGTGCTGAGGCCCTGGGTACACTTCTGGACCTGGGGTGCTATCTGTATGGAGCTTGTATGTTCTCCCCATGTTTGCATGAGTTTGCTTTGGGTGCTCCAGCTTCCTCCCACAGTTCAAAGAACTACTGGTAGGTTAATTGGCTTCTGGGATAATTGGTGAGTGTCTGTGTCTTCCCTGCATTGGACTACCATCCAGTCCCAGGTATCTCCTGCTTATTACTTTCTGAGGCTCTGGCTCCCCCGTGCCCCGCGACCCCCTGACCCCCTGACCCTGAATTGGATGAAGCGGTTAGAAAATGGGTGGTTTCTGTTATGCTCTGGTCATGCTCTGCCATAGCAACAACTTGTAAAAAATGCAGATGCTAGGATTTAACTCAAAGAAGGAGCTCAGATCACTGTGTTGGCATCACTGTACAGGTGTCCGGTGTGTTTTAGAACATATGTTAAAATCTTATTTACTAACTTCTAGACTTTTTACCCCCCATATCAGTCTGCAGGTGCACAGTGGTCTGTGGACACCCTCCTTGCTCTGTCGTAAAACAGGAAATAAAAAGCAACTGGTTTTGACTTTAATGCACTGAGACTGTGGAACTCACAGAACTCTCTTGTCAGAAAGGCAGCTTCTAACAGCTTTTAAGTGAAGACTAAGAACACTTTTCTATTTTATTAAAATAGATTATATATGTTTTGTTTAAATATATGTTATAAATGTTAAAACGACAGCTCGTATAAGCTTGTATTTTTACCTTTCGATCATTTTTAGAATTGCTTTGAGTTGCTTTTACCATGATAAACAGTACAAAATATGAGGTGTTGAACTTGTCTAAAGTTTTAAAGCGCTTTATGACGTAAAGTGTGATGACAGTCCTTGGCGGTCTATGTAACAATTCTTCTTGAAGTAGGTCATCGGGCCAACAGTATACAAACATTACAGCTCAAGTGCTTTTGTATCTGAACGCTTTTAGGTAAGTTATTTAGCAGCTGCGGTATTAATAATGATTTTAATGGCAAATTCAATTGCAGGTAAAATAAAAATGGCGGATAACTTTCTTTCTAGCTTCGTGAAGCGGTCGCGCTATATTATACATATATACCATAATAAGAAACATAATATGTACAGTAGAATTTTTCACTTTAAGCTGGCATTATCCAGAACCGGGTCAGGGAACGGACCCGGACCGTGCAGTGTGGTCCGTCGGCCTTCTAAAGATGTTTAGGAGATCGAGGCGCCCTTGGATTTGATTAGAAACTTGCATAATTTCTTAACTTGACCCCATTATCTTAAAAAAAACGGCCAGGCCAAGACCAAAGCATGAAGGCTGCGAGGATCGGGGGACTCTCATTTTTGGTCACAGCGTACAGTAGTAGATCAGTAACCTCTGTTTATCGTGATAACCTTTAATTATTTTCCAGTACTTTTTTAAATGATAAAACACATTGTCTCGCCAGTTTTGCTAAAGATACGGTTTTAGTGTTTACGCATAAATTTGTAAGCCGTAGGTTTAAATCTCGTGGTCTTATTTTCTGCATTTTCATCGTAAGGGAAGGCGCTCGTTTGCGATTTACGCGCTGAATATTGTAAGCAGAGGAGCCTTAAGGCACAGCCTCGCCTTAACACCATCGTTTGCATTGTCATTGTCATCCAGAAAAGCAGTCGTAAGAAAATGAATCTGTGGCGGCTCCGAACATTAAAAAAACTATATCTAGACTGCAAATACATCCCAATCTTACTATCAACACGTTTTAAGACCCCTCTCCTTTCCACCGGTATACAAGCTAAGAGAGAAATATTGGAAATCCCATCTGAAGTAGCCCTCGTCTCACCTTCGGAGCTGTGAGCGATGGGGATCATAATTAAAAGGGGTACAGTTACTTTGAAAATGTGTATGTGATAAATTTAAATAAAATAAAAAGATAAATTATATAACACAGACTGCTATCTATGTCCATGTGTTTAAGACGTATGAATCGGTTTTAAAACAGGCACACCCCTTTACTTCTCACAAATCCAACTGGAGTCTCAGTCCGTCGTCGCGATGAATTAGAAGCTCAGATGTAGGCTAAGTGATTGCAATTTACTTATTTAAAAGAACCACTTCAAATCAAAAGGGAGACATTTTGTAATGGTAGTTATCGTATTATAGTATACGATAACTGTATACGTAGTATACGTAATTGTAGATATACAGTACATAAAGGGTATGAATAGGTGTGAGCTTTTACTGTATATTTAATATTTTATCTGACTCACTTGTAGAAACCGCCTACTCAGATTTATTTAAGTGGTCTGCCACCATAAAGACAGAAAAATATAATGACACCCTGTTACATTAACTGTAAAATAAACGCCGTAACTGCGGCCATATGAAAATTTGGATAAAGATTATACAAACATCCTAAGGAGCTCTATGACATATGAGCGTCGTAATAATGGTTGGTGACCTGACGTAACAGTGCTCCCTGAATTACGTGATCTGTATATACCCAAATACAGATATATCACATAGGGAGATGCAGTCAAACATTGCATTGCTATCGTCGTGGTGAACTATTTCTCCGCTGTTTAAAACTTGTTTGGTAAGTGTCATCAAATATGCTTGTCAATTTGTAGCGAAATCGATATACTGTATCATAATCCTTCAGCTATCTATAATGTAGTGAAACGGCTAATTAATATTGATAAATTCCCTTATTCACAGTGACTTTTGCTCAAACCCCTGTTGCATAATGGGTTAATTTTATATAAAAAAACATTTATATCATAGATATAATACAAGCTTTGAAATGAAATAGCACATTTCCAGGTTTCAGTTAAACATTTTTAAAAAAGCTCATGACTTTAAGCATTCTGAACATTGAGAATGTTATTTGGGAAACAAATGTTTATTATAATGTTTGTGTTTAGGATCTGTCTCCTACTGAGTCAGCATGCAGCATTCAACACCATTAGGTTTAATATTCAAAAGTTGTGTATTTCCTGAATTGTTTTTTTTTATTCTTTTCTATTAGACCATACTAGACTGTGCAGGATATCATTTATTTGCCATTTTTGCCTTTTCCAGATACCTGGGAAACAAAGCTCATATCTCATTTGCCAATGGAGCCCAGTCCTAAGCCTGGTGCTCTGTCCCCCTCCCCGAAGGACACAGACTCGAATCGACCCGCGCCCTTAAGGCAACAGGATCTGATTTCCACGTACTGCCCGCCTCCCAAGATACAGCTTCTGAAGGACACCTTCCAAGAGAAACTGATGCAGGAAAAGGAGAAAAAAATGATCGCCATGTACAATCGGCGGCAGGAGGCAGCTCTACAGAAGATGAGAAAATGTTTCCAATATGTCAAATACGCTGCGGAGAAGAAGATGGGGAACAGCTATCGCTTCCAAGCCCAACAGGGCCCCGAGAAGAACATTGTGGGGTATGATCGGTCTTACCCCCTGAAGCCTATGGGTAACAGGAAAGTCTCCGGCCCTGGTGAGGTTCGGGCTGTGGACCGCCCGGACGCACAGAGTGATTCCTTGTTTGCCCCCACCCCGCCTCAGGATGGTCATGAGAGGCCCTGCGAGAGGCCGGGCAGGAGGGGCTCAAGAGTACGCAAACCTAAGGACAGGACTGTCCTCCCCATGGTGGCGACCCCTCCAGGGCAATGCCCTTCTCATGCCAATGGGAAGGAGCACTTTCAGTTGCAAGAGGAGCTACGAAAAGTGGCCGAGGCAGAGGCCGCGCTGAAGGAGGAGCATCGCCGGAGGGAGGCCAGCCTGCAGGATGAGATGCGCCGGAAGGAGGCCATGATGAAGGACGAGATTCGCCAGAAGGAGGCCATGATGCAGGCGAAGCTCTTCAGAGCTCAGGAGGAGCTGAGGATGGTTCCGAGAGAGATGGAAGACTCCAGAGAGGTGGCCGGAAGGGAAAATAGAGGCGAGGCAGAGCGAGCTTTGCCCCAGAGGACCATGGGCCAACCACCGCTCTAAGGCCGTGCCTCTTCTGACCTGCAGAATGGAGAAGCAAAAAGCCTTCACTCCAAGGAAAGCCCTTCCTATCAGAGGAGACAACCTTGATTATGGTTCTCCAATGGAAGATGGCGGATGCGCAGAATCGCACTTTCCCTCTGCGCTTTCCCATCAGGAGAGACGTCAAGTGAGCCCTTGCAGCCGTGGGCTAGAAGACGTCCCCTGTGGAAGGAGAAAGTATCTCAAGAAAGCAAGGCTCCCTGAAAGCGACGTGTCAGCGGCACAGACCGCGCAGGGCCACTTCAGAAATAACACCACATGTCTGGATGAACAAACTCTGTCAGTGGAAAACAGATATTTGTCCCCTACAAGTCTGATGTGCCCTACCGCTGAGCAATTTCCATATGAGAATAGCCAGAGTGGAAACCCTCAGCTGGTGCCCTGTGAACTGTGTCACGGGAAGTTTGCTGTAGAGAGGCTGGAGAAACACAGCAAGATCTGCAAGAAGCTTCAGAATTCAAAGAGGAAGGTTTTTGACTCTTTCAAGCACAGGGCCAAGGGAACAGAACTGGAGACATACATCCATAAGAAGAAGGTTAAACCGCCAATCGTGGTAAGGGCTATCCTTAAACTCTTTCCAAGCTTCCCTTTTTTTCTCCTAGAGTCAGACTCAGCTTATAAATCAATGTAAACAATAAATAAGTGTTTTATGAAGTACTCTTCTGAAAAACTGCCGCAAAGGCACATTTGCCAGACAGAATAAATGTGTCTTAGTGACTTCTGAATTCTGTTGTAAAAATCTACATATCAAGCAAATAGCACTCACAGGAAACAAAACCATAACTACGTAAATTGTACTCTCTACCCAATGACCTGAAAGGTGGCCCCAGAAAGCTACGTTATTACTGTATTGATATTTTCTTGCCTTGTGAATGGTTTGCGACCAGACTGTGTACGCAGTGCTAGTCTGGACTTTTTCTGGAAGCTGTTTTATTGGTTTCATTTCCTGTTCCCAGCTGAGAAAGAACAACTGGAGGCAGAAGCACGAGGATTTCATTCGGAGCATCAAACAGGCCAGGGAGGTGCAGCAGGTGATCACGCAAGGAGGGAAAGTTGTGAACCTGCCCCAGCCCCCCGCGAATCCAAACCCCGACTACGTGCCCTGCCCTCACTGCGGCTGGCGCTTTGCCCCCAGGCCGGCACAGAGGCACTTCCCCAAGTGTCAGCACATCAGGAGCTGCCCTCCTCCTCCTCCTCGCAGATGAAAACTGATGTGAAGAAGAGCAAAAGAGTCATGATCTTGGCTCACGACTCACGTCCTGCTTTTTCTTTTTAGAAACACATTTAGCACAGTTCATCCGTATGATGATGAAAAAAAAATGTTACCTTATTTTAATTAAATGATTTTTTTTTGGTGGACTGGTGTTTGCGTAGCTGTGGTTATTTCAGTTTTTCTCTTATCATTCATACACCTTGACCTCCTAAAAATAATTTTTCAACCTGGAACGTACAATTAGCAGGCAATAGAACAGGTCACATTGGTCTTGGAACCATCAAAAAGCAGTATTCACACATTCTCGGCATCAATTTTCCTTATAAACAACTGAAAAAGCAAGGTAAAGAGTGATTGATTTTTTTAATGAAAGTTATTTGATTTAATTTATTTAATTTTCATAATATTTGAAATATGTTGGGATTAATGTGACTCAATATTATCTGCAGCTCTTACACTCCAGGCACCTGATAAAGTGGAACGCAGTGTCTTTGCCTTACATGGCGCTCAGCTCTTCCTCAATCCCAGCAGAAGCACCAGCAGAAGCAGCAGCCTCCGGGTCCTGCCTCATGCACAGCTTAAAATGCAACACCAAGTAATACAACAAACAACAGGGAAAACCATTCACGATCAGACACATCCGTTGATTGCTGGCTCTCAGTAAAGGGACATTGCATCATTACATCACAAAATAGACTACATTTCAAGGTTAAAGAATTACCATGTTCCGCGATTCAGAACGAGGCAGCAAAACTTCCTATAATCTGTTGTGGCCCTGTGACATTGTAAAGGAGCAGGCTTGTGAATACATCTCGTTTAATCCAATGGAAATATTGCTCTCAACTTTTTTACGTTTTTGCCAATAAATAATACTACATTGTTAACTCTGCATAAAGAACCTTGGAATGGAACGTTTTTTGCAGTGAAATGTTTGCTGCATAACCTATACCCTTTCTCTCCTACATCACATTGCATTAGTCATTAAAGTGATTAGTGAGCAGGAAGGGCTGCATCACATCGCAATTTGTGTGGAACTTGAATGCGAATTTGTTACAACATGGCGTAACTTACAGTCCTTTCACAAAATTCATGATTTTGTGCTCAATTTTGAGTTTGTAAAGTTTTTCTATAATGTCAATGATTTTATTTTGTGACTGAAATTGAATAATTTTGTGTCTGCAAAATTGGGACTGTAGTTCCACCTTAACCTACTAGTACTGTATGTCTTTGGACTGTGGGAAGAAACTGGAGCACCTGGAAGAAATCCACACAAATGAAGGGAGAACATACAATTCCATCCAGACTGCACCCCAGGAATTGAACCCAGGACCCCAGCTCTGTGAACCACAGTGCCAGCTCATTGCTATAGTCACTATAATTAATGTCAAAACTCATTTGCAAATGAGCAGCCTGGGATCCAAAAGGATCAAGACAAGGATCCAAACAAAGCACTATCCCAAAGCTTGGCTTTGTACCGTATATAATACAGGGCTTGATGCAGAAGGCAGATAATCAAAGTCCATGCAATAATTGCTAAGGGAAAGTGACTTTGTGTTCTTGGAGGGAAGTCACTCAACATGGAGCTGTGTTAGTGAAATGATTGTTCTGATGTACGGCTGATGTCCAAACACTGAAAACATGATTGTGTATGCAATCGCACTCCTGAGCTCCATTGGGTATGGTTAAAAAAACTTTTTATAGTTCATCACATTCAAAGTGTGTGTACTTGATGAAAGTGTAACACGCATTTGGAGGAGTTATTCAGGATTTTCTTTCATTCAACTATTTCAAGACCCATTATTTTCAGATGTTGCAGTATACGTGAATAATGAAAGGCCTTCATATTACACAATGTAGGAATGACTTCGCAGGTGTGAAGAATAAAAGATTAATTCAGCTCACTTTGGGGAGTTTCACAATGGCCCTCCTTATAGAAATGTGGGTTTGATTAAAGGAGTGAAGAAAAAGCACTGAATAATATTTGCTTCTGTAAACGTAATCATCTCAAAATATGGTTGAAGAAATTGAAGAAGGTTAAACATAATCCAAAACGTATAAGGTCAATTTAAGTACAACCAGAATTCTAGTGTTTATGCAATGCATCTGTGGGTTGATATGAAATATGGCCGTACTTAAACTAAACGAGGTTATCGAGAGCATATTCCGAATACAGTTGTACTGTGAACTGCGAGGACCGTATCTTATCCTGAACTGGCTGTGCGAATACCGTCCTCTGCTGGCAGAAGGAATAGATTACAACGGCACTGTATTGGCGATTAGTCCTATTGCTAGAATATTGAAACAACAAGGAGTCCGCGGAGTCAAGCAATGCTGAATAAACAAGTACCTGAAATTCAATAGGATTTTGTGTATTGATTACAAATAGGTGTGGAATTCTCATGTACAGTGGTATTCATGGATTCCTTACACAAGCAGCCGTTGTTATGATACTTTCGTGATCTGAATATAAATCTGTTATCTACTTAAAACTGTAATTATTGAATAGATTAATGTCTTTGAAATGCTTCATTAACTGGGCAGTTTCCATGTTTGGAAATGTTTTTATTTTGATTGCTGATTGCTAGATACTGTATGTTTAATAGGCATGCTGTTAATATTTTCTACAAGAGCCAAATAAGACAGTTATGCTGTAGTAAGTTCTATATAAGTTATATAACATAAGTTATATTTTGTTCTGAGGTCAATTTGAATCTCATACTAAATAACTGGTGTCCTTTTATCTGAGAAACACTACCTGATTGATCACCTGATGCCTAGAAATTAGCATGCACAGTAGCCCAGCGTTTAGCATTGCTAGCTCACAGTGCTGAGGCCCTGGGTACACTTCTGGACCTGGGGTGCTATCTGTATGGAGCTTGTATGTTCTCCCCATGTTTGCATGAGTTTGCTTTGGGTGCTCCGGCTTCCTCCCACAGTTCAAAGAACTACTGGTAGGTTAATTGGCTTCTGGGATAATTGGTGAGTGTCTGTGTCTTCCCTGCATTGGACTACCATCCAGTCCCAGGTATCTCCTGCTTATTACTTTCTGAGGCTCTGGCTCCCCCGTGCCCCGCGACCCCCTGACCCCCTGACCCTGAATTGGATGAAGCGGTTAGAAAATGGGTGGTTTCTGTTATGCTCTGGTCATGCTCTGCCATAGCAACAACTTGTAAAAAATGCAGATGCTAGGATTTAACTCAAAGAAGGAGCTCAGAGCACTGTGTTGGCATCACTGTACAGGTGTCCGGTTTGTTTTAGAACATATGTTAAAATCTTATTTACTAACTTCTAGACTTTTTACCCCCCATATCAGCCTGCAGGTGCACAGTGGTCTGTGGACACCCTCCTTGCTCTGTCGTAAAACAGGAAATAAAAAGCAACTGGTTTTGACTTTAATGCACTGAGACTGTGGAACTCACAGAACTCTCTTGTCAGAAAGGCAGCTTCTAACAGCTTTTAAGTGAAGACTAAGAACACTTTTCTATTTTATTAAAATAGATTATATATGTTTTGTTTAAATATATGTTATAAATGTTAAAACGACAGCTCGTATAAGCTTGTATTTTTACCTTTCGATCATTTTTATAATTGCTTTGAGTTGCTTTTACCATGATAAACAGTACAAAATATGAGGTGTTGAACTTGTCTAAAGTTTTAAAGCGCTTTATGACGTAAAGTGTGATGACAGTCCTTGGCGGTCTATGTAACAATTCTTCTTGAAGTAGGTCATCGGGCCAACAGTATACAAACATTACAGCTCAAGTGCTTTTGTATCTGAACGCTTTTAGGTAAGTTATTTAGCAGCTGCAGTATTAATAATGATTTTAATGGCAAATTCAATTGCAGGTAAAATAAAAATGGCGGATAACTTTCTTTCTAGCTTCGTGAAGCGGTCGCGCTATATTATACATATATACCATAATAAGAAATATAATATGTACAGTAGAATTTTTCACTTTAAGCTGGCATTATCCAGAACCGGGTCAGGGCCCGGACCCGGACCGTGCAGTGTGGTCCGCCGGCCTTCTAAAGATGTTTAGGAGATCGAGGCGCCCTTGGATTTGATTAGAAACTTGCATAATTTCTTAACTTGACCCCATTATCTTAAAAAAAACGGCCAGGCCAAGACCAAAGCATGAAGGCTGCGAGGATCGGGGGACTCTCATTTTTGGTCACAGCGTACAGTAGTAGATCAGTAACCTCTGTTTATCGTGATAACCTTTAATTATTTTCCAGTACTTTTTTAAATGATAAAACACATTGTCTCGCCAGTTTTGCTAAAGATACGGTTTTAGTGTTTACGCATAAATTTGTAAGCCGTAGGTTTAAATCTCGTGGTCTTATTTTCTGCATTTTCATCGTAAGGGAAGGCGCTCGTTTGCGATTTACGCGCTGAATATTGTAAGCAGAGGAGCCTTAAGGCACAGCCTCGCCTTAACACCATCGTTTGCATTGTCATTGTCATCCAGAAAAGCAGTCGTAAGAAAATGAATCTGTGGCGGCTCCGAACATTAAAAAAACTATATCTAGACTGCAAATACATCCCAATCTTACTATCAACACGTTTTAAGACCCCTCTCCTTTCCACCGGTATACAAGCTAAGAGAGAAATATTGGAAATCCCATCTGAAGTAGCCCTCGTCTCACCTTCGGAGCTGTGAGCGATGGGGATCATAATTAAAAGGGGTACAGTTACTTTGAAAATGTGTATGTGATACTTAAATTTAAATAAAATAAAAAGATAAATTATATAACACAGACTGCTATCTATGTCCATGTGTTTAAGACGTATGAATCGGTTTTAAAACAGGCACACCCCTTCTCACAAATCCGACTGGAGTCTCAGTCCGTCGTCGCGATGAATTAGGAGCTCAGATGTAGGCTAAGTGATTGCAATTTACTTATTTAAAAGAACCACTTCAAATCAAAAGGGAGACATTTTGTAATGGTAGTTATCGTATTATAGTATACGATAACTGTATACGTAGTATACGTACTTGTAGATATACAGTACATAAAGGGTATGAATAGGTGTGAGCTTTTACTGTATATTTAATATTTTATCTGACCCACTTGTAGAAACCGCCTACTCAGATTTATTTAAGTGGTCTGCCACCATAAAGACAGAAAAATATAATGACACCCTGTTACATTAACTGTAAAATAAACGCCGTAACTGCGGCCATATGAAAATTTGGATAAAGATTATACAAACATCCTAAGGAGCTCTATGACATATGAGCGTCGTAATAATGGTTGGTGACCTGACGTAACAGTGCTCCCTGAATTACGTGATCTGTATATACCCAAATACAGATATATCACATAGGGAGATGCAGTCAAACATTGCATTGCTATCGTCGTGGTGAACTATTTCTCCGCTGTTTAAAACTTGTTTGGTAAGTGTCATCAAATATGCTTGTCAATTTGTAGCGAAATCGATATACTGTATCATAATCCTTCAGCTATCTATAATGTAGTGAAACGGCTAATTAATATTGATAAATTCCCTTATTCACAGTGACTTTTGCTCAAACCCCTGTTGCATAATGGGTTAATTCTATATAAAAAAACATTTATATCATAGATATAATACAAGCTTTGAAATGAAATAGCACATTTCCAGGTTTCAGTTAAACATTTTTAAAAAAGCTCATGACTTTAAGCATTCTGAACATTGAGAATGTTATTTGGGAAACAAATGTTTATTATAATGTTTATGTTTAGGATCTGTCTCCTAATGAGTCAGCATGCAGCATTCAACACCATTAGGTTTAATATTAAAAAGTTGTGTATTTCCTGAATTGTTTTTTTTTTATTCTTTTCTATTAGACCATACTAGACTGTGCAGGATATCATTTATTTGCCATTTTTGCCTTTTCCAGATACCTGGGAAACAAAGCTCATATCTCATTTGCCAATGGAGCCCAGTCCTAAGCCTGGTGCTCTGTCCCCCTCCCCGAAGGACACAGACTCGAATCGACCCGCGCCCTTAAGGCAACAGGATCTGATTTCCACGTACTGCCCGCCTCCCAAGATACAGCTTCTGAAGGACACCTTCCAAGAGAAACTGATGCAGGAAAAGGAGAAAAAAATGATCGCCATGTACAATCGGCGGCAGGAGGCAGCTCTACAGAAGATGAGAAAATGTTTCCAATATGTCAAATACGCTGCGGAGAAGAAGACGGGGAACAGCTATCGCTTCCAAGCCCAACAGGGCCCCGAGAAGAACATTGTGGGGTATGATCGGTCTTACCCCCTGAAGCCTATGGGTAACAGGAAAGTCTCCGGCCCTGGTGAGGTTCGGGCTGTGGACCGCCCGGAAGCACAGAGTGATTCCTTGTTTGCCCCCACCCCGCCTCAGGATGGTCATGAGAGGCCCTGCGAGAGGCCGGGCAGGAGGGGCTCAAGAGTACGCAAACCTAAGGACAGGACTGTCCTCCCCATGGTGGCGACCCCTCCAGGGCAATGCCCTTCTCATGCCAATGGGAAGGAGCACTTTCAGTTGCAAGAGGAGCTACGAAAAGTGGCCGAGGCAGAGGCCGCACTGAAGGAGGAGCATCGCCGGAGAGAGGCCAGCCTGCAGGATGAGATGCGCCGGAAGGAGGCCATGATGAAGGACGAGATTCGCCAGAAGGAGGCCATGATGCAGTCGAAGCTCTTCAGAGCTCAGGAGGAGCTGAGGATGGTTCCGAGAGAGATGGAAGACTCCAGAGAGGTGGCCGGAAGGGAA
The DNA here is from genome assembly GCF_040954835.1 of Lepisosteus oculatus. Lineage (NCBI taxonomy): Eukaryota > Metazoa > Chordata > Actinopteri > Semionotiformes > Lepisosteidae > Lepisosteus > Lepisosteus oculatus. The sequence goes on from NW_027168106.1 coordinate 1,252,791, forward strand.
AATAGAGGACTCCTGACCCTAAGGAAGACACTCCAGGCGAGGCAGAGCGAGCTTTGCCCCAGAGGACCATGGGCCAACCACCGCTCTAAGGCCGTGCCTCTTCTGACCTGTAGAATGGAGAAGCAAAAAGCCTTCACTCCAAGGAAAGCCCTTCCTATCAGAGGAGACAACCTTGATTATGGTTCTCCAATGGAAGATGGCGGATGCGCAGAATCGCACTTTCCCTCTGCGCTTTCCCATCAGGAGAGACGTCAAGTGAGCCCTTGCAGCCGTGGGCTAGAAGACGTCCCCTGTGGAAGGAGAAAGTATCTCAAGAAAGCAAGGCTCCCTGAAAGCGACGTGTCAGCGGCACAGGCCGCGCAGGCCCACTTCAGATATAACACCACATGTCTGGATGAACAAACTCTGTCAGTGGAAAACAGATATTTGTCCCCTACAAGTCTGATCTGCCCTACCGCTGAGCAATTTCCATATGAGAATAGCCAGAGTGGAAACCCTCAGCTGGTGCCCTGTGAACTGTGTCACAGGAAGTTTGCTGTAGAGAGGCTGGAGAAACACAGCAAGATCTGCAAGAAGCTTCAGAATTCAAAGAGGAAGGTTTTTGACTCTTTCAAGCACAGGGCCAAGGGAACAGAACTGGAGACATACATCCATAAGAAGAAGGTTAAACCGCCAATCGTGGTAAGGGCTATCCTTAAACTCTTTCCAAGCTTCCCTTTTTTTCTCCTAGAGTCAGACTCAGCTTATAAATCAATGTAAACAATAAATAAGTGTTTTATGAAGTACTCTTCTGAAAAACTGCCGCAAAGGCACATTTTCCAGACAGAATAAATGTGTCTTAGTGACTTCTGAATTCTGTTGTAAAAATCTACATATCAAGCAAATAGCACTCACAGGAAACAAAACCATAACTACGTAAATTGTACTCTCTACCCAATGACCTGAAAGGTGGCCCCAGAAAGCTAAGTTATTACTGTATTGATATTTTCTTGCCTTGTGAATGGTTTGCGACCAGACTGTGTACGCAGTGCTAGTCTGGACTTTTTCTGGAAGCTGTTTTATTGGTTTCATTTCCTGTTCCCAGCTGAGAAAGAACAACTGGAGGCAGAAGCACGAGGATTTCATTCGGAGCATCAAACAGGCCAGGGAGGTGCAGCAGGTGATCACGCAAGGAGGGAAAGTTGTGAACCTGCCCCAGCCCCCCGCGAATCCAAACCCCGACTACGTGCCCTGCCCTCACTGCGGCCGGCGCTTTGCCCCCAGGCCGGCACAGAGGCACATCCCCAAGTGTCAGCACATCAGGAGCCGCCCTCCTCCTCCTCCTCGCAGATGAAAACTGATGTGAAGAAGAGCAAAAGAGTCATGATCTTGGCTCACGACTCACGTCCTGCTTTTTCTTTTTAGAAACACATTTAGCACAGTTCATCCGTATGATGATGAAAAAAAAATGTTACCTTATTTTAATTAAATGATTTTTTTTTTGGTGGACTGGTGTTTGCGTAGCTGTGGTTATTTCAGTTTTTCTCTTATCATTCATACACCTTGACCTCCTAAAAATAATTTTTCAACCTGGAACGTACAATTGGCAGGCAATAGAACAGGTCACATTGGTCTTGGAACCATCAAAAAGTAGTATTCACACATTCTCGGCATCAATTTTCCTTAAAAACAACTGAAAAAGCAAGGTAAAGAGTGATTGATTTTTTTAATGAAAGTTATTTGATTTAATTTATTTAATTTTCATAATATTTGAAATATGTTGGGATTAATGTGACTCAATATTATCTGCAGCTCTTACACTCCAGGCACCTGATAAAGTGGAACGCAGTGTCTTTGCCTTACATGGCGCTCAGCTCTTCCTCAATCCCAGCAGAAGCACCAGCAGAAGCAGCAGCCTCCGGGTCCTGCCTCATGCACAGCTTAAAATGCAACACCAAGTAATACAACAAACAACAGGGAAAACCATTCACGATCAGACACATCCGTTGATTGCTGGCTCTCAGTAAAGGGACATTGCATCATTACATCACAAAATAGACTACATTTCAAGGTTAAAGAATTACCATGTTCTGCGATTCAGAACGAGGCAGCAAAACTTCCTATAATCTGTTGTGGCCCTGTGACATTGTAAAGGAGCAGGTTTGTGAATACATCTCGTTTAATCCAATGGAAATATTGCTCTCAACTTTTTTACGTTTTTGCCAATAAATAATATTACATTGTTAACTCTGCATAAAGAACCTTGGAATGGAACGTTTTTTGCAGTGAAATGTTTGCTGCATAACCTATACCTTTTCTCTCCTACATCACATTGCATTAGTCATTACAGTGATTAGTGAGCAGGAAGGGCTGCATCACATCGCAATTTGTGTGGAACTTGAATGCGAATTTGTTACAACATGGCGTAACTTACAGTCCTTTCACAAAATTCATGATTTTGTGCTCAATTTTGAGTTTGTAAAGTTTTTCTATAATGTCAATGATTTTATTTTGTGACTGAAATTAAATACTTTTGTGTCTGCAAAATTGGGACTGTAGTTCCACCTTAACCTACTAGTACTGTATGTCTTTGGACTGTGGGAAGAAACTGGAGCACCTGGAAGAAATCCACACAAATGAAGGGAGAACATACAATTCCATCCAGACTGCACCCCAGGAATTGAACCCAGGACCCCAGCTCTGTGAACCACAGTGCCACCTCATTGCTATAGTCACTTTAATTAATGTCAAAACTCATTTGCAAATGAGCAGCCTGGGATCCAAAAGAATCAAGACAAGGATCCAAACAAAGCACTATCCCAAAGCTTGGCTTTGTACAGTATATCATACAGGGCTTGATGCAGAAGGCAGATAATCTAAGTCCATGCAATAATTGCTAAGGGAAAGTGACTTTGTGTTCTTGGAGGGAAGTCACTCAACACGGAGCTGTGTTAGTGAAATGATTGTTCTGATGTACGGCTTATGTCCAAACACTGAATACATGATTGTGTATGCAATCGCACTCCTGAGCTCCATTGGGTATGGTTAAAATAACTTTTTATAGTTCATCACATTCAAAGTGTGTGTACTTGATGAAAGTGTAACACGCATTTGGAGGAGTTATTCAGGATTTTCTTTCATTCAACTATTTCAAGACCGATTATTTTCAGATGTTGTAGTATACGTGAATAATGAAAGGCCTTCATATTACACAATGAAGGAATGACTTCGCAGGTGTGAAGAATAAAAGATTAATTCAGCTCACTTTGGGGAGTTTCACAATGGCCCTCCTTAAAGAAATGTGGGTTTGATTAAAGGAGTGAAGAAAAAGCACTGAATAATATTTGCTTCTGTAAACGTAATCATCTCAAAATATGGTTAAAGAAATTGAAGAAGGTTAAACATAATCCAAAACGTATAAGGTCAATTTAAGTACAACCAGAATTCTAGTGTTTATGCAATGCATCTGTGGGTTGATATGAAATACGGCCGTTCTTAAACTAAACGAGGTTATCGAGAGCATATTCCGAGTACGGCTGTGGCCAGTTGTACTGTGAACTGCGAGGACCGTATCTTATCCTGAACTGGCTGTGCGAATACCGTCCTCTGCTGGCAGAAGGAATAGATTACAACGGCACTGTATTGGCGATTAGTCCTATTGCTAGAATATTGAAACAACAAGGAGTCCGCGGAGTCAAGCAATGCTGAATGAACAAGTACCTGAAATTCAATAGGATTTTGTGTATTGATTACAAATAGGTGTGAAATTCTCATGTACAGTGGTATTCATGGATTCCTTACACAAGCAGCCGTTGTTATGATACTTTCGTAATCTGAATATAAATCTGTTATCTACTTGAAACTGTAATTATTGAATAGATTAATGTCTTTGAAATGCTTCATTAACTGGGCAGTTTCCATGTTTGGAAATGTTTTTATTTTGATTGCTAGATACTGTATGTTTAATAGGCATGCTGTTAATATTTTCTACAAGAGCCTCCTTAACTGTCTTAAATAAGACAGTTATGCTGTAGTAAGTTCTATATAAGTTATATAACATAAGTTATATTTTGTTCTGAGGTCAATTTGAATCTCATACTAAATAACTGGTGTCCTTTTATCTGAGAAACACTACCTGATTGATCACCTGATGCCTAGAAATTAGCATGCACAGTAGCCCAGTGTTTAGCAATGCTAGCTCACAGTGCTGAGGCCCTGGGTACACTTCTGGACCTGGGGTGCTATCTGTATGGTGCTTGTATGTTCTCCCCATGTTTGCATGAGTTTGCTTTGGGTGCTCCGGCTTCCTCCCACACTTCAAAGAACTACTGGTAGGTTAATTGGCTTCTGGGATAATTGGTGAGTGTCTGTGTCTTCCCTGCATTGGACTACCATCCAGTCCCAGGTATCTCCTGCTTATTACTTTCTGAGGCTCTGGCTCCCCCGTGACCCCCCGACCCCCTGACCACCTGACCCTGAATTGGATGAAGCGGTTAGAAAATGGGTGGTTTCTGTTATGCTCTGGTCATGCTCTGCCATAGCAACAACTTGTAAAAAATGCAGATGCTAGGATTTAACTCAAAGAAGGAGCTCAGATCACTGTGTTGGCATCACTGTACAGGTGTCCGGTGTGTTTTAGAACATATGTTAAAATCTTATTTACTAACTTCTAGCCTTTTTACCCCCCATATCAGTCTGCAGGTGCACAGTGGTCTGTGGACACCCTCCTTGCTCTGTCGTAAAACAGGAAATAAAAAGCAACTGGTTTTGACTTTAATGCACTGAGACTGTGGAACTCACAGAACTCTCTTGTCAGAAAGGTAGCTTCTAACAGCTTTTAAGTGAAGACTAAGAACACTTTTCTATTTTATTAAAATGGATTATATATGTTTTGTTTAAATATATGTTATAAATGTTAAAACGACAGCTCGTATAAGCTTGTATTTTTACCTTTCGATCATTTTTAGAATTGCTTTGAGTTGCTTTTACCATGATAAACAGTACAAAATATGAGGTGTTGAACTTGTCAAAAGTTTTAAAGCGCTTTATGACGTAAAGTGTGATGACAGTCCTTGGCGGTCTATGTAACAATTCTTCTTGAAGTAGGTCATCGGGCCAACAGTATACAAACATTACAGCTCAAGTGCTTTTGTATCTGAACGCTTTTAGGTAAGTAATTTAGCAGCTGCGGTATTAATCGTGATTTTAATGGCAAATTCAATTGCAGGTAAAATAAAAATGGCGGATAACTTTCTTTCTAGCTTCGTGAAGCGGTCGCGCCACATTATACATATATACCATAATAAGAAACATAATATGTACAGTAGAATTTTTCACTTTAAGCTGGCATTATCCAGAACCGGGTCAGGGCCCGGACCCGGACCGTGCAGTGTGGTCCGTCGGCCTTCTAAAGATGTTTAGGAGATCGGGGCGCCCTTGGATTTGATTAGAAACTTGCATAATTTCTTAACTTGACCCCATTATCTTAAAAAAAACGGCCAGGCCAAGACCAAAGCATGAAGGCTGCGAGGATCGGGGGACTCTCATTTTTGGTCACAGCGTACAGTAGTAGATCAGTAACCTCTGTTTATCGTGATAACCTTTAATTATTTTCCAGTACTTTTTTAAATGATAAAACACATTGTCTCGCCAGTTTTGCTAAAGATACGGTTTTAGTGTTTACGCATAAATTTGTAAGCCGTAGGTTTAAATCTCGTGGTCTTATTTTCTGCATTTTCATCGTAAGGGAAGGCGCTCGTTTGCGATTTACGCGCTGAATATTGTAAGCAGAGGAGCCTTAAGGCACAGCCTCGCCTTAACACCATCGTTTGCATTGTCATTGTCATCCAGAAAAGCAGTCGTAAG